>NC_052160.1:2205265-2505265 GCF_902713615.1 Scyliorhinus canicula
ACAGTCACTGATTCCTATGTGATGCTTCTGATAGCTGGGCAGAAGTGATTAGACCTCGGAATGAGAAGGAACTCTCCTAGAAAACCATCTCAAGCCTAGAAGGAAGAAGTATCAAAACACAAGCTTGAACCCCTGGAAGATTTTAACTGGAAGCCATCCTAGTGCATCAGAAATCTTTTATTATTTTATTTTATGATTACCTTCATCCCCATCACCCTTTACATCTATGATGCCTGTGTGTGTAGAATGGGGTGAGTTGGAAAAGGGTGGGGGGGGGTTGGAAACGGGTATTAAGTAGTCAGTTGCATTTTTGCCAGTTTGTTTATATTAATGTTAAATAATAAGAGGTTATTTGTGTTTAGCCAAGATCCTCGGGTATTTTAAAATAATATCTAACTTCAACTTGCAACTTGGGGTCAAGTGGGGCTGGAATTGAGTATGCACTAGCCCCGGGGGCCCTGGCATGCTTAAAAGGGACTTTGTGTGTTAATGAGACCATTGTAATTGAAGATCAACTTTGTAATCCGTGTCAATCTTAAAATCTGAATTGTTAAACTAAAGGGGGAGTAAAGGAGTATTGTATAATCCAATTTTTACATGTTAAATAAATGTTTTTTTTCCTTGTTGCTAAAACTGATTAGAGGCCCTGTGACTCTGCTCCTCCATGTTTTATAAAAGAAAAGTAAAAGTTGCAGTCTTCTGAGCCAGGGATCCTTTCTGGGATCTTCCCGTCCAGTTATATCACCAACTGGGACCATCATTTCGGTAATGTGGAAAATTGCCAGGGTGTGTTGTACACCAGAAACAGGACAAATCCAACCCAGCGAATTACTGTCCTATCATTCCACTCTTGATGATCTGAAAAGTGATGGAAGGGGGTCATCAACATTGCAACAACCAGCACTTACTCAGCAATAACCGATACTTAGTTTGGTTTCTACCAGGGTCACTCAGCTCCTGACTTCATTACAGCCTTGGTTCAAACATGGAAAAAAGAGCTGAATGCCAGAGGTGAGGTGAGAGTGACTGCTCTTGGTATCAAGGCAGCATTTGACCAAGTATGGCATTAAGGAGCCCTAGCTAAACTGGAGTCAATGGGAATCAGGGGGGAAAGTTTCCGCTGGTTGGAGTCAGAACCTGGCACAAAGGAAGATAGTCGTGGTTATTAGGGGTCAATCATCTCAGACTTAAGACATCACAGCAGGAGTTCCTCAGGGTAGTGTCCTAGGCCCAACCATATTCAGCTGCTTCATCAATGACCTCCCTTCCATCATAAGGTCTGAAGTGGGAATGTTCGCGTCACTGATAATTGCACAATGTTCAGCACCGTTTGTGACGACTCGGATACGGAAGCAGTCCATGTCCAAATGCAGGAAGACCTGGACAGTATCCAGGCTTGGGGATGGTACACAAGTGTCAAGCAGCGACCATCTCCAACAAGTATGGATCTAACCATCTCCCCTTGACATTACCATCACTAAAGCCCCAACTGTCAGTATCCATTGATCAGAAACTGAACTGGATTCACCATAAAAATACTGTGGCTACAAGAACAGGTCAAAGGCTAGAAATCCTATGGTAAGTAACTCACCTCATGACTCTCCAAAGCCTGCCCACCACCTACAAGGTGAAAGTGAGGAATGTGATGGAATACCTTCCACTTAACTGGATGAGTTGAACTCTGACAACGCTCCCAGCATCCGAGAACAAGCAGCCCATTGACTACCGACGAAAGCGGCAGCCGTGTGTACCATCTACAAAATGCACCTCAGTAACTCACCAAGGCCTCTTAGGCAGCACCTTCCAAACCCACGGTTTCTACAATTTAGAACAAGGGCAAGGGCAGCAGATACCTGGGAACCCCACCACCTGGAGGTTCCCCTCCAAGTCACTCATCATCCTGACTTTGAAATATATCATCGTTCATTCATTGTCACTGGGTCAAAATTCTGGAACTCCCAATAGCACCGAGTGTACCTACACCCCAGGGACTGCAGCGATTCAAGTAGGATGCTTACCACCACCTTCTGAAAGGTAAGTAGGGATGGGCAATACATGCTGGCCTAACTTTTGATGCCCAAATTCCCTAAATTCATTTTGTTTTAAAATTGGACACATAAAAATGTTCATGACTGTCTTTAAAAAAAAATGGAGTGGGTTAATAACTTTGGAAAACTGGTGTAAACTTTCATGTCTTACAGCAAAGATCATTGGCTGGAGCGACTCTTTCACAGTTGCCAGAGATTAGATAAATGTGAACAGTTATCTATTCCTCGAAACCTGTTGAAAACAGAGGCTGTGTTGTGGCAGTGGGCTGTGTGGGAAGCGGCACAATTTACAGTGCTTTCAAAGCTACGAACACCACTGGGCAGAGCACAAGATACATTCCAGACAATTGAAGGTAACAGGATCAATGTTATGCGGTATGGTGGTATTTTAGTGTTTTGTAACCCCCCCCCCTCTTGTTAAGTCCCTATTTCCATGTTTTCTTCAAACTCCTCTCCAGGAAGCCCACCTCCTTCCTTGACTCCTCTTTGCCACTAAATTGCCAACCACCTAACGCCTCTTCTGGGTTGCACGCCAGATGATATTGTAAATTGTCCCATCCCCATGGGTGCTGCCAGTGTCCTTTACAAGCTGCCAACCAACCTTCCTCTTCAAAAATAAATCTTTCCCACAACTTACTGAATCTTTCCAATCGGGGGACCAAAGTCCTGAGATCCACTCTGCCTGAATTGCGTTTCCTTGATTGTCTTCTACCTGTCCACAGACTTTGATTTTGACCTATGCCAGTGATTGAGACTATTATCTTTTGTTAAGTTCAGCTCCCGAAACAGAGGCACAGTTACTAACCTACGTTGTTAATTCTGATATAAATATGCTTGCAGCTCTGTTCAACAACTTTTGCGTCCCCTTATCCTTCTACCGATGGGGACAAGACGATTTGGGATAGATTTTGAATATTAGAAAAATAATCACTTGCTATTTAATCTCTCCCACTGCTCCCAGATTCCTGTACTCCACTCTCTCTTCCTGGGCAACCACTTTTGCCACACTACAATGGCATTTCTCATGTTCTGCTTTGCATGTCTCCTTGGGACCCAGTATTCAGTACCAAGATAATGGCTGCCAAGGCTGTTCTCTCAGGGAAGACAGGGTTTTCTTTCCTTCTCCAATTTCCACCCTTGTGAATAAATACCCCATTCCAATTGTTATTTCTGTTTGTGAGGTGGGATTTCAGGCATTGCACATCCTAGCAAACCCTTCTTATCACCCTTGTGTAGAAGAGCTGAGTTTTTTTTTAAAAGAAAGAAATAACATCATCATCTTGCGTATTACTGACAGACAATTAATGTTGACTTTTAAAATTCCAGGTATTATTAGGAGTCTGGCAGCTCATACTTTGAATCCTGATCATGACATAAGCCAATGGACCACTGCTGACAATGATGATGGACATACCAGCAACCAGCTGAGACTTATTCTTCTACTTCAGTTTTTGGAAAACCTTGAAAAGTTGATGTACAATGCGTACGAAGGATGTGCTAACGCACTGATGGCACCACCAAAGGTTAACATCAAATTAAAAGCAAATGACTGCAGGCGCTGGAATTTGAAATAAAAACAGATATCGGCAGGTCTGACAGCACCTGTTCTACGGAGAGAGAACAGAGCTAACATTTTGCGTCTGGGTGAGCTCTAAACGTTAGCTCTGCTCTCACCACAGATGCTGTCAGACCTAAAATATTCCCACATTTTGTGTTTTTATTTACCGTCAAATTGTTTGCTCTAAGTTCACGTGCATTTGTATGGGCTACTCGTGTCACTCTCTGGGAAAACACAGCAAATATTGTGTATATTTTTGTATTGTAATATAGGCATTTATTGTATTGAGATTTAAGCTATTTATGATCATATGTTGCAGGTTATTAGAACTTTTTTCTACACAAATCGCCAGACATGTCACGACTGGTTAACACGGATTCGAGTTGCTATAATGCGAGTTGGCTTGTTGGCTGGGCAACCGGCTGTGACAGTCAGGCACGGGTTTGATTTACTTGCGGAGATGAAGAACAGCAGTGTAACTCAGGTATGTAAAAGGTAAACGGGTATGCTGAAATTATCAGTAAGTATATTGTTTATATACCCATAAAGTATATTGTTCTGCCATTAAGATCTGCTTTTAAAGATGTAGTTTCAGGGCACCTCAAAAGTCACTTCAACAATCCTCTCCCCTCGTTTGGACAATCATGGTGGGTTCAATGTAGTAGCCAAAGAGGGAAGTTGAAAAGTATTCCCATAAAGAGTTTATTCTTCAAGGTTGGGATTGGAATATTGGCTTTACGGCATGGACCAAGGAAATATCTAAACATCACAAACTAAACAGACCCTGGAATATAAATGAGGGTTTACTGATTGCACACCTTAAAAATGACCAAGTGGCCGTCTCGCTTCCAGGTGTGCAAGACAAGAATAGACTATTGGGGAAAAATTACCACTGAATTAATAATACTCAGACTGCAAAAGCTGACTGATTAAATGGAAAGCAATCAAAAACCACTTGCATCCACCCAGCAGGTGGGAACAGCTACTAATTAACATTATGCAAGTACCAGAAAATGACTACTTAATGCTGAAACCACAAAGTGAAAACTGTCACATTGCAAAAGCATTCTGTTGTGAAATTGCTTTTGGCTTTTTCTCCCTTGTTTAGTCTGCATACAGAGCTACGAGTAACAGTTATATTCACCTTGTTTCTATGGAACCACATTACCACAATAAATCTATCAGAAATGAAGCTACGAGCTGAGTAGCTGGTTAATCATAGGATTTACAGTGCAGAAGGAGGCCATTCAGCCCATTGGGTCTGCACCGGCTCCTGGAAAGAGCACCCTACCCAAGGTCAACAACTCCACCCTATCCCCATAACCCAGTAACCCCACCCAACACCAAGGGACACTAAGGGCAATTTAGCATGGCCAATCCACCTAACCTGTACATCATTGGACTGTGGGAGGAAACCGGAGCACCCGGAGGAAACCCACGCACACACGGGGAGGATGTGCAGACTCCGCACAGACACTGACCCAAGCCAGAATCGAACCTTGGACCCTGGAGCTGTGAAGCGATCGTGCTATCCACAAGGCTACTGTGCTGCCCTAAAGGGAGGGAAGTCAAATAACTTCATGTCTCTCCACCCCTTGCCCACCAATTATTTCTTGCTGTTAAAAGAACTTATTGGGTTAATGGTCAGCAAGGCTACCATAAACAACTGTGGCAAAAAATAAATTTCAGCCACAATCCTTCGTGAAAACTCTGCAAAGGAGTTGTGTAGTTTTTGTTTATTGTTTATCGGATTTCCTGTTTCTGCAAATCTGTTCGCTATAAAGTGGTGGTTAGGGTGGTGTTTTGGCTTGCTGTGGGATGGGGGAGGGGGGTGCTGCTGCAGGTTGAAACTGATTTATCTTCTGCTTCGAGCTAAACTATGACCTGCAAACAGAATCAGTCAGGCGTGAGCAGAGAAATGCAAATGACTGCCTCGGCAGGGTGTTAATCCTCCCAGTCTGTGTGAAGAGAAATCCTTCCAGGAGTAGCACCATGCTGAAAAGTTTCACCATAGAACTTACAATGCAGAAGGAGGCCATTCGGCCCATTGAGTCTGCACCGGCCCTTGGCAAGAGCACCCTACTTAAGCCCACACCTCCACCTATCTCAGTAATCCCACCTAACCTTTATTGACACTAAGGGCCAATTTAACATGGTCAATCCACCTAACCTGCACATCTTTGGATTGTGGGACGAAACCGGAGCACCCGGAGGAAACCCACACAGACACTAGGAGAATGTGCAGACTCCGCAGACAGTGACCCAAAGCGAGAGTTGAACCTGGGACTCTGGAGCTGTGAAGCAACTGTGCAACCGTGTCGCCCGTATCAGGAAGAGCTAAAAATGCACTGAAGGATTGCTGCAAAAACAATTTTTACAAACGTCACAAGGAAGTTTGAAGCAGGAGGATGGAAAATGCACAAGTGTTTGGAGGGGCTTTGGGTGTAGAATGGGTTGCAACTTCAGGTTCTGTAAGGTGCCAGGTATTAAATTGTAATAGTAATTTTTTACGTTGTTACTTCATCAAATTCACTGTTACCCCAAATTTGAGAAACTGAAGAGCAAATCTGGGATTCTTCGAAGTGTTATCATTCCGAGACAACTTAATCTCTAACTAAAGTATATTCTCATCACAGTGAGACACTTTCTTTTCTTCATCTGAAATGATTCTGATAAAACCTGACTTTTGTAGTGTATCCAGCTGTTTTCATAAAGCTGAGCATGTATCATGTTTTCTCAGCTTATTTCTGCTTCTAATTACCTCTTGTACAATTCAAAGAAATAACCATTTTGAATGTATTTATTAGGGAAATGAAATTGAGGTGACAGTAATGATGATTGTTGAAGCACTCTGTGAATTGAATTGTCCTGAAGCTATACAAGGAATGGCTGTCTGGTCTTCTGCGATCCTTGCAAAGAGTCTTTTGTGGATAAATTCTGTGGCACAGCAAGCCGAAGGAAGGTATAAGTTGTGTTTTTAAAGTATGTTTTAAATTTACAAAATATAGCTAGATCATCCTTTTATTAACTTGATCGTCTGCAAGATGCACCTTAATGCTGTTCATCAAAAAAAGTCCACATTATAAATAAAATTGAATGTACACTTTGCTTTTAAAATGGATGAGTGCATCAGTCTATAGAAGGATGAGTAAATTATTTGATAAATTTCAAAAATGTAATTTAAAAAAGGAGTCACATTAGGAGACTTTTAATTATCCTAATATAGGCTGAAAGCAGTAAGGAAGGAGGGAAAATTCTGATATCGACTGGAGCACTTTTCACTTAGTGTCCAGTCCATCAAGGAACCTGGGAAGGAAGCACGGTTGTATAGTGAAGCGTATTACAGCATAAGATCATCTAGCTAACAGCAACCATGATGTAATTCACTTTGAATCTATGGTAAAAGTGATCAACTAGGGAAGAGATAATTTCACTGACTTTAGAACATAGAACATAGAACAGTACAGCACAGAACAGGCCCTTTGGCCCTCAATGTTGTGCCGAGCCATGATCACCCTACTCAAACCCACGTATCCACCCTATACCCGTAACCCAACAACCCCCCCCTTAACCTTACTTTTATTAGCGCACTACGGGCAATTTAGCATGGCCAATCCACCTAACCTGCACATCTTTGGACTGTGGGAGGAAACCGGAGCACCCGGAGGAAACCCACGCACACAGGAGGGAGCTAGCACAGTTAGACTGTGAAAGGCTGTGGTAGCAGGAAAACAGTAATGGGAAGCAAGGAAGATAGACAAACGAACTGATTAGTTCGGATGCAATAGAACTGATTGTACAGATTAGGTATATTCCTTTGAAGGGAAAAAGCAGAGGATCCAAAGGTCAGGTCCCTGGGATGACAAAGGAAATAAAACAGAAAAGATGTACCTGATGAATGTCAAAAGCATTTTCAGCTAATGCCCAGGAAAATTACGGAAAGATGGGAAATTGAAAAAGATAATGCATGAAGCGCAGACCAGTTATGAGACCATAAGACATAGGAGCAGAATTAGGCCACTCGGCCCATCGAGTCTGTCCGCCATTCAATCATGGCTGATATTTTCCTCACCCCCATTCTCCTGCTTTCTCCCCATAACCCCCGATCCCTTATTGATCAAGAACATATCTATCTCTGTCTTAAAGACACTCAGTGATTTGGCCTCCACAGCCTTCTGCGATACAGAGTTCCACAGATTCCCCACCCTCTGGCTGAAGAAATTCCTCCTCATCTCAGTTTTAAAGAATCATCCCTATAGTCTGAGATGGTGTCCTCTGGTTCTAGTTTTTCCTACAAGTGGAAACATCCTCTCCACGTCCACTCTATCCAGGCCTCGCAGTATCTTGTAAGTTTCAATGAGATTCCCTCCCTCATCCTTCTAAACTCCAGCGAGTACAGACCCAGAGTCCTCAAACGTTCCTCACACGACAAGTTCTTCATTCCAGGGATCATTCTCGCGAACCTCCTCTGGACCCTTTCCAAGGCCAGCACATCCTTCCTGTAGAAATTAGAGCTACATTTTGTTCCGATAGAATCATGGAATAACATCATTTGGCTCACTCGGTCTAATCTCTATACCTTTGTGTTGGCCATTCTCCCAGTTTCAAATGAGATTGTGGGAGCATAGAATTTAATTGTTATATGTACTCACTCATGATGGGCTAAATCGCTGGCTTTTAAAGCAGGCCAGCAGCACGGTTCGATTCCCGTACCAGCCTCCCCGGACAGGCGCCGGAATGTGGCAACGAGGGGCTTTTCACAATAACGTCATTGACGCCTACTCGTGACAATAAGCGATTTTCATTTCATGATCATGGTCTTTGCATTTTTTGGAGTGGCTTTAAGACTTTGTGGCCATGGTCAAATTTTTGACATGTTTAACTTAACATTTTTCATGCAATTGGAACATTTGGCACAATTTTTTAGATTTTTAACAGTTGCAATACTATGATTGAAAATCTGCATATTGGAGAGAGATTTTTCCTTCAGTGTCCTCGGACATTGAGAACATGTATTTTTAGGGCTGAGTTTTGATTTGCCCATAATCCTTTGATTCTGAAGCTGTGGTAAAACTAAACTGGTGGTTTCATTGTCCTCCATGATAGAAATAGAGATGGTTACTTTCATATGGTAGAGGCAGGTTAAACGGAATCTGGCTTTATCTTTTTTTCACTTTCCTACTTTGCTGTCATGCTGGCGATGAAATTCGGTACTTTGTTTTTTTTTTGCATTATATTAGAAATATCTTAATTTAAAAAGTAGTTTTATTCATGGCTCTGCATTCTATCTTCAGATTTGAAAAAGCAGCAAATGAGTACCAGGAACAGCTGTGTGCCATGACTGGCATAGATTGCTACATCAAAGGCCTTGACAAATCCCTTCTCAAAATGTCTAATGCCAGTAGTGGCAGTAACCTTGCCAGCCCTAAACATACAGGCAATGGTGAGTATGCTCTGATAGTCACAATGTATGAACAATAATCCACTTCTTTGGTCCTTTCTTTCCTTTTTAAAAAAAAAAGTAAATATTAATGGATGAATTGATGCAATCCTAGCCTAGGCTGGTTTAGCTCATTTGGCTAAATCGCTGGCTTTTAAAGCAGGCCAGCAGCACGGTTCGATTCCTGTACCAGCCTCCCCGGACAGGTGCCGGAATGTGGCGACTAGGGGCTTTTCACAGTAACTTCATTGAAGCCTACTCGTGACAATAAGCGATTTTCATTTCATTTCATTTCCCCTTGTGACTAGCTTCAGTGGCATAGCTTTGGGCAGATTGCCAAGCCTCTCAGTTGGGATTTATTGTGTAATGTGAAATAAACAATAGCAGAGCTGACTTGTAATATTTGAACATGAAATCCACATTTTCCCCCCCCACATTACAACAGTGACGACACTTCAAACATTTTCTAGAAGTGTTTTGGGTAGTCTTGAAAATGCTCAATAGAAATGTCTTGATTTTCCATAAACCTGGCGACATGAAGGCAGAATCCCTTGGATATTTCTGTTACACCAACAGCTGTGTGACTGCCTTCCTATGAGGTTTCTGCAGGTAGTACATCTTGGTATCATAAATCCTCCCATCGTTTTTCCACACTCCACAAACCTTCAACCAATTCAGCTGTGCTATTCTGCACTCTGCAATATTTCTCCTCCAGGTGGAAAGGCTGCTCTTTTGTTTCTTCAGCAGTGGAATCTGTTTTGCTCTATAAGCAGAAAGTGATACAGCTTTTTATGTGAGGAGGAAAACCTGTTAGCAAGACCAGATAACTTTCATTTGTCACTTCCTGCATTCTTGACGCTCTCCTTTCTCAACAGCCCTTTTAATCCAATCTATTTTACCTGTAACAAGGTATTTCTCATTGAGGCTTATTCTGTATTTTTGAGCTATATCTTGGGCCAGTCTTTTGAAGGTTACTTTTTTTTAAAAAACACCGGTCCACTGTTGAACCTTTGGTGCGTGAAAAAAACTGTAACCTAAAATATTGGAGCACTCACCATAGCCAGGTGAAAGCGTGTGCTGCTACTTCCCTAACTAGCCAATTCCGTCCCTTCCAATCACCACTGTATTGGATGTGACTCGACTATTGTTGTGTAGTTTGCTAGCCTTCTGCACTTCTGGGAAAAGAACACAGGTGGAAGATATTTTTTGTAATCGCAGGAAAGGAACAAAAAGAAAGGTGACACTTTAAAGCAGTTTGTGATTTATGCTATTTCAGTTTTTTAAAAAAAAATCTTCTATAAGATCAAAAGGTGGGTTGGCATGCAGAAGGCTCGTCGTCTTAAGCATTTTCTTTGAATATGAACCTTGCTGCCTTTCCATATCATTGCCTATTTGTTCCTTAAGTGAGTGAAATTCACAGACCTCAGTCAATTTCCTGACATCCATTTTTTGTTGCTAATCAAATGAACAAAGTTTCTGTTATCAACTTTATAATGTCAGAATAATCTGTAGTCCCACGGAGCTAGATTTGCGCTCCCCACCATGTCCCTGAAGATGGACAACTCCCTCACTCATCTCATTCTTCATGACTCATTCTTTTGGCTTCAGGGTTTGGCTTTGTTGCTTTCCTTGCGCTGACTTTGTGATTTTGGTCCCCTTGCGTGGCATAGATCCGGTCTCTGTGTACCATAGTTCAATAGTTACCTCTCCTCAAGCTTCAGTATGATATATACTCAGCTGAAAGTGGCCATTGAACATTCTATTACATTTTGTTTAATGCTGTCTCGTACTTTTTGGACATGAGTAGAGAGTCAAATAAGCCCCTTCCGTGGAAGTTATTTCTACCCTAGGTTTCTGGTGGTGTGTGAACGGGTTGCTTTAGGCAGGGAAATGGAGACGGTACAGGCAGGTGAACCATCTGACTTTACCGACTTTGAAAAATAAAATGACAGCAGCTTTGCACAGTCACTAATTGAACTTTGTTTTGTACAGCTGAAGGCAAAAAAAACCGTTCTTACTAAACAAAGTGATACATCTCCTGAAGTTGTGAATTATTTGGCGAATAAAGCTTGCGAGTGTTATATTTCATTATCTGATTGGCCAGCTGTGGAAGAATGGCAGAATGCTATCTTAGCTTTGAAGAAAGGTACGAACGGATCATCCATCCATCTGAAGGCTGATTTTAACTACATCAGGTTAGAAACTTGAAGCAATAATATTTATTTTGCAAAAAATACAATTTATTGGTAATGTTTACTTAAGGCATTTGGAAAGGAATGTTTTTTTCCCACTCCAGTGTATCCCTGTTATGGAAAAGAATCAAAAAATTCATTGATATATAAACAAACTTAATATTGGCTACCTGGTGGACGCGAACATTTTAAACTTTCTTCTCTCACCGGCATTGGGAGCCACTCTGCCATCATCATGAATGGGAAGAACTATCAAATCCCACAGCAGCTCCACCCATTTTGATCAAGTTCAGACATTCATGGAATGTCAGTGTAACTGTCCATCCTGAGGTCCCCTTCAGAAGGTGGTGGGCCACATCTGCAGTTATCTGTTATAAATGTGCACCCACAATGCTGTTAGCAGCAACCTCCAGGATTTTAGCCCAGTGACTATGACGAAAAAGCAACGCACTTACAAATCAGGCAGGTATTCTTGAAGAGGAATTGTTTCCATGTACCTGCAATCCTGGACCTTTAAGGTGCTGAAAGTCATGGACTTGATGGGATGATATCAAAGAAATTGGCACGTTGGTGCAGTGTATCCTGTAGGCAGTACACTGCAGCCATGTTATGCCAGTGATAGAGGGGGTTAATAGACTGCTTTCATGGATAGTATTGTGCTGCTTGAGGGTTCCGACCTCGGGTGACTGTCTCTGTGGAGTCTGCACGTTCTCCAGGTGTCTGTGTGGGTTTCCTCCGGATGCCTCGGTTTCCTCCCACGGTCCTAAAATAGGCAGGTTAGGTGGATTGGCCAGGCTGAATGGCCCCTTAAAATCTCAACGTTAGTGGGAGGGTTGGGCATTAATAGGGTCTCCTTTTGCAGGTTGGTGCTGACTCGATGGGTCACGTGGCCGCCTTCTGCACTATAGGTCAATATCACATTCAAAACCATCTTAAGGTCCAGTTTGCCAGGGGCTCACTCCACTGAGAGTCAAAAACGGAGAGGCGCTCATCACAAACTGGCAGTCAATGCCTGCTTGAGAGACCACTTCGAGAACCTCCTCAACCAAGACACTGTCTGGCGCAGTGTTTAGCATTGCTGCCTCACGGCGCCACGGTCCCAGTTTCGATCCCGGCTCTGGATCACTTGTCCGTGTGGAGTTTGCACATTCTCCCCGTGTCTGCGTGGGTTTTGCCCCCACAACCCAAAGATGTGCAGGGTAGGTGGATGGATCACGCTAAATTGCCCCTTAATTGGAAAAAATGAATTGGGTACTCTAAATTTATATAAAATAAACAAGACACTGCCTTCGACACAAGCGTCCTCGATACCATCCCGCAACACGCTCCCCGCCACCATCGCGCTCCCCGCCACCATCCCGCAACACGCTCCCCGCCACCATCCCGCAACACGCTCCCCGCCACCATCCCGCAACACGCTACCCGCCACCATCCCGCAACACGCTACCCGCCACCATCCCGCAACACGCTCCCCGCCACCATCCCGCAACACGCTCCCCGCCACCATCCCGCAACACGTTCCCCGCCACCATCCCGCAACACGCTCCCCGCTACCATCCCGCAACGCGCTACCCGCCACCATCCCGCAACGCGCTACCCGCCACCATCCCGCAACGCGCTACCCGCCACCATCCCGCAACGCGCTCCCCGCCACCATCCCGCAACGCGCTACCCGCCACCATCCCGCAACGCGCTACCCGCCACCATCCCGCAACGCGCTACCCGCCACCATCCCGCAACGCGCTACCCGCCACCATCCCGCAACGCGCTACCCGCCACCATCCCGCAACGCGCTACCCGCCACCATCCCGCAACGCGCTACCCGCCACCATCCCGCAACGCGCTACCCGCCACCATCCCGCAACGCGCTACCCGCCACCATCCCGCAACGCGCTACCCGCCACCATCCCGCAACACGCTACCCGCCACCATCCCGCAACACGCTACCCGCCACCATCCCGCAACGCGCTACCCGCCACCATCCCGCAACGCGCTACCCGCCACCATCCCGCAACGCGCTACCCGCCACCATCCCGCTACACGCTACCTGCCACCATCCCGCAACACGCTCCCCGCCACCATCCCGCTACACGCTACCTGCCACCATCCCGCAACACGCTACCCGCCACTATCCCGCAACACGCTACCCGCCACTATCCCGCAACACGCTACCCGCCACCATCCCGCAACACGCTCCCCGCCACCATCCCGCAACACGCTACCCGCCACCATCCCGCAACACGCTACCCGCCACCATCCCGCAACACGCTACCTGCCACCATCCCGCAACACGCTACCTGCCACCATCCCGCAACACGCTACCCGCCACCATCCCGCAACACGCTACCCGCCACCATCCCGCAACACAGTAACTTCATTGAAGCCTACTTGTGACAATAAGCGATTTTCATTTCATTTCATTTCGTGTGGTCAAAAAAGACATCTGTCAGCTGAAGAACAACAAGGCCTTTGATGCAAATTGAATCCCTGCAGAAATACTAAAATGCGGTGATGCGCTCTTGACAGAAATCCACAACCTCCCTCCCCGTGTCTGGAAGGAAGAGAGCATGCTGGGTGATCTCAGAGAGGCCTTAATTGTGACCATCTTCAAGATAGGAGACCGGCCCGGCTTTGGAAATTACAGAGAGATTTCCCTGCTCCCCACCACGGAAAAGGTCATCGCGAGAATCCTCCTCACCCGCCTCTTCCCAGTGGCTGAAGAGCTCCTCCCTGAGTCTCAGTGTGGCTTCCGCCCATCAAGAGGCTCAATGGACATGATCTTCAGCACGAGACAAATCCAGGAAAAGTGCAGGGAGCAGCATCAAACTCTGTACATGGCCGTCTTCGATCTCGCAAAGGCGTTCAACTCTGTCAACCGTGAGGGACTGTGGAGCATTCTCAAAATCGGCTGCCCGCAGAAATTCGTCACCATTCTCCGCCTGCTCCATGATGCAAACTGTGATCCTCACCAACGGATCCACCACAGACCCAAAATGTGTGCAAACTGGCTGGGTCATCGCACCAATGCTCTTCTCCATCTCCCTCGCAGCAACACTCCACCCGCCACTCTGAAGCTCCCTCTGGAGTGGAGCTAATCTACTGGACAAGCGGGAAACTGTTCAACCCCCGGCACCTCTAGGCCAGAAGCAAGACCACCCCAAAACTGCAGTATGCGGGCGACGCCGGTGTGTGCGCACATTCAGAGGCTGAGCTACAAACCATCGCCGACACATTCACTGATACGGATGAGAGAATGGACCTCAAACCAAACATTCGGAAAACAAAGGCTCGTTCCAACCCACTCCTGCCACACACACACACACACACACACACACACACACACACAACTATCAAGGTCCCTGGTGAGACCTTGGACAATGTGGATTATTTCCCATATGGAAGCCTTCTCCCGGTGCAAACAGACATTGACCACAAAATCCAACATCGACTTCAATTCACCAGCGCCGTCTTCGGAAACCTGAGGAACGGTGTTCGAAAACCAAGACTTCTAACCCAGCACCAAGCTCATGTTCTACTGGGAGGGCAGAGGAACCGCTACAAGGACACTCTGAAAGCCTCCCTAAATAAATGCAACATCCCCATCGACACGTGGAAATCGCTTGCTTTAAAACACACAAACTGGAGAAAAAGCATCCGTGAAGGTGCCAATCACCTTGAGTGTTGTAGGGTGGAGTGAGCAGAGGCCAAGTGTATACAGTGTCTGCTTCAGTCAAGTCCCTCCTCACTCCTCTAAACTTAGTGGAAACAAGCGCCACCTTTCCAACCTAGCCTCGTAAGACAACCTGCTTATTCCAGGTATCGATTTAGTAAGCCTCCTCTGAAGCACCTCCCAAGGTATTTTCATCCTTCTTAAAGAAGGAGATGAAAACTGCGCACAGTATTTGAGATCGGGCCTCAACAATACCCTGTATTACTGCCCAATAACCTGTATAACTGGAGGGTATCATCCTTCATGTTCAATTCCTTGTAATAAAGGATAGCATTCCATTAACTGCATTGATTACATGCTGCACCTACACGAGAACATCGGGATCCCTCTGCATTCTGCAGTTCTCAGTTTAAGGCATATTCTGCTTTTTTTTAATCCTTCTGGAAAACAATCTTGTTGATCTCCAATTTGAAATAAATTTAACTATGACCAGTTGCTATTTGCAGAAGAGTGTAAAACCTCTACCAAACTTTACTATTTGTGTTTCCTGATTTCACTCCTGAAGGACCTGGCTTTTATTTGACTATGTCCCATAGTTGTAGATTCCCCAAACAATGAAAGTAGTTTCTCCCAATCTACTCCATCTGGCCTTAATATCTTAAACTCCAATCAAATTACCCCTTTACTGCCTAAATTCCAGGGAATATAACCCTACCCTGTGCAAGCTTTCCACTTAATGTAACCCTTAGAGTCCTGGGAGAACTCTGTCAAATTGATGCCGCACTTCCTCCAAGACCAGTATATACCTCCTAAGGTGTGGTGACCAGAGCTGCTGTCTTGCTAGTCACAAGTGTGGCCTAACCAGCCCTTTACATAAATGGAGCATAACTTCTATCCTAATACAAAAGCAAAGCACTCCAGATTCTGAAATGGTGAATCATTGAGGCCCGACAAATTCTTATGGGATGCCACCAGTTCGAACCTGTCAATTTGTGTACCGACCAGTTATCCCATTCTTTGTTTCCTGCCACTCATTCAATATCCTAACAGGATCAATAATTTGTCCTCTGAATTACCCAATAGTTTCTTTGGATTGACATTATTAAATTCCTTCTGAAAATCCATATGAATAACCCGTGGGCGTCCAGTCTTCAAAACAGTTCAGTTGGGTTTGTTAGACATGACCTGCCCTGTACAAATATATACTGACACCCTGTGATCAGCTGAAAATTACCACGGTGTTCAGTCACCTTTTCCTTAATTATAGACTCTATTAATTTCCTGATGATATATGTTCAAGCTGACTAGTCTTGTAATTTCCTGGTTCTACACCCCCCCCCTCCCCCCCGCCCTCACCTTTCTTCAGGAACACCATCATCCTCTTCAGCCAAATCCTGCTCAAGTGTAATTATCATTTACAATGTTCAGTATTTATAGAAGCTTTTTAAGTGTATGGTTTAGGAGTTTTCTGTTCAGTTGATAGTTTATGGATATTACTGTTAGAAGGTTGACCTGTAATTCCTGTGAGTTGCAAGTGTATTAACATTTGGTGATTTTGCTGCAGAGCCCTTGGGAGCTTTGAGTGTGGTGATTTCCCCGCATGTCAGGAACAACTGGAACTATTACCTGGGGAAGACATTAGTTTCATCAATGGAGCTGCTAAAGAAAAATTAGGTATGTAACAGAATAAAACCCATGTGAGCCTGATGCAGGATATCCTTTCCCCATAGAATTTTTACTGATTGAATGTATGTTATAAGCACCAGGAGTGCTTATAACACACAAACAGGAATAGGTACTTCAGCTCCTTGAACTGAGTTGGTCATTCCGTTAAGATCATGGTTGACATGTGACTTAACTCCATCTTCCCATCTTTTATCGTATCCTTTGCGCACACCTACAAATATATTATCTACTTCTGTTTTGAAAATTCCAAAGTACTCAACATCCGAAGCCTGTTCTGCTTTGTTTTTAAACATCTTAATTAGGTCCCCAGGGAATACAAACCCAAGTTTATGTAGCATATCCTCATTATTTAGCCCTTTTTGGGAAATTTGGGGCAATCAGTGCTGTACCCTTCCATGGCCAATATATCCCTGGGATCAGCTGCCCAAAACAGAATATAGCGCGACAGAGCAGACCTGACCAGGCTCTGTCCAACCCTCCCTTGCAGTGCAGTATACTTGATAAAGATATTTTAACACATTAAGACTAAAACAAGTTGCTTTCAGAAAATCTTAATTTTTTTCCATAATTCCGCTGGTTCACGGGTATATTTAAATTATCTGCACTTCCAAATAAGACATTTCCTGGGTTAAATATTTAACAAATATTTAAAATTTATGTTTTTAGACATGAAAAAGCTGCTTCCAAGCATGATGAGTCCTGACCCAAGGGAGCTTCAAAAAGCCATTGAGGTTCAACTAATGAGGAGTGCTGTTTGTTTTTCCTCTACTATTGAACAAACAGAACAAGAAAAGAAACTGCAGAGCAGCACTGAGTAAGTGCATGGGATAGTGTTCTATATCTTTTCATTATGTTGGATTGTGAATAATTTTCATGGCATTTTTAAATTACATAAACAAATGGAGGAGAAGATCATTGCACCTTTTTAAAAAGTATATATATTAATTTGTGGGATGTGGGCTTTGGTGGATGGGTCAGCAATTATTGCCCATCCCTAATTGCCCTCGACGATGGTGATGAGTCACCACCTTGAACAGCTGCAGGCCATATGGTGTAGGTACACCCACAGTGCTGTTAGGGAGGGAATGCAGGATTTTGATCCAGCTACAGTGAAGGAATGGCGATATATTTCCAAGTCGGGATGGGAGTTTGCAGGTGGTGGTGTTCCCATGCATCTGCCCTTGACCGCCTAGGTGGTAGAGGTTAGGGGATTGAAGGTGCTGCTGAAGGATCCTTGCTCTCCCATTCACTATGATCTTGGCTGACCTTCAGCTTCAGCTCCACCTTCCTATCCACTCCCCATATCCCTTGATTCCCTGAGAGACCAACAATCTGTGTATTTCAGCCTTGTATATATTGAATGATGGCACATTCACAACCCTCTGCGCTGGAGAATTCCAAAGATTCATGGCCCTTTTGCGTGAAGACATTTCTCCTCATCTCTGGTGTAAATGATTGTGCCTTTATCTGCGATTGTGCCCAGGTTCTAGATTCACTAGTTGGGGGAAGCGATGTCTGTGTCAACCCTGTCTGGAACAATGCTTCACAGAAGGCTTCCAAAAAGTATCGTATGTGATTCTTATTACAACCCTCAACATCATAGAATCTCCCTACAGTGCAGAAAAAGGCCATTCAGCCCATAGAGTCTGAGCCGGCCCTCCGAAAGAGAACCCCACCCCCCATAATTCCCACAACCCTGTAACGCCACCTAACCTTTGGACACTAAGGGGCAATTAGGACTGTGGGAGGAGACCAGATCACTCAGAGGAAACCCACACAGAAATGGGGAGAGCGTGCAAACTCCACACAGACAGTCACCTAAGGTTGGAATCAAACCAAGAATGTTATTGTGTACCACTTAAAGCAAAGGAAATTATGCTCTGTTAAAGTAACTAGCCTGTTATTAAATATATTTGAATTGTTGTTGATACAAGTGTTTATGGTTTAGAAATACAGTCCGGTATCTGAAGCAGATGGCACGGATTGCAGTTGGGCCATTGAGACTGTCCACTTTATCGATGGCAGGTTCTCTGCCGATGCTGAGCACTCTGCAGCTGTACTGCTCCACTGCACTTGAGAACACGGTGACAAATAAGCTGTCCACAGAGGTAAGTTCATTACAGTTTCAGTGACTAGGACTTGTTTCTCCTAAATACAGTATGAAACGTAATCCCTGTACGTTGGGGGAGACGGTGCTGGAGTGATATCGTCACTGGACCAGTAATCCAGGGAGACGCGGGGTTCTCTACAGATCCAGGTTCAAATCTTCCGTGGCAGGTGGTGAAATTTGACTTCAATAAAATTCGGGATTCAAAAGTCGAGGGCAGTCAGGGATGGGCAATAAATGCCCATGCCCCATGAGTGAATACAATAAAAGGGAAGCTTGGAGATGTCTGCTCCGTTAAGTGTTTCCGTGCATGACTCCCAGACAAAATGTAATTAATATATCTGTCATTTACCAAGTCAATTGGACTTTTCTCCAATTCATTTTTATCTCTTATCAATTCTTATCCAAAATCCTACTTGTGCAATGCAAATTGAGGTGGGGATTTCTTGTTTGGCTTGTGAAAGTGATGGTGCTTTCTCCAGGAATTTCACTCCACTTTGCTCTGGTCTCAAGCTGGGTCCTAACTCTGAACATAGAACATAGAACAGTACAGCACAGAACAGGCCCTTCGGCCCTCGATGTTGTGCCGAGCAATGATCACCCTACTTAAACCCACGTAATCCGTATACCAACAATCCCCCCATTAACCTTACACTACGGGCAATTTAGCATGGCCAATCCACCTAACCCGCACATCTTTGGACTGTGGGAGGAAACCGGAGCACCCGGAGGAAACCCACGCACACACGGGGAGGACGTGCAGACTCCACACAGACAGTGACCCAGCCGGGAATGGAACCTGGGACCCTGGAGCTGTGAAGCATTGATGCTAACCACCATGCCACCGTGAGGTGCAGGTTCTCTTCACTTTAACTGCAGTGTTAGTTCAAAATGTGAATGCAACCAAAATTGGGTATGGGTGTGCATTTTGTACTGATTTGGAATGATTTTTAAAAAAATGTATTTATTCAAAGTTTTTCAATAAGTTTACAAAACCCTCCAAAAAGGAAAATAATACAAAGCAAGAAGGGCAACATGCCAACAAAACAGAACAACTTAACCCTCTAAACAATAAATAGTTTAGCAAATTAACACCCAATTCAAAACAGGATAAAGCATGCGCCCCTTACAAAAAGGAAAATTGATTTTCTCCATTTAGAGAGATTCCGAGAGGTTGGACAGCCAGTCTGCAGCTCTGGGCGGTGCTGCTGACCGCCAGCCAAACAGGATTCTATGGCGGGCAATCAGGGAGGCAAAGGCAAGGGCGTCCGCCGTCCTCCCCAGGAATAGATCTGGCTGGTCTGAAACCCCGAAGACTGCTACTTTCGGGCATGGCTCCACCCTCACCCCCACCACTTTGGACATAGCCTCGAAGAAGGCTGTCCAGTACCCGGCAAGTCTGGGGCAAGACCCGAACATGTGGGCGTGGTTGGCCGGGCCTCTTTGGCACCGTTCACATCTACCCTCCACCTCTGGGAAGAACCTACTCATACGGTTTCTTGTTAAGTGGGCTCTATTTACCACTTTTAGTTGTGTCAGGCTGAGCCTTGCGCACGTGGAGGTAGAGTTGACACTATGCAGTGCTTCGCTCCAGAGTCCCCATCCTATTTCGATCCCCAGGTCCTCCTCCCACTTCATTCTTGTTGCGTCCAGTACGGTGTCGGCCCTCTCTGCCAGTTTGTCATACATGTTGCTACAGTTTCCTTTATCTAATATGCTTGCATCTAGTAACTCTTCCAGTAGTGTCTGTCGTGGTAGATGTGGGTATGTCCTTGTTTCCTTTCGTAGGAAGTTTTTAAGTTGCAGATACCTTGGCTCGTTCCCCCTGGCTAGCTGGAATTTCTGTCAGTTCGCCCAGTGTTGCGATCCTGCCGTCTGTGTATAGGTCTCTGACTGTCAGTGTCCCTCTGTCCTGTCCCCACCTTTTGAAGGTGGCGTCAGTCAGTGCTGGTGTGAACCTATGGTTGTTGCAGATGGGAGCCTTGTCCGACATTTTGGTCAGGCCAAATTGCTGCCATAGTTGGTTCCAGGACTGGAGGGTGGCTGTCACCACCGGGCTGCTGGAGTGTTGTTTGGGTGGGGATGGGAGTGCTGCCGTGGCGAGGGCCCGGAGTGAAGTCCCCCTGCAGGAGGTCTCCTCTGCGCACACCCTGATTTGGAATGATGAAATTGATGGTGACTGATTTTTTTTGTCTAGGATTGCCTTCTGCCACTGTATAGTGAAGCTCTGCAGTGCTGTAAACAGCATGATGTCCGCCCATGGCTTCAGGCTTTAAGATACACAGTATACCAAGCTCGTTTAGCTGAAAAATTGAAAGGTACGAGAATATTTAAAATGAACAGAACAAAAGTGACATCATAAAATCATCTCACTCGCCAGATGTGTTCATTAGTTCTTCATGACCTCAGAACTGCACAGCTGGAACTTCCATTATCTGCTGTAATGGAGATTGTCCTCTCTCTGCACTCACTCACTCTCTCTCTCTCGCTCTCACTCTCTCTCATTCTCTCTCACTCTCTCTCTCTCTCACTCTCTCGAACACTCTCTCTCGAACACTCTCTCTCGAACACTCTGACACTCACTCCTCTCGCACTCTCTCGCACTCTCTCTCGCACTCTCTCTCGCACTCTCTCTCGCACTCTCTCTCGCACTCTCTCTCGCACTCTCTCTCGCACTCTCTCTCGCACTCTCTCTCGCACTCTCTCTCGCACTCTCTCTCGCACTCTCTCTCGCACTCTCTCTCGCACTCTCTCTCGCACTCTCTCTCGCACTCTCTCTCGCACTCTCTCTCGCTCTGACACTCTCTCTCGCTCTGACACTCTCTCTCGCTCTGACACTCTCTCTCGCTCTGACTCTCTCTCTCGCTCTGACACTCTCTCTCGCTCTGACACTCTATCTCGCACTCTATCTCGCTCTGACACTCTATCTCGCTCTGACACTCTATCTCGCTCTGACACTCTATCTCGCTCTGACACTATCTCGCTCTGACACTCTATCTCGCTCTGACACTCTCGCGCTCTGACACTCTATCGCGCTCTGACACTCTATCTCGCTCTGACACTCTATCTCGCTCTGACACTCTATCTCGCTCTGACACTCTATCTCGCTCTGACACTCTATCTCGCTCTGACACTCTATCTCGCTCTGACACTCTATCTCGCTCTGACACTCTATCTCGCTCTGACACTCTATCTCGCTCTGACACTCTATCTCGCTCTGGCACTCTCTCTCGCTCTGGCACTCTCTCTCGCACTCTCTCTCGCACTCTCTCTCGCACTCTCTCTCGCACTCTCTCTCGCACTCTCTCTCGCACTCTCTCTCGCACTCTCTCTCGCACTCTCTCTCGCACTCTCTCTCGCACTCTCTCTCGCACTCTCTCTCGCACTCTCTCTCGCACTCTCTCTCGCACTCTCTCTCGCACTCTCTCTCGCACTCTCTCTCGCACTCTCTCTCGCACTCTCTCTCGCACTCTCTCGCGCACTCTCTCGCGCACTCTCTCGCGCACTCTCTCGCGCACTCTCTCGCGCACTCTCTCGCGCACTCTCTCGCGCACTCTCTCGCGCACTCTCTCGCGCACTCTCTCGCGCACTCTCTCGCGCACTCTCTCGCGCGCACTCTCTCACACTCTCTCACACTCTCTCGCGCACTCTCTCGCGCACTCTCTCTCGCACTCTCTCTCGCACTCTCTCGCGCACACTCTCGCGCACACTCTCGCACACTCTCTCTCACACTCTCTCTCACACTCTCTCACACTCATACTCTCTCTCACACTCATACTCTCTCTCACACTCATACACTCTCTCACACTCATACACTCTCTCACACTCATACTCTCTCTCACACTCACTCTCTCTCTCACACTCACTCTCTCTCTCACACTCACTTTCTCTCTCTCACTCTCACTCTCACTCTCTCTCTCTCACATTCACTCTCTCTCTCTCACATTCACTCTCTCTCTCACACTCTCTCTCTGACTCTTGATTCACTCTCTCTCTCTCAACTCTTTTCCTCTTGTGCTTCATCACCCACTGGGTAAATATTTGGCAGATAATAGAGTTCCTACCTTTTGATCATACAAACAAAATCCAAATGCAAAACAAATAAGAAAATAACTAAAATGAGGTGAAGTTACACAAGACTTTGTCCTAAGTCGTTTTGCTAGATAATTGGGCAGGAGCCAGTCAACGATTGTTGTGCCATATAGTGGTTCAAATAGTACACCTGGTATATTTCTTGGATATATAAAAGGAAGTTGGCGATTGAGAAGATTAATTTCAATATTTTTGATTGGTTGACATGCAATTTAAATGTTCAAAATTACTCTAAACTGAACCATTGAAAATATGTTTATTTTTTGTCCAGGTTCCAGCACTTCAGTTAATGGGCACCTCATGGAACTTGGTCTCACAGCAGTTAAATTTGCTCGGAAGCAGGGGAATGTCCTTTTGGCCTCCAAACTCCTCGAGCAGTGCAGTAAGACTTCGTTGAGCGATGCTAGCACAACCCAAGATTTAGTCCATGTGTTCAAACAGATGTCATTGCATGGCACTGTTAATGAAAAGTGGGGACCAGAACTTGATATTGAGAAATCAAAGTTGTTGTACACTGCAGGTAACTGAAGGAGATATTTGCATTTAATATTTGTATAAAATGGTATTGTTTTCTGTCTTCCCTTCATGTTTGCCCCTGCTGAAAGAGGTGGAAAGAGGTTCTCTGCTTTCAGACCCTTTCCATCCTGCTCTGCAACAGTCCAGGAGAATTATTTTGTTCTCCTTTTCCCCTTGAGGAGATGGAATATACTCTCTTTCTTAAAGAAAGACACATAGTCAAGCGCTGCTTCAAAGTGGTTGTTGAACTGTTTAACAACACTTCTGGGAATAAATATTTACCTTTACTATCACTGCTCGATCAGAGTGATGCCACATGGATTCGTGCTTTCTGCAGTGGGTACTTGCTGTTTTGTTTCAAATGGTGTGATGGGGATGGAAAGAAAGCAGCAGGAATATTGGGTCGCCACCAACGCCTTATTTCTATATAACATTTATAGTACTTCAATATTTAACTCTGTTCTTTTGATCTTCTATCTAATAAGCTGTTTTGAAGAGTACATTATACCTTGATTAAAAGCTGAGAAATGATGTTACAATTATCTGAAACATTTGATCAATGTTAATAGGTCATTCTACACATGCAATGGAAATGCTGAGTTCCTGTGCCATATTATATTGCAAATCCTCCAAAGCTGAATCTGCAGTTGCCAAGTCGATACTCACGTTGACTAAGTGGATTCAGGCAGAGTGGAAAGAAATGTCTATCCAGCTAAAGCAGGTTTTCCGAGCTCAACAGCAAAAATCCATTACTGGATTGCCAACGTTGGCAAAAAACATACATACTTTGGCTGAACTGATCCCTCTGAGTTTAATGGAAGAAGTGGCTTGCCCCAAAATGGTGGTTGAATCAACAGGTAAGTGTGCTGACAATTTCCACTGCAATGAGCAAAAGATTTGTATGCTTTTAACAAACAATTAAGATTGCATTGTTTTATTTTCAGTAAATATTGGGGTTGGAGAACCTGACTTCATTTTAGGGCAGCTGTATCATCTATCAGCAGTTCAAGCACCTGAAATAGCCAAGTCTTGGGCGGCGTTGGCGAGTTGGGCTTACAGATGGGGCAGGAAAGTGGTTGACAATGCAAGGTAAGTGTGTGGATAATTTTGTTTTTAAACTATTCAGTCGCCTTAGCTTTGCACATGGGACCTTATCAAGTGTATTCTTCGAGTGCAGTTTGGTTAGGCGACAGGAATAATCTACCAGAGTATTGAGATATAATTCAGTCACTGTTTTAAATTAATATATTTTAACCCTTGCAGCTAGATTACCCTGGATGATAAAGGATATTGATGATAAAATAAGGAAGAAAAAAATAATAGTAGCAATAGAAATCAGGAAGAGCATTTCAATTGCAGGAGAGAGGCTAAGGCTGGAATAAGGAAGGCTAAGAGGAAGCATGAGGAAAGGATGGCAAGCTGTGCGAAAACAAATAGCAATTTCAAGATGGTCAGCAAGAGAGCTCGGAGTGAGATGAGGAGAAACTTTACTCAGAGTTGTTGGGGTTTGGAATGTGCTGCCTGGGAGAGTTGTTGGGGTTTGGAATGCGCTGCCTGGGAGAGTTGTTGGGGATGGAATGTGCTGCCTGGGAGAGTTGTTGGGGTTTGGAATGTGCTGCCTGGGAGAGTTGTTGGGGATGGAATGTGCTGCCTGGGAGAGTTGTTGGGGATGGAATGTGCTGCCTGGGAGAGTTGTTGGGGTTTGGAATGTGCTGCCTGGGAGAGTTGTTGGGATTTGGAATGTGCTGTCTGGGAAAGTTGTTGGGGATGGAATGTGCTGCCTGGGAGAGTTGTTGGTGATGGAATGTGCTGCCTGGGAGAGTTGTTGGGGTTTGGAATGCGCTGCCTGGGAGAGTTGTTGGGGATGGAATGTGCTGCCTGGGAGAGTTGTTGGGGTTTGGAATGTGCTGCCTGGGAGAGTTGTTGGGGATGGAATGTGCTGCCTGGGAGAGTTGTTGGGGATGGAATGTGCTGCCTGGGAGAGTTGTTGGGGTTTGGAATGTGCTGCCTGGGAGAGTTGTTGGGATTTGGAATGTGCTGTCTGGGAAAGTTGTTGGGGATGGAATGTGCTGCCTGGGAGAGTTGTTGGTGATGGAATGTGCTGCCTGGGAGAGTTGTTGGGGATGGAATGTGCTGCCTGGGAGAGTTGTCGGGGTTTGGAATGCGCTGCCTGGGAGAGTTGTTGGGGATTGGAATGCGCTGCCTGGGAGAGTTGTTGGGGTTTGGAATGTGCTGCCTGGAGAGTTGTTGGGGTTTGGAATGCGCTGCCTGGGAGAGTTGTTGGGGATGGAATGCGCTGCCTGGGAGAGTTGTTGGGGTTTGGAATGTGCTGCCTGGGAGAGTTGTTGGGGATGGAATGTGCTGCCTGGGAGAGTTGTTGGGGATGGAATGTGCTGCCTGGGAGAGTTGTTGGGGTTTGGAATGTGCTGCCTGGGAGAGTTGTTGGGATTTGGAATGTGCTGTCTGGGAAAGTTGTTGGGGATGGAATGTGCTGCCTGGGAGAGTTGTTGGTGATGGAATGTGCTGCCTGGGAGAGTTGTTGGGGTTTGGAATGTGCTGCCTGGGAGAGTGGTTGGGGTTTGGAATGCGCTACCTGGGAGAGTTGTTGGGGTTTGGAATGTGCTGCCTGGGAGAGTTGTTGGGGATGGAATGTGCTGCCTGGGAGAGTTGTTGGGGATGGAATGTGCTGCCTGGGAGAGTTGTTGGGGATGGAATGCGCTGCCTGGGAGAGTTGTTGGGGTTTGGAATGTGCTGCCTGGGAGAGTTGTTGGGGTTTGGAATGTGCTGCCTGGGAGAGTTGTTGGGTTTGGAATGTGCTGCCTGGGAGAGTTGTTGGGGATGGAATGTGCTGTCTGGGAGAGTTGTTGGGGTTTGGAATGCGCTGTCTGGGAGAGTTGTTGGGGTTTGGAATGCGCTGCCTGGGAGAGTTGTTGGGGTTTGGAATGTGCTGTCTGGGAGAGTTGTTGGGGTTTGGAATGCGCTGCCTGGGAGAGTTGTTGGGGTTTGGAATGTGCTGCCTGGGAGAGTTGTTGGGGTTTGGAATGTGCTGTCTGGGAGAGTTGTTGGGGTTTGGAATGTGCTGTCTGGGAGAGTTGTTGGGGATGGAATGTGCTGCCTGGGAGAGTTGTTGGGGTTTGGAATGTGCTGTCTGGGAGAGTTGTTGGGGTTTGGAATGCGCTGCCTGGGAGAGTTGTTGGGGTTTGGAATGTGCTGCCTGGGAGAGTTGTTGGGGTTTGGAATGTGCTGCCTGGGAGAGTTGTTGGGGTTTGGAATGTGCTGCCTGGGAGAGTTGTTGGGGTTTGGAATGTGCTGCCTGGGAGAGTTGTTGGGGTTTGGAATATGCTGCCTGGGAGAGTTGTTGGGGTTTGGAATATGGTGCCTGGGAGAGTGGTGGAGGTGGAGTCCACAGGAGATTTCAAAAGACAGCTGGATATAGATTTGAAAGTGATTAATTTAGAGGGCTACAGAGATAGGACTGTGGAATGGGACTAGCTAGATTGCTCTTTTGGGAGCTGGTGCAGACACAGTGGGCCTAATGGCCTCCTTGTGTGCTGTAAATAACAAACAAAACTTTTATGTAATTTATACATTAATTGGAAAACTTGCTGGAAAATTGGGAAACGGAGGCAGAGTTGGTTGAAACTGCTCCCTGCAGTACACAGGAGCTGGAAATTTCAAAATCAGGATGGTGTAATTATAACATATGTTAATATAAAATGCCTTTAATCTAAATCTATAGTGTCTGATTCTGGACACTGCAGTTTTTGAAGGTGGTTGTGATTGAGATTTATTAGAATGATATCAGAAATGCTAGGTTTAAGTTAAAGAAACAGGTTGTTGTCCTTTAGAGTAGTGATGGTTAAGGGGAAACTTTTTCTAAATTCTTCCATTTTGCACTTTTCACAATCACCGAATGCCTCCATGCTCTTACAGTCAATGCAGTACTTTTTGAAATGTAGACACTTATAATATGGGAAACGTGGCTGCCAATATGTGCCCACCAAAATCCCACAAACAGCGATGCAATGGCCAGATAATCTACTTTTTGTGATGTTGACCAAGGCGTAGTATTGGCCGGACACCAAGGATAACTCCCCTGCTCTTTTTTGAATTCGTGCCAATGGGGCTTCAGTTTAACACCTCATCTGAGAAACGGCACCTCCGGCAATGCAGTGCTCCCTCACTACTATAATAGAATGTCGGTCTTGATTTTTGTGCCCAAGCCCGGGAGGTGAACCTGTACCTGAAACTTCAGCTCAGTTGGTACACTCTTGCCTCTCAGTCGCAAAGCTGACACAAAATCATCAGCCATAGAGGAACTGTCTCCATTGACAAACAAGTCAGTAACCAGAAGACACAGGTTTAAGTTGATGGGGAGAAAATACAGACAAGGTGAGATTTTTGTGAATACGATTGTGACATAGGAAGCTCTGACAGGGTGGTAGAAGCAGGTCTTATGATCGCCTAGCCAGCCTTGAACAGTGGCTAAGATACTGAACCAGATGTGTAACTTTTTTAAGACTGCCAAAAGATCGATTTGTTCCAGGAGTAATAATACAAGAAAAAGGGCTTGGCTATTTTTAAAACAAAAGTAAAGAAAGAACAATATTTAAAGTTTTACTTCCTGCTCTAACATTAGCAGATTACATGCAGTTTATTAACCTTAACACATGAGTTCTCGTTATACCACACTGCAACAGAACATGCAGCTCGCGTGCCATTTTCACAGGCAAAGGCAATACTTGCATTTATGAAGCAATTTTCTTCTGTGAGGGACATTTGGTAAGAATCCTTTTCCATAGCCTGCATGGTGGCCACTTTCCCTGCTTGGTTTCCACCACCTTCTCTAACTGTTCAAAACAGCATTTTCTCTCTCTCTAAGCTCAGCCCACCCCTCAAACAAAGGTTTCCCCCTGAGGCGGCCAGACTTGAATTTATTCTTGTTACTGCAGCTGATTCCCACTCCTGTTTATACGAAAGAACAGAGCTATGCTGTTTGTATGCAACTTAAGCTTCCATCGACTGACACAGGTCATCGGACTCTGATGGCTGGTCAAGCAATGTTGTCCGGAATGATAATGGATCTTGAGTGGATCATCCTGGCTGAACTGGGATATCCTGGGCGCGATTCTCCGCCCCCCACGTTTTTTACGGCGAGCGGTGATTCTCCGAGGCCAAGCAGCCGGGCCTTCACGCCCGTTTCAACACGGCAGCAAACACACCTGCTCGCTGCCGTCATGAAACGGGCGCCAGATGCCCGTTTGGGGCATCTGGGGGCCCGATTGGCACGGCAGTACCACGGCCGTGCCAAGGGGGGCATAGGCCCGCGATTGGTGCCCACCGATCGCGGACCGTGTGTCCGTAACGGACGCACTCTTTTCCCTCCACCGCCCCGCAAGATCAAGCCGCCACGTCTTGCGGGGCGGCTGAGGGAAAAGACGCCAACTGCGCATGCGCGTTGTCCAACCTACGCATGCGCGGCTGACGTCATCGGCCGCGTGACGCACGGGGCCGCGCTCCTAGCCCCGCCCGGCAGGGGAGAATCGGCCCCGGAAGTGGGCGTGAAGGCTGCCGTGGGTCACGGCCTGTCCCACGGCAGCCTTTACGATTCTCCGCATTTGCGGAGAATCTCGCCCCTGTGTATTCCCACTAACAAGGTCAAGTCTGAATTGGACAAGGTAACTCAAGCTGTAGTGTATCCCTCTGACTCTGCTGCTCCGCAGTCTTTTTAACCCCTAAATTGCCTGCTATATCTTGACCCCATTTTTGGACCCAAGTTCCTAATATCTCCCTATCATGACACGGGTACAGTAAAAAATAAAAAAACCGAATTGGTGCTTGAAAGGGAAAGATTTGCAGGGCTATGGGGAAAGGAGGAGGGACTATGACTGATTGGATAGCAGAGACAGTAAAAGGAGAGTGGGTCAAATGACTTGTGTGGAAGGAAGTGTGTGCGCGCAAAAGCATTGTGTTTCTTGTAAAGAATGAATATCTTTTTGGGTCTACTTTGATACAGTCAGGGTGAAGGTGTTCCACTCCTGGCCAGAGAGAAGACAGAAGTTCAAAATCTACTTCTCGAAAACATTTCTGAAGAAGACAAGGAAGCTATTTACGGAATTCTAGGGCAAGCAATGTGTCGCCCAACCGGAATTCAGGTAAATGCTTGAAGCGGATGTGCTTTTCTGTTTCTCATTTGTTATTAAATTGAAAATATTTTTTGCATTGAAGAATAATCTAAGCTATAAACTGTCACAAGGAAAAGTATTTTAATTCAATTTGTATTTTTCAAATGCTTTGCAAGATATTTATTTCTGCTTTCTTTCTGTTAGCACAAACTGAATCTGTAGTCTGCCTTTTCTTTTTTCTAAAAATTGTGTTCAGGATGAAGACTTGGCCCTGCAGATAAATGATGATGAAGAAGATGACATGGTGGAGGTTATTTGGCGGCAGTTGATGACTAACTGCCCGTGGCTTGGTGACCAGGATGAGAGTGTTGTAGAAGGATTAATTGAAGTATGGAGAAAGGTTGTAGACAGGATATTCAACCTTTATAAACTTTCTTGCAAAGCGTACTTCACTTTCCTTAAACTGAATGCCGGTCAGGTTAGTAATCAAATTACTTGTTGTAGTTGTCAGTTTTACGCTCTTTGGGGATGTGATTGGTTGCGTGTTTTATTTGGGTATTTCTGGCAATGAAATCCTCGAGTGGCATGCTGGCACGATGTCTTCCTACATTTTCATATGAAGTCTCTAATTTTTAAAAACTGCATCCGTGCAGGAAAAGGTTTGCATGAGCTGGTTCCAACTATTGTCTTCTACTGGGAGTTCCAAGAAACGGCCAATAGGAATCTGGTGATCTGTTCCGAAACATGCTCTGAAATTTTGGGTCGATGCTGCAAAATGTAGAGAGTGGCCCTTGCTAATAGATTTCACAAGTTTGCTAATAAAATGAAATGAAAATAGCTTATTGTCACAAGTAGGCTTCAAATGAAGCTATTGTGAAAAAGCCCCTAGTCGCTACATTCTGGCACCTGTTCGGGGAGGCTGGTACGTACTGATATGCCTGTATTGAAGCTTCTGCAAGCGTTAAGTGTGTTGGTCACTATTATGGAGTATTTTATTTTGTCACTGTACCCAAAACAACAACTCTTGTGGGTGAGTGCTACCATAGTCCAGAGGAGGTCTTTCTGCGTGTCAGATATCCCACTAATCCATTGCTGTGCATGATTTCCAGTACTCTTGAGCATTTGCATTGGAATTACATTTCTGTGCAGCTTGAAATTACTAGCCAGGATATCTTTCCATAAAGGGATAAATCTAAATAAGCCGAGAAGATCCACAGGCAGGTTAGTTTCTTTCAAACTGTGCGTTTGTGGGAACACAGTATCTTGAGCTCGAGGTTAAAGGATGTCCAACACCAATAGCTGCAACTTGACTGAATAAAGTTTATTCCTGGCTCAGGCTGTAAGAAAGTTATCAAAATGTTTAAAACAACTAGAACAAGTTACTCAAAACATTTGAAATAACTCAGCAGCAATTTTTATTGTTATCCACATCAGAAAGCTTGGCATACAGTCTGCCTTTCTGATGCATTTGCCAGCTCTCAATAACTCCGAGAAACTGGGATCTGGATTGTGAAAGGAGGACCAACCAGGCCGAAGCGGTCATGCACAGTGTAACATTTGGGACAGAGGAGTGATTCCTATGTTTGTGGCAATTTCTTAGTGGAAAGTTCCACCTATAGCTCAGGATAAAGCCCACTGTTCTCGAGCAAGTCACCTGGTACCACAGAATGATAGCAACAGTGCAGCAACACCTTGGAATAGCGATGGTGAAGGGATGGGCACCCTGGCATTACGGCTGGAAAGGAATACTATAGAATTAGTTTTAACAAAGCCCACTTTGTACAGAGAGTCTCATAGGGGCAGAAAGGAATGTATTAATCATTCCAAAAGTCATTGAAAGCTATAATAGTTAATTCTTCTTTTGAGTGTTAAATTGGTAGGATGATTAGAACTATTGCAATCCACGTGAGCGTAGAGTTCAAATCAACTACTAATGTAGTCCAGTCAATGCCCTGTTATGAGGACCAAAATTGCTGAATGTTCTTCAGGCAAAGGAATGCTGCTTAACTTGTGTTTTATTTTTGGAATGCAGCCAAACATGAGGTGTAACACTGCCTCTTGCTAACCTGGCAACTAATAGCCAGGATAGCTTTTACAGTGAGCAAAACATCAGACCCTTTCTGAGCCGGATTCACATTTTTTTGGAAATCATGCGGTGTCAGATGTAAAGGGGAGAATCGTGAATAATGATGAATGATTTGTGGAATTCTTTACATATTAGAAAACCAGAACCAGGTGTCCACAGAGAGCCAAAGTTTAGTTGATTAAAATTGAGGTGACTTTAATGGTCAGGCAGAATGGAATAAACTTTAAGAATAGTCGGGCAGCACGGTGGCCTAGTGGTTAGCACAACCGCCTCACGGCGCTGAGGTCCCAGGTTCGATCCCGGCTCTGGGTCACTGTCCGTGTGGAGTTTGCACATTCTCCCCGTGTCGGCGTGGGCTTCGCCCCCACAACCCAAAAATGTGCAGAGTAGGTGTATTGGCCATGCTAAATTGCCCCTTAATTGGAAAATATAATTGGGTAATCTAAATTTATTTTTAAAAAAAGAATAGTTTGAGAAGTTTTTAGCGAAAGTAGTAATATTATTACTAAGGTCTATCCCTTTGTCGCAAAATAGACTGGGGATAAAATTGCACAAAATCTTTCCCTCAGGAGTATGATTGTTAACAACCAAAAGAAACAGTAAGATTGCAGTTTAAAGTGAATCTTAGTGAATTAAGATCACATTATAATGGAAACAACATACCTTTCCCTCAAGAGCTTGCTAACTGTAGGTAGGTTGATAGGATGTTATTGTGAAAGCTAACACAAATGGGGAGGCCTATCTTTGATTTAAAATTGCTCTTTGTTTATATAACATTGTACCTGCTTTCATAAAATTGTTCTTTTGTGCATTTCTCCCTTTCTTCCTGTATCGCCCTTAATATTAAATACATGAGAATTTTGCTAACTCTTGCAATATGTTGCCTGCATTTAACATTTTTCTCTATTCACATTGGAAGGTAAAATGAGTTGAATTTTAATGTTTGCTACATTGCTGTATTTGCAGGTTCATGTGGATGGTGAAGATCCCAAGGTGATACTTAATAATACCCCTGCTAAGCAAAGCAACGATGATGTCATTGTTATGGCGACTTTAAGGTTGTTAAGATTATTAGTAAAGCACGCTGGTGAACTCAGGGAGGGCTTGGAGCATGGTCTAGCCACCACCCCCACAGCTCCCTGGAGAGGCAAGTACTAAATAGTCTCGTATGTCACTGCTGATACTAAGCTTTTCTTTTCTGCCCATGAAAGAACAGGTTGAAATTAATTCAACAATAGCCAATGTTTAGGCAGCCTTGTTATGGATTGAAATTATATTCTAGCTCTGTGAAACTTTAGATATGCTGCTTTAATCAAAGTGGCAATGTGAAGGTTCTGTACTGGTTATCATTCTTGTTATTTTTCTGAATTAACAAAGAATTTGTAGATGACACCAAATTGAAAGTGCTGGAGAAAACAATGTCAAAATACACGACGGCATTAATAAACTTGCAGAATTTATTGGTAATTGATGAATGAATAAGTGCAAGCTGGTGCATTTTGGTAGGAAGAATAAGGAAGTAACATACTAATTAGCTAATGAGACTCAGGGCTGGGAGCAAAGAAATCTAGGGACATGGAGACGTAAATCACTGCAACAGAGATAATTATAGTTAAAATTAGTGAACAGCGTCTTTTTGAAGGAGCTAACTTCTACTTTTCAGTTCTTGTATAGAACCATGGTTAGACCACACTGTGCAGTGTAGCGAAGGATGTAGCGTCTCGGAGCAATGTGCAAAAAAATCTTTATGCTATTGGAACAGAGTTTTTAAAATTAATTTATGGGATATGGGTTTTGCCGAGTAGGCCAGCATTTATTGCCCATCCTTAATTGCCCTTTGAGAAGATGTTAGTGAGCTGTTACCTTGATTCGCTGCAGTCCCTGTTATGTAGGTACATCCACAATGCTGTTAGGGAGAGAGTTCCATGATTTTGACCCTGCGACAGTGAAGGAATGGTGATATATTTCCAAGTTAGAATGGTGAGTGACTTGGGGGGGGGTGGGGAGGGAGGAACTTCCAGGTGGTGATTTTCCATGTGGTTTACCTGAGAAAGGACATACTGGCGCTGGAGGGTGCGCAGAGGAGATTCACTAGGTTAATCCCAGAGCTGAAGGGGTTGGATTATGAGGAGAGGTTGAACAGACTGGGACTGTACTCGTCGGAATTTAGAAGGATGAGGGGGGATCTTATAGAAACATATAAAATTATGACGGGAATAGATAGGATAGATGCGGGCAGGTTGTTTCCACTGGCGGGTGAAAGCAGAACTAGGGGGCATAGCCTCAAAATAAGGGGAAGTCGATTTAGGACTGAGTTTAGGAGGAACCTCTTCACCCAAAGGGTTGTGAATCTATGGAATTCCTTGCCCAGCGAAGCAGTTGAGGCTCCTTCATTAAATGTTTTTAAGATAGAGATAGATAGTTTTTTGAAGAATAAAGGGATTAAGGGTTATGGTTTTCGGAAAGTGTGACCTCGCCTCTTGCTGGCCTATCTACATACTGTGTCAGGAAACCCACCTGCACACATTGGACAAAAATGGACCCATCTAAAGTACTCGAACTATAGCGTTTCCAGTCAATATTTGGAAAGTTAAAGTCCCCCATAACAACTACCCTGTTACTTTCGCTCCTATCCAGAATCATCTCTGCAATCCTTTCCTCTACATCTCTGGAACTTTTCGGAGGCCTATAGAAAACTTCCAACAGGGTGACCTCTCCTCTCCTGTTTCTAACCTCAGCCCATACTACCTCAGTAGACGAGACCTCATCAAACGTCCTTTCTGCCACCGTTATACTGTCCTTGACTAACAATGCCACCCCTCCCCATCTTTTACCACCTTCCCTGAGCTTACTGAAATATCTAAACCCCGGTACCCGCAACAACCATTCCTGTCCCTGCTCTATCCATGTCTCCGAAATGGCCACAACATCGATCAGCCATGATCTCATTGAATGGCGGAGCAGGCTCGAGGGGCCAGATGGCCTACTCCTGCTCCTAGTTCTTATGTTCTTATTTACCTGGATAATTGGGGCTCATTCTGGGGTAGGTGGGACCTCTACAAACAGGGTGGTCGACACCTGGACCAGAGGGGTACCAATATCCTGGGGGGGGGGGGAATTTGCTAATGCTCTTCGGGAGGATTTAAACTAATTCAGCAGGGTGTTGGGAACCTGAATTGTAGCCCCAGTATACAGGAGGTTAAGAGTAGTGAGGTCATGAGTAAGGTTTCAAGGTTGTAGGAGTGTACCGGGTGCAGGCAGGAAGGTGGTTTAAAGTGTGTCTACTTCAACGCCAGGAGCATCCGGAATAAGGTGGGTGAGCTTGCAGCATGGGTTGGATTTGTCATTTATTTGTAAAATCTCTTTGGACTGGGTGGAACAAAGGCTTGGTGTAATTATAATGAATTGATGCCTTCATTATGGAAATGTCAAAATAATAAAAAGCAACAAATCTAGTTTTCAAAGTATGTGGAGAGTTTATGAACTAAAATGTGAAGATACCTCACAATCCATAAGATCTTATGAAGGCTACCGAGGCGGTGGCTTAGTGGTATTGTCGCCCACTGGTGAAATTTGAATTCAGTAAAAATCTGGAATTAAAAGTCTAATGATGACCATTGTCGATTATCGTCAAATCCCAGCTGGTTCACTAATGTCCTTTTAGGAAAGAAATTTGTCCTCCTCGGCTGTTCCACAACAATATGGTTGACTCTTAAATGCCCTCAGGGATGGCCCAGCCAGCAACGCTCACATCCCATGAATGAATAAAAAATGAGGTTTATTAATAGTTATGAGTGAAGAATATGATGTAATGTGGTGGTAGTGATTCCTTTATTATTCTGCACACAATTCTCTTACTGTGTTCATTCCCTCTCTTACCTTTGAAGCGTTGCGCAATTTGCTTTTACACTTATTTCATAAAATGTGTTGGAATGTACGGAGGAACTTTGCAGGAGTATATAGGGACAGGTAAAGCATGTCAGTTGAGACAAAAAAGCTTGACGGTTTCACTTATCAAATGTTGGGCTGAAGTTGCAATAAGAAATCATTCGTGTGCAGTTTGCACTGATGCAAAAATACTGATTTTCAAATGATGCTTGTGGGTCTTTGCAGTTTACTATTGGCATAACATGTTTACATTTAGTTCTGATCTTTGCTTCAGGTATTATTCCACAGCTGTTCTCGCGTTTGAATCACCCCGAGGTGTATGTGCGTCAGAGCATCTGCAATTTGCTGTGTCGTGTGGCCCAGGATTCGCCTCATCTTATCCTGTATCCTGCTATTGTTGGCTCAATATCACTTAGTGGTGAATCCCAGTCTTCTGGTAATTACACATTTCTGTCTGTATCCAAGGTTTAACCTAGGCTAGGTTACTGGTAGAAACACTTGTGATGCTGATGAATGCATGTTCACGGAAACCTTAAAGAATGTTTGTTATTCTAAATTTGTTAAAATATTGTTTTTGTGCTTTATCAAAGCTATTACATTAAAATTTAAACTTTATAAAGATTTATTTTCATAATTTTTCTGTTTTTGCTCACCATTTGAACTCTGTTGGATATATAGGATGTCGGAACCAAAAGTATGTGACTGTTTAGTTAGCTGATCGATAAATGTTCTCTTTACCATACCTCCGTGTTGAATACTTTGTCATCATGAGAGAAGTAAATTTGTTCCAACTGTGCTTAATTAATGTCAGCATTAAGTAGCCCTTAGCATTACATCATCATGGAAGCATGTGTTTGGAAAACTGCTCTCTGATGGCGAATCCAGATTGCTGCCTTTTCTGTCAGTTCGATTTGTTTCTGGTTAATTTTGTTCTTTCGCATCTAAAGAAAATGTTGTACTTCTCCTTCAGGAGCCAAATTGTCATCTGCAATTCCTACCCTGCTGAGTAATATCCAGGCTGAAGCCCTATCTGGAGGCGAATGTGAAGAAAATAGTCCTCCAGGGTCACAAGACAGTATCAAAGATGATCAGAAAGCTTGTTTTAATGAAGATCAAGCCATGATGCAGGACTGCTATAGCACAATAGTGGATAAGCTGTCATCAGCAAATCCCACCATGGTTTTACAGGTACTGTGAGTGTTGTCCTTGAACTCCAGTTTGGATTATAATTTTCTTTCTATTTTGTTCAGACTGTTCAATTGGTTTTCTGAAACCAAAATCTGTCGAGATCTGGAACCTGGTCAGTTCTAACCCAGAGCAAAGATGTACGTCTTCCTCTCGGTAGCTTTCATTAGGCAGAAGGAGGGTGACGACCTTCAATGGATGTTTTTATTAAATAAATTCCAGACCAATGATTGAAACTGAAGAATTTAATTATACAATACAGGGATATCAGCTGCTGAATTGCATGATCCATTGAAATTTATTGTGTTTACTCCCAGACTGGGGATATGAAGAATTTTTACATCAATAACTTTAAAGTTATGTGCAACACTCCTAATTCTTCTTGGTCTAGTTATTCGCACTGATCAGTTTCTTCGTAAAAGCAAACTATTTGCACTATTGCCTTATTGTTGTTCAAGAATTAAATTTGCTGAAAATGAGTAGATATTAAGTGAAATGCTGACATTTTTACTTGGGGATTGTGCAGTATATGGAGTAGAGGAGTATTGGCACTTCAGATTCTGGCTAAATGTGGTAAATGTCTATCAACCACAATTGCTTATTTTAATCTTTTATATTATTATCAAACTGCTCATTTGGAAATTGAGAATATTTTTTGTCTAAAACTGAAGTGACTAAAATTTGAGATATGACTGAAAGTTAGACTTATGGACAGCAAAGTGTAGACTGGGAGTTTGTAAAATAAGTTTTGGAATTTGTGATGCTTTTAGATTATAAGAATGAATCTATTTTAACTCTTTAATATGCTGGTACTGCAGGTACAGATGTTAGTTGGAGAATTGCGGAGAATTACTGTACTGTGGGATGAGCTCTGGCTTGGAGTCCTTCAGCAACAGCACATGCATGTGCTAAGGCGCATTCAGCAATTGGAGGATGAGGTGAAGAGGGTTCAGAACAACAATACTCTTCGCAAGTAAGTGTTCAAAGCTGGCCGAATCAAACAGAATTTGTTTAACTCTATTGTAGTATTCTGAATGCAAACGTGTTCAATTCAGATTTGCTTTTAATAATAATCTTTACTGTCACAAGTAGGCTTACATTAACACTGCAATGAAGTTACTGTGAAAATCCCCTAGTCGCCACATTCCGACGCCTGTTTGGGTACACTGAGGGAGAATTCAGAATGTCCAAATTACCTAACAGCACGTCTTTTAGGACTTGTGGGAGGAAACCGGAACACCCGGAGGAAACCCACGCAGACACTGGGAGAACGTGCAGACTCCACACAGACAGTGATCCAAACCGGGAGTCGAACCTGGGTCCCTGGAGCTGTGAAGCAACAGTGCTAACCACAGTGCTACTGTGCAATGACTATGGGAATAGCTATAGTGTAAATAGATTTGGCTCTGCTGCCTCACAGTGCCAGGGACCCGGGTTCAATTCCGGCCTCGGGTAACTGCGTCTAGTTTGCACGTTCTCCCCGTCTCTGTGTTGGTTTCCTCCCACAGTCCAAAGATGTGCAGATTAGGTGGATTGGCCTTGATAAATTGCCTTTTTGTGTCTAAAGATGTTTAGCTTAGGTGAGCTTAGGTGTAGGGCAGAGGAGTAGGACTCGGAAGGGTGCTCTTTCAGAGGGGCGGTGCAGACCCGATGGGCAGAATGGCCTCCTGCACAGTAGGGATTCTATGTCGACGTATTCGTGCATCATTAAGGGCAGTTTGCAAAAAGTTATTTCCATCTGTGTGAATTTTTAATGGAAATGATCTGTGTGACGGAAATTAAGGTGGCGCATAATTCCTGTCTCCTAATCTTTTACTTTTGATGGAGATCATATTTGAGGGATATCAATGATTTCATAATTTTGTCTGTTGTAATGGTTAATTTGGAAGCAGCTCGATATGGTTCAAAACTCTTGAATCCCTTTGTAGTTTTCTCTTCTCCGGCAAAAAGATTGGACCAGCTTTTAAAAAAATTTAATGGGTTTTTCAATTTGTTTTCAATGTGTTAACCAGGATATGCAGTTCTGTTTACATACAGGTAAACAGATCAGACTACTGTAGATTAATACATTACTTGTGACTATCCTTTTGTGTCACCTTATAGCTTTCGCTGAGGTATTTATAACGTTTGTGAAATTATAACCAAAATGTTGGGGTGACTGGTTGATGTGTTTTGCAATTAAAAGACCTTGTTTACAGTGATGAAACATTTCAGTCCTAACTTCTTCTTCTGTTAGGGAAGAGAAGATAGCCATTATGAGGGAAAAGCATACAGCTTTGATGAAGCCTGTGGTATTTGCTCTGGAGCATGTGTGCAGCATTACTTCAGCTCAAGCAGAAACTCCTCATGAAAAATGGTTCCAAGACACCTATGGAGAACCAATTAATAATGCTTTAGAAAAACTGAAGACCCCATCAAATCCTGCTAATCCTAGCAACAGTTGGCTGCCATTTAAGCAGGTAAGATTTATAGCAGAATGGTTTGCTAATGGTAGAGCATAATTGACTGGGTCTTTCACAGTTGCTAATCAGTAGAAGCTACCTTAGGAAATTGTACACAATAGGATGGAATGTGCTTTTTGAATTTTGCTGATAGATGTCAGCTGGCAAGCTACCTTTCCAATCAGTTCTTTTTTCCTTTTCTTGAAGTGAAACCGATCACAGCAACTTTAAGGTTAGGGGAATTTGTGCATATGTTCACTGCTGGGATTTCAGTTTCGTTTTGTGTTAGGCTGTGGCATAATTCTCTAGAAATTCACTATACTGTCTCCGATTACATATTTTTTATTATAGTTTCAACCTTGTATTACTTCTGGAAAGAAACTGAATATGATGTTAATGGACACGCTTACAATGTTTAGTTAGGAGGCCTAGCCACAGTAGATGGGAGATCTCGATGGTTGTTGCACTTTATATTCTCACTTTATCCGACAAGATCTCAATTTTAAATCTTTGTCCATTTTCCAGATTTTCTGTAGCTTTCTCCGATTTTTTTAAGCCATCTATCTATCTCCTTCTGTGGCTTGCTGTTTTTACTGATGGTAAAACATGCCAAGGTACTTAAAAAGGGCACTGTTAAATATCCTTGCACTGTTAAATATCCTTATACAATTGTAAGCTGTTGATGTCACTTGGTACAAAGCAAACATTTTGTTCTATTTTAACTTTTGACATAAAAATAAAAAACTCTTGAAACATGTAAAATAACTTGAGCTGCTACCCAATAGGCAAGGATACATAATATGCAAAATTCATAATGGCAGTGTTCAATGTCCATCGGAATGGCTGGTGTCAGACACATTTAGTGGTGATGGAATAGGTACTCTTTTAGGTTGGATTTGAAGCACGTTGTTAGAGTATGAAGAGCTTTACTCTGCATCTACCAGTACTAGGGGTGTTTAATACTGGTATCTGGTGAAGAAGGTTTTTTTACTCTGCAATAGCAGTCACTAAATTAAACATAAGAAATGGGGCACAGTGGTTAACACTGCTGCTTCACAGTGCCAGGGACCCAGGTTCAATTCTGGCCTTGGGTGACTGTCTGTGTGGAGTTTACACGCTCTCCGTGTCTCTATGGGTTTCCTCTGGGTGCTCCGTTTTCCTGCCACAGTCGAAAGATGTGCAGGGTACGTGGATTGGCCATTTTAAAATTGCTCCTTAATGTCCAACGGTGCAGGTTAGGTGGGGTTACAGATATAGGGCGGGGTGATTGGGTCTAGGTAGGGTGCTCTTTCAGAGGTTCTGTGCAAAATTGATGGATCAAATGGCCTCCTTCTGCACGGTAGGAATTCTATGGTTCTAACATCTGCCATTTTTAATGCATTGCAGATAATGCTGAACTTGCAACAGAGAGCTCAGAAACGTACCAGCTATTTGTTGCACCTGGAGGAAATCAGTCCACGAATGGCTGCAATGTCCAACACAGAAATTGCCTTGCCTGGTGAGATCTCGGCAAGGGATGCAGTCACAATTCAGAGTGTTGGCAGTACCATTACCATCCTTCCTACCAAAACAAAACCAAAGAAACTGATGTTCTTGGGGTCTGACGGAAAAAAACTACCCATACCTGTTTAAAGGTAAATGAGAATAGATGTCTGCATTTAAATGTAATGTGATTCTTAAAGTTGCCGTTCCCCGTTATTATTCTCACTCGGTAGGATGCAAGGGATAGAAATGATTTATTGTGGCATCGAGTTTAATGAGACTTGGGTCTCCTTGTTTGAAGTTATATCTAAATTAGTTTAAGAAAGGACCAATTTAGGAGCTACTTTGCGTGGTGTAGAATTTCAGAAAAATGACACGCATAGGATATGCAGCACAGAAATAAGCTGTGCAGCCTGGTAGAACCAGCCCCAGGTGAGGTTCCCCAAACGTTGTTGATCTGGGTGAGACCCTTTGATTTGTCACTGTTTGACTGGGACACCCCCAAATTGTTACAAACAAGAGTGAGGGGGTGACTGGCTGCTTGTCTTTGTTCAACCTGCCCTCTGCTGGTAGCAAGAAGGTTTTAATCAAACAAAGTTCCCTTTCCCTTGGATAGATTTTCCAGATCCAAGAGTTAATTTTAAAAGGAGACAATTTAACCAGACTTGCTTGAGTTAAAATCGAGTAAGTTTATTAACTATTTTTAAAAGGGGGGGGGGGGGGAGAAAAACACACACACACACATCTCCATTCACATGGGTTAGAAGTAAGAATCGAGTCCAATGGTAAATAAATATCAAAACTATATTATCCATGTTTATCCAAAGAAAAAAGAAAAGTACAGCACAGGAACAGGCCCTTCAGCCCTCCAAGCCCGTGCCGACCATGCTGCCCGACTAAACTACAATCTTCTACACTTCCGGGCTCCGTATCCCTCCATTCCCATCCTATTCATGTATTTGTCAAGATGCCCCTTAAACGTCACTATCGTCCCTGCTTCCACCACCTCCTCCGGCAGCGAGTTCCAGGCACCCACTACCCTCTGTGTAAAAAAACTTGCCTCATACATCTACTCTAAACCTTGCCCCTCGCACCTTAAACCTATGCCCCCTAGTAATTGACCCCTCTACCCTGGGAAAAAGCCTCTTACTATCCACTCTGTCTATGCCCCTCATAATTTTGTAGACCTCTATCAGGTTGCCCCTCATCCTCCGTCGTTCCAGTGAGAACAAACCGAGTTTATTCAACCACTCCTCATAGCTAATGCCCTCCACATCAGGCAACATCCTGGTAAATCTCTTCTGCACCCTCTCTAAAGCCTCCATGTCCTTCTGGTACTGTGGTGACCAGAATTGAACACTATACTCCAAGTGTGGCCTAACTTAAGGTTCTATACAGCTGCAACATGACTTGCCAATTCTTATACTCAATGCCCCAGCCAATGAAGGGAAGCATGCCGTATGCCTTCTTGACTACCTCCTCCACCTGTGTTGCCCCTTTCAGTGACCTGTGGACCTGTACACCTAGATCTCTCTGACTTTCAATACTCTTGAGGGTTCTACCATTGACTGTATTTTCCCTACCTGCATTAGACTTTCCAAAATGCATTACCTCACATTTGTCCGGATTAAACTCCATCTGCCATCTCTCCGCCCAAGTCTCCAAACAAACTAAATCCTGCTGTATCTTCTGACAGTCCGCATCGCTATCTGTGTCGGCTGCAAACTTACTAATCAGACCAGTTACATTTTCCTCCAAATCATTTATATATACTACGAACAGCAAAGGTCCCAGCACTGATCCCTGCAGAACACCACTAGTCACAGCCTTCCAATCAGAAAAGCCCTCCACTCAAGCATTCTCCTACTCTCATCTATATGCGTTAGTACAGTGTTCCATTCCATACTGTCATATGCTTATGTAGCTTCTCATTTGGTGTATCTATGCTGTTCTCCTCAACTACTCCCTTAAAATTAGAAATCCTTCATTTATCAAATTAAGCTAGCCCATCAATTGAATTCCAGGAAAAAAACAGGAAATCTTCACTTGCTGCTTAAAATATTTTAAACACTTTGCCCCATTGTTGCCAAAGTATGACTCCTTTCCAGTTTGCCTAAGTGGATAAGGACTGCAGCGATTCAAGAAGACAGTTCACCACCACCTTCTGAAGGGCAACTCGGGATGAGCAATAAATGCTGGCCTAACCAGCGACACCCACATCCCGTAAATGAAATAACACCTTTTGCTTGACCTACGCTCTGATTCTAATGGGGAAAGTGCTGTGAAAAGCTTTATTTATCTGAAGGCTCCACTTAACCTCAGGTCAGAAACACTATCAGCAGTCCCAAAGGGGGTGATTTTCTCCATTTATTGGGCTCTTCTGACGTCCATCATTGTGCTCCCCCGAGTGAACTGGAGCAGAGTACAATCACCTTGGTACATTTTTCAAATGTGGATCAAGAGTAATAACTGTATGAGTCTGGTAGCTGAGCCACGACTCCCCAGCAACTGGTTTTAATAGATTTAAAAGCAAACCAGGTCAAGGGGTCTACACTTGTCTTGTGTCCTGTCAAGAGAGAAGTTTCTTTACATATGTAAAAGGTAGGGCAAAATGTCTTCAAATTCAGTTCGCACAGTAGTTTCGAGTTCAAATTGGTTCTAATTCCTCTAACTTTTAAATTTAATTTCAAATTTTGTGTAGTCATAACCTCAATTAAGTAGCGTTGAGCATTTCTTCTGGAAATTATCTTTGAAATGTGCACTGTGCCAATTTGTTTGATAATGGACCAGATCATTTATTTTTCTGTCTGTTCACAGGGCTGGAAGACTTGCATCTAGATGAACGGATAATGCAGTTCTTGTCAATTGTGAACACCATGTTTATAAAAATCAATCACCAGGAGACTCCACGCTTTCATGCCAGGCATTATTCTGTAACACCATTGGGTACACGGTCAGGACTCATTCAGTGGGTGGACGGAGCCACTCCCCTTTTTGGACTTTACAAGCGTTGGCAACAAAGGGAAGCAGCCTTACAAACACAAAAGGTAGACTATACCTCTTTGGTGTTTCCACCTTAATTTATGTTTTCGACCGGGCTGGAGAAGCGAAGCTGCTGAGAATCTCAATGGCAGGGGCCTAATTTAAATAGTGTATTAAGTTGAATCATTTAAATAGTGTATTAAGTTGAATCATTTAAATAGTGTATTAAGTTGAATCATTTAAATAGTGTATTAAGTTGAATCATTTAAATAGTGTATTAAGTTGAATCATTTAAATAGTGTATTAAGTTGAATCATTTAAATAGTGTATTAAGTTGAATCATTTAAATAGTGTATTAAGTTAATCGGCCCCTAAAATCATGTTTTTGCATATACTTGATGTATAAGTTGATTCCCTCCCACCCTTTTCAGCCATGATACATTACATTCATGAGCTGTTGGCCTCAAATTTTCACCCTGCATGTTTTGTTTATTGGTACCTTTATAACTAAGCACAAGGGATCAGCAAGGTGAATACGGGCTCTGTGGTGAAAATGCTCAGGAGCTTGTAAGGCAAGCCCACTCTTGCCAGGTGCCAGTGACATTTCAAAATGGCAATTGCCCACACTGGCTTTTATACTCAATCTACGGTCAACCCCTGTTTTAGGAAGAATTTCTCGAGGCTTCAAAGATTGAGTTAAATGCTGACGTCTGCGGTGACTCCTACCTGACACCCACAAGGTTGACTACCTGGCCAGCCCTTAGGAGTAAAACCTTTTCTCCCAAGAGGCTGCAGTCAGGGACTCAAGGGAACAGTGCGTGGCAGTCAGTGAAAGGAGGGCGTTGCAGAACATTAGGGAAAGGGGTTCCAATGAGATCCAGTTGGGATGGAGACCTGTGAACATCAAGAAAGGCTTGGGGTGAACACTCTTAATCCTTATAGCCCAAATGGAGTTTGAGAGAGGCAGATCTTAAATACTCACGTTGACCAGTCTTGACTCCTGGTCAAACTCCCTCTCGATCTTCAATTAATTCTCCGTTGTGGCATTGATGCCATCGACCTTTTAGTGAGAACTTGGCCTTGCTTTTGCAAGGGCCTTATCAAATACTTGATTTAGGGTAATAGGTATTCAAATAGCTGAGAAGACAATGGGTTGAAACCGGGAAATAGAATTGTTGAATTTTAACTCCACCCAAAGTCTTTCTTGCTGGGCAGAGTGGGGTTTGAAACCAGCTTCCTTGAGTTTGTGTCACAAAAGTTTTGCATTTGCTTTCTCTGAAAGTTTAAATAAATGTAAAACTTTGAAATGTTCAATTTTGCATAGTCGTTGTTTCTTTTTTCAGAACCAAGATTCGTACCAGGCCACTCAAAACCCTGCTCTGGTGCCCCGACCCAGTGAGCTGTACTACAGCAAAATTGGACCAGCTTTAAAATTAGTCGGTCTTACCCTTGATGTCTCACGGCGCGATTGGCCTCTGAGTGTAATGAGTTCAGTCTTAGAAGAGCTGATGGAGTCCACACCACCAAATCTTCTTGCAAAAGAGCTGTGGTGCTCGTGTACTACTCCAGATGAGTGGTGGAGTGTTACACAGGTACGGGAAAAGTCTTCTAAAATGTTCAAAGTTCTGAGTGAAAGACGAGAAGTATTAACTCTTCACCGATATTTAAGTAATTCCTGTATGATGAGAACATTTGGGCAAATGTATTTAGAATGCAGCATGTTTGCCATGTTTAGCATTTGAACCATATTTCATATGTGAGAAATCAAAAGTTGTTTTTTTTTTAATTTTGAGGATAATGGATCAATTTTCCAGAAAACCTGTACCTATAGGCAGTTGACAACCCAACATGCATTTGTAATTGGTGATCATTTGATGTAATTAATGAAGTAAATTTATTCTGTGTTTTTACTGGGCCATTTGGGTGATTTAAATTTGGGACATGTAATGGTTCCGTCCAGTACCCTGACCTGATCTTTCTACAGGAAATGTTTCCCCTCTTTCAGCCTGTTTAGTTTGCAACTTTACAGAAGTGCTTCTGGATAAACCTGTAGACACTGTAAAGGTCTGGGCAAGGATGTGTGGGTACTGTAAAGGGCACAAAGAAATGATTGCCCTCTTGAATTGGCCACCAGAATCGTTTCATTCCAAATCATGATTCTATGATTTGAAAATCCTCTTGTTTCCATGTTCGAGGAGGTTCGATGTGGGGTTAGGATTTGAATCTGATTTTGCATGAGGTTGAGTTGCCGGATACACAGAATCATAGAATAGAATCATGGAATCCCTGCAGTGCAGAATTAGACATTTCAGCCCATCGCGTCTGCACCGATCCTCCAAAAGAGCACCCTACCTAGGCCCAATCCCCGTAACCCCACCTAACCTTTGGACACTAAGGGACAATTTAGCATGGCCAATCAACCTAACCTGCACATCTTTGGACTGTGGGAGGAAACCGGAGCACCCGGCGGAAACCCTCGCAGACATGGGGAGAAAGTGCAAACTCCACACAGTCACCCAAGGTCGGAATTGAACCCGGGTCCCTGATGCTGTGAGGCAGTAGTGCTAACCACTGTGCCAGCGTGCCGCCCTGGCTTAATACTCCAAAAAAAAAGTTTTGTTCGACTGAATTGTTGTAATAAATGTCACCAGTTGTTGATATGCCATCAAAAATTTTCCATCTTGTGATTTTGAAGCCCTTATTGAAATTCCACAAAATGATTTTAAAATAATTAAATTCCATCCTTAAAGTTACAAAGTCAATGTGCAGAGTGGACACGGCAAATCCTTAATCCATCTAATTGCTTCCTCCAAAACCCCTCAGATTGAAATTGGATCCTATTTATGGTCTCCACAAGGAAGGGCATTGCACCTCATCTTGGCCTTGACCTGATGCTTGATCTTGGCCGCAAAAGACACAATCAGCGGGATTCTCAGCAATCGGCGCGATGGCCCGCACCTGCGTCAAAAACGGCGCGAACCACTCCGGCGTCGGGCCGACCGGAAGTAGCAGAATTCTCCGCAGTTCCCGGGGGCTAGGTGGACGCCGGAGCGGTTGGCGCTGAAGGGAGTGTGTGAGTCCGTGCATGCGCCAAAGGGCTGGCGTGATTCAGCGCCTGCGCGGAACTGCTGGCGTATTCTGGCGCATGCGCAGGGGGTGTGTTCTCCGCGCTGGCCATGGCGGAGCCCTACAGGGGTCGGCGCGGAAGGAAGAATTGCCCACGGCACAGGCCCGCCGGCCGATCGGTGGGCCCCGAGGACCGCCCCAGCCGACTTACCTGCCGTGTGGTACCATGTCTAATCCACGCTGGCGGGACTGGCCAGAAACCGACGGCAGCTCGGCCCATCGGGCCCGAACAATTGCCAGGAGATTACGGCAGCCGGCTACGGGGCAGGAGTTGCGCCGCCCGCCTCCCCCACCCCCAAAAAAGAGATTCTCTGACCCGGCGGGGGCGTCGGAGAACACAGGACGCCGCCTCCATCCTCTTCCATGCGGCTCCCTCCCCCTCCATCACCCACCTACGAATCATTGCCACGTTCGCAGCCCAGTAATACCCACACAGGTTGGGCAGCGCCAATCCACCCACTTCCCTGCCTCGCTCCAAGAATACCCTCCTCACCCTCGGGGTCTTCCGCGCCCACACAAACCCCGTAATACTCCTGTTAACCCTCCTAAAGAAAGCCTTCAGGATCATGATGGGTAAACACTGGAAGAGGAACAGAAACCTCGGGAGCACCGTCATCTTAACCGACTGGACCCTGCCTGCTAGTGAGAGTGGTAACACATCCCACCTCCTGAACTCCTCCTCTATCTGCTCCACCAGCCTCATGAAGTTTAACCTATGCAGGGCCCCCCAGCTCCTGGCTATCTGGACTCCCAGGTATCTGAAGCTCCTCTCTGCCCTCTTCAGCGGGAGCTCCCCTATCTCTTTCTCCTGGTCCCCCATATGCACCGCAAACAGCTCGCTCTTCCCCACATTGAGCTTAGAGCCAGAGAAGTCTCCAAACTCCCCGAGAATCCTCATCTCCTCTGGCATCCCCCCCCCGCACAATCCCCCTCCAGTTCCTCGATTCCCTCAGCGCCATGGCCAGGGGTTCGATCGCCAACGTGAACAGCAGGGGAGACGGGGGGGCACCACTGCCTCGTCCTCCGGTACAACCGAAAGTCCTTCGACCATTCGTCACCACGCTCGCCACCGGAGCATTATACAACAGCCTCACACACCTAATAAATCCCTCACCAAATCCAAACCTCCTCAATACCTCCCACAGGCCGCTCCACTCCACCCTGTCAAAAGCTTTCCCCGCATCCATCGATGCCACTATCTCTGCCTCTCCGTCCACCGCCGACATCATTATGACGTTGAGAAGCCGCCGCAAATTGACATTCCACTGCCTCCCCTTCACAAAACCCGTTTGATCCTCGTGAATAACCTGCGGCTTCACCTCCTCCACCCTCCTGGCCAGTATCTTGGCCAGCAGCTTCGCGTCCACATTGAGGAACGAGATCGGCCTGTAAGACCCACACTGGAGGGGATCCTTATCCCGCTTCAAAATCAATGAAATTAATGCCCTGGACATTGTCGGGGGCAAGCCCCCCCCCCCCCCCCCCCCCCCCCCCCCCCCCGGCCTCATTCAGGGTCCTCACTAACAGCGGGCCCAACAGGTCTGAAAACTTCTTGTAAAATTCCACTGGGAACCCATCAGGCCCCGGTGCCTTCCCTGACTGCATACTCCCCATCGCATTGATCAGTTCCCCCTACTCTCGGGAACTCCAGCTTGTCCAAAAAGCGGTCCATCCCACCCTCCTCCCCAGGGTGCACCGACCGGTATAACTCCTTATAGAAGGTCCTGAACACTCCGTTAATGCCCCTTGCACTCCGCACCAGACTCCCTCCTCCATCCCTAACTCCCCCTATCTCCCTCGCCGCCTCGCGCTTCCGGAGCTGGTGGGCCAGCATCCAACTTGCCTTCTCCCAGTACTCATATACCGCCCCTTGCGCCCTCCTCCACTGCGCCTCCGCTTTCCGGGTGGTCAATATATCAAACTCCACTTGGAGACTACGACGCTTCCTCAAAAGCCCTTCTTCTGGGGCCTCCGCGTACCTCCTGTCTACCCTTACCAATTCTTCCACCAACCTCTCCCCCTCCTTTTTCTCCCCCCTCTCCCTGTGTGCCCTAATAGAAATCAGCTCCCCCCTAACCACCGCCTTCAACGCCTCCCAGACCACCCCCACCTGCACCTCCCCATTGTCATTAGTTTCCAAATATTCCTCTATACACCTCCGGACCCGCCCAAATACCTCCTCGTCCGACAGCAGCACCACCTCTAACCTCCACAGCGGGCGTTGATCCTTCCCCTCCCCCTCCCCCAGCCCCAGGTCCACCCAATGCCAAGTGTGGTCTGATATGGCTATCGCCGAATACTCCGCCCCTACCACCCTCGGAATCAACGCCCTGCTGAAGACAAAAATGTCAATCCGGGAGTAAGCCTTATGTACATGGGAGGAGAACGAGAACTCCCTACCCCCCGGCCTCATAAACCTCCAACGGTCCACCCCTCCCATCTGGCCCATGAACCCCCTCAGCACTGTGGCCGCCGCCGGCCTCTTACCCGTCCTGGACCTAGAACGATCCAGTGCTGAGTCCAGCACTGTATAGAAATCTCCCATTATCAAGCCCCCCATCTCCAGGTCTGGAATCCGGCCCGCCGTAAATACGCCGCATGAAACCTGCATTGTCCCAATTTGGGGCATACACATTAACCAGCACAACCCGTTCCCCTTGGGGTCTACCGCTCACCATTACGTATCTGCCAGCTATCCGCCACCACGCTCGACACCACAAACGACAAACTCTTTCCCACCAAAGTTGCCACCCCCCAGGTTCCTCGCATCTAACCCCGAATGGAACACTTGCCCAACCCACCCCCTTCCCAGCCTTACCTGATCCGCCACTCTAAGGTGCGTTTCCTGGAGCATAGCCACATCCACCCCTTGCTCCTTCAAATGTGCGACCACCCGGGCCTGCTTGACCGGCCCATTCAGCCCCCTTACATTCCATGTGACCTGCCGAATCGGGGGGGCTATTTCCCTCCCCCCTCTGCGCCGGTCAGCCATAACTCTCCCTCGGCCCACCACGTGCCCGCAGTACCCACACGGCCCATTCCCCACGGTGGCAGATGCCACCCCCCCCCCCCAAGCACCATCTGTTCCCCTTTGGCCCTTCCAGCAGCAACCCGGTACACCCCCCCCCCCCCCCCCCCCCCCCCCTCCAGCTGTGTTACCCCTCTCATCGTACTTCCGTACGTCAGCCGACTCCTGCTGACCCCGGCTGCTCCCGCCACCCCAGCGACCCCCCCCCCCCCCCGGTGCAACCCAACCACCATTTCCCCCCCCCCCCCGACCAGTACAGACCCCTCCCATTCCGACTCCAGTCCAGGAAAAAGCCCACGCTTCCAACTTAAACTCCGCCCCTCGACCCAAAACGCGGGAAAGAAAAAGGCGCGCGTCCCAACGGGCTTACAAAACATCCCCCCAGCTTTCCACCAGAGAGAAAGGAACAAAAATAAATAACAGAAAAGCCCCCAAAAAAGACAAAACCAACAGAGAAGTACAAGGGAGAACAGAGCCTCCGGACAATGTACATCAGTCTCCAACACCCCCCCCACCCCCCCCCCCCCCTCTCAGATCTCAGTTCGAGTCCAGCTTCTCTGCCTGGAAGAAGGCCCAGGCCTCTTCCGGGGAGTCAAAATAGTACTGCCGATCTTTATAAGTGACCCAGAGGCGTGCCGGCTGTACCAGGCCAAACCTCACCCCTCTCTTGTGCAGCACTGCCTTCGACCGGTTAAAACCAGCCCTTTTCTTCGCCACCTCCAAGTTCCAGTCCTGATAAATCCGGATCTCTACGTTCTCCCACCTGCTGCTCCTCTCCTTTTTAGCCCGTCTCAGCACGCATTCTCGGTCAACGAATCGGTGAAAACGGACCAGCACCGCCCTTGGCGGCTTGTTCAGCCTGGGCTTTCTCACCAACACTCGATGGGCCCCCTCCAGCTCCAAGGGCCCTTGGAAGGACCCTGCTCCCATTAGAGAGTTCAGCATCAAGACTACATAGGCCCCCAGGTCCGATCCCTCCAGCCCCTCCGGGAGGCCCAGGATCTGCAAGTTCTTCCTGCGGGAGCGGTTCTCCATTTCCTCCATCCTCGCTAGCCATTTCTTGTGGAGCGCCTCGTGCGACTCCACCTTCACTGCCAGGCCTAGGATTCCATCCTCGTTCTCCGAGGCCTTTTGCCGTAACTCACGGATCTCTGCACCCTGAGCCGTCTAAGTCGCCATGAGCTTATCCAGTGAGGCCTTAAGCAGTTCCAGCAGCTCAGCTTTCAGCTCTCTGAAGCAGCTCATAGAACATAGAACAGTACAGCACAGAACAGGCCCTTCGGCCCTCGATGTTGTGCCGAGCAATGATCACCCTACTCAAGCCAACGTATCCACCCTATACCAGTAACCCAACAACCCCCCCCCCCCCATTAACCTTATTTTTATTTTATTAGGACACTACGGGCAATTTATCACGGCCAATCCACCTAACCCGCACATCTTTGGACTGTGGGAGGAAACCGGAGCACACAGGGGGAGGACGTGCAGACTCCACACAGACAGTGACCCAGCCGGGAATCGAACCTGGGACCCTGGAGCTGTGAAGCATTTATGCTAACCACCATGCTACCATGCTGCCCCCAGCTCCTGCTGCTCCTGCACCCACTGCTGCCACGCTGCCGGTTCCCCGCCCGCCGCCATGTTGTTCTTCCTGCCTCGCACTTTTTTTTGCTCCAAAGCCGATTTTTTGACCGCCCCGCTCCTGGTCCAGTCCATCCACCGGCAGATAAGCGCAGTGGAAGTGTTCCCACACCGGGGAAAGTCTAACTAGCGCCACTACGGGCCCTCAAAAGAGCCCAAAAGTCCCGAAAATAGCGCGAGCCTCCGAACGTGCGGCTTAGCTCCACATCAACGCAACCGGAAGTCTCGAGGAACATAAATTAATATAGCACCTTTCACATCCTGTGGCTGGAACGTGTTTTGGGATGGCAACGAATTATTAATTGTGACAGCCAATCTGCACACAGCAAAGTCCCGGCTATTAGATTTATTGTGTTTTGGCGGTGATGACTGAGGAATAAATACTTGGATATCTTCCTGCTGTTTGAATAATGTCATGGGCTCGCTAACCACTCGCTTAAATAGGCAGGTGGCCCTTGGTTTAATGTTCTCTAAAGTTATCCTAAGAAAGTGGATTACTTGAATTTTTTTCTCATTCCGTTGAGGTCTTGATAAGGAATGTTATTTTGTTCACAGTCATATGCAAGATCAACTGCAGTTATGTCCATGGTGGGCTACATCATTGGACTTGGTGACCGCCACTTGGATAATGTACTTATAGACATGACAACTGGAGAAGTGGTACACATTGACTACAACGTTTGTTTTGAAAAAGGTACTTCTGTTCATTCTGAATTTTGTTTCTCTCGCGTCATATTATCCTGCCTTTTGCACAATGGTGTGATGTCGGTTTGCTTTAACTATCTTTAGGTAAGAGCCTAAGAGTTCCTGAGAAGGTTCCATTCAGAATGACTCAAAATATTGAAACGGCACTTGGTGTAACTGGAGTTGAAGGATTGTTCAGACTTTCTTGTGAACAGGTGAGTTACCTGAAAGTCAGTATGCTGCATACATGTTGAGAAATGGATCACATCATAAAGTAAGATACTTGCAGACACTGTCCTTCAATTTCCTCCATCCAACTGCTCTTTGTTGTTCCCCATTAGGTCATCCAAATAATGCGACGTGGTCGTGAGACCCTCTTGACTTTGCTGGAAGCTTTTGTGTATGATCCATTGGTGGACTGGACTGCAGGTGGTGAAATTGGATTTGCTGGTGCTGTGTATGGTGGAGGAGGCCAGCAAGCGGAGAGCAAACAGAGCAAGAGGGAGATGGAACGAGATATTACCCGCAGTCTCTTCTCGTCAAGGGTCGCTGAAATTAAGGTATCCAGCAGTGAGAATACCATATAATCCTCAAATATAACAAATCTTTACTTTGAGTTCAAAGCTAGGAAAGCCAACTTAATATGGGCATTTGAATTTGTAACTTTAATTAAAATGCTTTATTTAAACTTATTTTGAGAAAGTGGTTGAGATATACAGTTCAAACCAAGTCTTTGTTCTCGGGATACCTCCATTCTCCTGGAGGATAAAAAGAAAAAAGGCAGGGACCTCCTGCGGCATTGCCCTGTTCATGATGCGCATTGATTTCTGAGGCTTTGGCGATGTAGATGCAGAGGAGTGAGAAGGGGCTACACTGATAAATGTATACATGTACATAGCCCATTCCCAACTTCCAGGCATGTTTGAGATTCTGCTCATTTGGTACATGCATGCCCTTAGAAAGATGGGGATATGTAGACTAATACCTGGAATGGGCATGTGGTCTTGGAGGAAAGGTTGGGCAGGTTAGGTTTTTATTCGCTGGAGTTTAGAAGAGAGGCGACTTGATCGAAACATGAGGGGTCTTGACAGGGTGGATTTGAAATGGATGTTTCCTCTAGTGGGAGAATCTAGAACTGGGGATTGCTGTTTAAAAATGAGGTGTCACCTTTTTAAGACAGGTGAGATGATATTTTTCTGAGGATCGTGGATCTCTGAAACTCTTCCTCACATGGTGTTGAATATCTTCAAGGCAGAGGTCATGACATTCTTGATGAGCAAGGGGGTGAAAGATTGTTGGGAGTAGGTGGGCATGTGGGGGTGGTGATGTAGTCAGCTCAGCCAGATTCGAGGAGCTGAGTGGCCCACTCATGTTTGTATGTATAGGGCCAGTTATCCTGACCTTTGCACTTGGGTAATTCCTATTCCTCTCAGGAATGCCCAGTGTAATCCAAGAGGCTTGTGGCTCAGATTTATTCATCAGGAGCAAGACTGAGGCAGGATATAAAATAAACACCATGTAGTCAGGGCAGAAGCAGAAAACTTTGGCCGTTCCAGACCTTCCTGATTCTGGAGTAGTTGGAGGCCAGGAAAATTAAACTTCATAACAAACACAATTATCATAAACTGAGGACGGCATGTGGCACAGTGGTTAGCACTGCACTGAGGACCCGGATTCGCTCCCGGCTCTGGGTCACTGTCCGTGTGGAGTTTGCACATTCTCTCCGTGACTGCGTGGGTCTCACCCCCACAACCCAAAGATATGCATGGTAGGTGGATTGGCCATGATAAATTGGGGGCAAAAGAAGAATTGGGTCCTCTTAAATTTATTTATTTTTAATTATTGTAAACTGGGATTGAGTTATTTAAATATAAGATACTGTGACAATTATTTGCTGCTGTAAAGAAATGAAAGAAACTGAAAGCAAATCAGCACCCAGCCTTTTCCTGGGGTGTCAATACTCCGCTAATCCCAGCACGTCTCCATATCCGAAAGCATAATAGTTCATTAAGGAAAATTGTCTATTGCTTGGGCAGTTAAAGGTTTAGGAAGGGGCTGCGGATTTGCTTTATTTGTTCTCCGTCTAAACTTTGAGCAGATACTAAACTTCTTTGAAACTGAAGATTTTAGTACAAAGGCATTGGTTTTAAATAAGCTAGAGCTAAATTCAAAAGGGGATAACTATTTGTTCCGACCTCTTAACGCTGTGAACTCTTGTCTTGTTTCTGTAACAGTTTGAATTTTTACTTCTTTCCCTCGTGCAAAGGTGACCTGGTTTAAGAACAGGGATGACATGCTGGCAGTTATTCCTAAACTTGATACAAGTCTGGAGGATTATCTGAATCTCCAGGAGCAGTTGACAAAGGTGGAGAAGCTGCAGGGTAAATTGTTGGAGGAAATAGAATTTCTGGAAGGAGCTGCTGACATATCTGACCACCCAGCTCACACATTGGAACAAAGGTATGCCTTTTTCAGCATGAAAATGTGAAAATTATTTTATTTTAAATTTAATCATCTTGCCAATTCTGTCAGTGAGGGAATTTTATTTTTTTGAGTCTAGTTTTACAGCCGCAAAAAGGATATAAAAGCTGAGCTTAATTTCCATATATAGGTGGAATTTACATGTTTTTCAGTAATATTGCTGAGTTACTTATAGCAGCTAATGTTAAACTTCAAAACTAGCTTTTCACTGATTAGAAAATTTGTTGAAAGTTCTCTTTGCTGGAAATTGTTTTGATGTCATGAAGAACTGAGTAGACTATGATGCACTTGATTTCAAGTCATTCTGAATTTTGCATACAGATGGAGTAAGTCCCTTCATATTCCAATGAATAATTTTGACATCCTCCTGATCAGGCAACAACTGTGGAGCGAGAAAGAGTTAATGTTTCAGCTAAATGACCTTTCATCAGAACTGAAAGTTCGGGGCAGCACGGTGGCAAAGTGGTTAGCATTGCTGCCTACGGCGCTGAGGACCCGGATTCGAATCCCGGCCCTGGGTCACTGTCTGTGTGGGTTTCACCCCCACAACCCAAAAGATGTGCGGGCTAGGTGGATTGGCCATGCTAAATTGCCCCTAATTGGATAAAATAATTGGGTACTCTAAATTTATAATAAAAAAGAAGAAAAAAAAGAACTGAAAGTTCAAGATGTAACCCGGTTTTAAGCAAATACAGGGGGGAGAGAAGATCAAAAATAAATTCATGATTAATCCTCCAGTACGGGTCCTTCAACTCAACACTTTTTTTTTAAATTAAGTATGTTTTTCTTTGTCTCATACTTATTTTCCCCCCTTCTGACAGTGCTGCCTTATGATTGGGTGCCATTCCATGGGTCCACTTCAGATGCTGTGCTCCTAGTGATTTGTTAGCTATTCTACCATAAAGGCTGTCTGGCTGAGCTCCACTTGGCCCTGTCCGTTTTAAAGGCACATTGTGCATCAGGGGATCTTGTTCCCCTATCAGGATTCTGTAGCGTATTAGTTACGTTAAAGGACTGATAATCCTGAGACATGAGCAGAAAATGCTGGGCAGTCTCAGCAGGTTTGACGGCATCTGCGGGGCAAGAACGGAGCTAACATTTCCAGTCTGGAATCCAGAGGCCTGGATTAATGATCAGGAGACGAGAGTACAAATCCCAACACAGCAGCTGGGATGTTACTTAATAAATTTGGAGTAAAGAAAACATGCCTCCGTAATGGTGACTATAAAACTGCTGCATTATTGTGAGAAAAAACGCCTGGTTCACTAACGTCCTTTAGGGGAGGAAATCTGATGCCTTGCCCCGTTTAACCTGTATACATTCTCAGACCCACAGCAATGTGGTTAACTCTTAACACCCTCCGAAATAACCTGGCAAACCACAGGTTACAGTCAATGCGATGGGACACCTCGAGGGCTATTGGGGGTGGGTAATAAATACTGGCCTTTACATTGACGAGTGGATCCCATGAACAAATTTGTAAAAACAAACTCTCTTTATTTCTATTCCTTGTGCATTGGGAAGGATGCAAAGAATAAAATGAGGAAACATAATTTCAAGGAAAAATAATTAATTTTTTGTAACGGCCCAGCGTATTCCTGTTAGTAGTTAGGGCCACATTCAGTTGGATGTATTCTTGTCTTACGAGCAGAAATACTGAAATAACATACAGAGTTGAATGGTTTCTAATGCTATCCATACTGCAGCTGTTTGTCTTGCATTTAGATTTTCAGAACATACTCAGCTCCAGACTCAGCAGCTGGCTGTACAGGATGCTATTCAAGTGAAGTTGAATGACTTTGAACAGTGGATTGCACAATATCAGACTGCCTTCTCAAGTCTAGAGGCTACGCAGCTTGCAAGTCTGCTTCAGGATATCAGTACCCCACTGGACCTAGGTAATGGCCGTTTACCGACAAACCTCAACAATGGCTTTGCAGAAATGACACTTTTCAAATGTAGACCCTCTTGTCAGGGAGTGTGGACCAGGGTTTTGTGTTATGGAATATGATGCCCAAGATTAAGTCTGTTTGCTGCGTTAATGCACCTTCTATTTCCATTAAGAGTAGGGGCTGGTTTAGCACAGTGGGCTAAACAGCTGGCTTGTAAAGCAGAACTAGGCCAGCAGCGCGGGTTCAATTTCTGTACCAGCCTCCCCGAACAGGTGCCAGAATGTGGCGACGAGGGGCTTTTCACAGTAACTTCATTTGAAGCCTATTTGTGACAATAAGCAATTTTCATTTCTTCATTCCTTTAAGAGATGGGCACAGTAAGAAGTCTTACAGCACTAAGTCCAACAGGTTTGTTTTGAATCACTAGCTTTCGGAGCGCAGCTCCTTCCTCAGGTGAGTGAAGAGGTGGGTTCCACAACCACATATATAGACAAAGTCAATGATGCAAGATGATACTTTGACTTTGTCTATATATGTGATTGTGGAACCCATCTCTTCACTCACCTGAGGAAGGAGCTGCGCTCTGAAAGCTAGTGATTCGAAACAAACCTGTTGAACTTTAACCTGGGAAGGCTTCTTAGTGTGTCCACTCCAGTCCAACGCCGGCATCTCCACATCATTAAGAGATGGGCTTATTGGGAATTGTCATCAACCAGTTTGTGGCAAGTTTGGCATGGATGACAGAATTGCTATTTCTATGTGTCTGCCAACAGTAATATGGGATATTCCCCCCACCCAATCGTCGACATGTTGCATGGGAGGGTGAATTGTGACGAGGATGCAGGGATCCTACAGCAAGATCCGGACAGGTTGGGCGAGTGGGCAAACCAATGGCAGATGCAGTATAATTTGGATAAGTGTGAGGTTATTCATTTTGATAACAAAAACAGGAAGGCAGATTACTACCTGAATGGTTGTAAATTGGGAGAGGGGAGTGTGCAGCGGGACCTGGGTGTCCGTGTGCACCATTCGCTGAAGGTAAGCATGCAGGTGCAGCAGGCAGTAAAGAAGGCTAATGGTATGTTGGCCTTCATTGCAAGAGGTTTCAAGTATAGAAGCAGGGATGTGTTGCTGCAATTGTACAGGGGCTTGGTGAGGCCACACGGTGTATTGAGTGCAGTTTTGGTCTCTTTCTCTGAGGAAGGATGTTCTTGCTCTCGCGGGAGTGCAGCGAAGGTTTACCAGACTTGCCAGGGATGGCGGGACTGTTGTATGAAGAGAGATTGATTAGGTTGGGATTGTTCTTGCCGGAGTTCAGAAGAATGAAGGGGGATCTCATAGAGACCTATAAAATTCTAACAAGGACTAGATAGGGTGGAAGGAGGGAAGATGTTCCCGATGGTGGGTATGTCCAGAACCAGGGGTCACAGTCTGAGGATTCTGGGTAAACCATTTCGGACAGAGATAAGGAGACATTTCTTCATCCAAAGAGTGGTGAGCCTGTGGAATTCATTACCACGGGAAGTAGTTGATGCTAAAACTTTGAATATATTCAAGAGGCGGCTGGATATAGCACTTGGGGAGAATGGGATCAAAGGCTATGGGGAGAAAGCAGCATTAGGCTATTGAGTTGGATGATCAGCCATGATCGTGATGAATGGCAGAGCAGGCTCGAAGGGCCAATAGGCCTCCTCCTGCTCCCATCTTCTATGTATCTATGTATGTGGGTAAATTGAGGACACTTCATAAGCACTTCAGCATCCGTTTACCACATGCTGTCTGGGAAATTGAATTACGAACAGACCTTTGAGCTCAATATTTCTTATGTTCAGTATTACATGTTGTGAACTGAAATTAAAGCTGGACTGGTGCTGATTGGAAATTTATTTTCCTAACTGTTTAAAATGTAAAAATCTGAACAACGTCCTTTTGCAAATGTCTTCCTTGGCATCTAATTACTAAATACTAAAATTAATGTGTTTCTTCTTTGAACATTTTCTTCCCTTGTTCTAATACAGGGGCTCCAAGCTACGTGCCGGCTACAACATTCCTGCAGAATGCAGGCCAGGCACACCTGATCAGTCAGTGTGAACAGTTAGAAGGAGAGGTTGGCGCACTGCTTCAGCAACGCCGCACCATTCTGCGTGGCTGCCTGGAGCAGCTGCACAGTTATGCTGCTGTGGCTCTGCAGTACCCAAAGGCTGTTTTCCAGAAACATAGGATGGAACAGTGGAAAACGTGGATGGAAGAACTGATTTGCGACATGACAGTGGAACACTGTCAAGAACTGTACAGAAAGTGAGTACAGCGTGAATTGTGGTCACACGGTAAATGGAAATTGAATTGAGCTCGCTGGTAAATTGAACTATTGGGGAAGTCAGCATGGATAGGGTAGAATTAGGATTAGGTGACCTCGGTGGACTTGTGGAATCTTAATATTGGCCTCTGAGTTAATGGAAAAATCAGCAATGTACCCACTCCTTTAGACTACCAGTGCTAGGGTGAAGACAGAAGACATATGATTGTAAAATCCTATGCTTAGAAAGACTGGAACTCAAGTTTGTAGCCGCAGGAGAAATGGCCACTTGAAAGTGCTGGAGGGCTATCAGTACCTGGCAAACTAACCCTGCATGTCTGCCCAAAGGCAGGAGGGAGGTCATGAAACTTGTAAACATTTGATGTTCTTCAGTTTCCTCTCATAACATTTTTTTTTTTTGTCCAGATCTTTCTTACAAAGGAATAGGAGCAGTCTGCTCAGTCCCTCCAACCTGTCCCACTGTTCAATGTGATCATGGCTGATCTCTACCTGACCTCCATCCACCTCCTATGCCCTCGACTAGTAAAACATCTATTGGTCTCTGATTTTAAATTATTAATTGAGTTGATATTTGAGGGAGATAATTCCTTGCTTCTACCACCCATTTCTGTGAAGCAGTGTTTCTTCACCACCCTCCCTGAACGGCCTGATTCTAACTTTGTTCCCTGCTCCGAGACTTTCCCACCAATTTTCCCTCTCTCTCTCTCGCTCTCTTTCTCCCCCCCTCTCTCTCTCTCAACCCCCCCCCCCCCCCCCCCCCCCCCCCCCTCTATAGTTAACCCTTAAAAGCCTGATAACATTCTGGTGAATCTGCACTGCATTCTTCGATGGTCACTATATCCTTTCTAAAGTAGGTTGCTCAGAACCATATACACTACTTTAGCTTTATATATCTGAGAAAAGCATCCTTTGTTTTCTAACTACCTGTACATAAAGGCTAACATTCCACTAGCTTTTTAAACACAAATGTTGTGCCTGACCCCTGTGATTTATATGTAGACTCCTGAATTTCTTAGAACCTTTGCTGTTCCTAGATATTCATCAGCTAAATAATATTTGGATCTATTCTCCTTTGCTCCAAAATGGATGACCTCACACACAGCTGCCTTGAAGTACATCTGCCGCTCTGCTGCCCGTTCACTTAATCTATCAATCTCTCTTTATAATTTTATGTTTCTGTCTACAACTCTTACTAGGCCACAATCTTTGGGTCATCACCAAACTTGGATATATGGCTCACCTATAAGATAGTAAATAGGAACCTACGAGGGAGCAAGCGGTCCTAGATCTGGTCCTGTGTAATAAGACAGGATTGATTAATGATCTGAGTTAGGGATCCTCTCGGAAGGAGCGATCACAATATGGTGGAATTTAAAATACAGATGGAGGGTGAGAAGGTGAAATCAAACACTAGTGTTTTGTGCTTAAACAAAGGAGATTACAATGGGATGAGAGAAGAGGTAGACTGGGAGCAAAGGCTTTATGGTGGAACAGTTGAGGAACAGTGGAGAACCTTCCAAGCGATTTTTCACAGTGCTCAGCAAAGGTTTATACCAACAAAAAGGAAGGACGGTAGAAAGAGGGAAAATCAACCGTGGCTATCTAAGGAAATAAGGGAGAGTATCAAATTGAAGGAAAAAGCATACAAAGTGGCAAAGATTGGTGGGAGACTAGAGGACTGGGAAATCTTTAGGGGGCAACAGAAAGCTACTAAAAAAGCTATAAAGAAGAGTAGATTATGAGAGTAAACTTGCTCAGAATATAAAAACAGATAGTAAAAGTTTCTACAAATATATAAAACAAAAAAGAGTGGCTACGGTAAATATTAGTCCTTTAGAGAGGATGAGAAGGGAGATTTAATAATGGGAGATGAGGAAATGGCTGAGGAACTGAACAGGTTTTTTGGGTCGGTCTTCACAGTTGAAGACCCAAATAATATGCCAATGACTGAACAAAATGAGGCTATGACAGGTGAGGACCTTGAGATGATTGTTATCACTAAGGAGGTAGTGATGGGCAAGCTAATGGGGCTAAAGGTAGACAAGTCTCTTGGCCCTGATGGAATGCATCCCAGAGTGCTAAAAGAGATGGCTAGCGAAATTGCAAATGCACTAGTGATAATTTACCAAAATTCACTAGACTCTGGGATGGTCCCGGCGGATTGTAAATTAGAAAATGTGATACCATTGTTTTAAAAAGGAGGTAGGCGGAAAGCGGATAATTATAGGCCAGTGAGCTTAATTTTGGTAGTAGGGAAGATGCTTGAATCTATCATCAAGGAACAAATAGTGAGGCATCTGGATGGAAATTGTCCCATTGGGCAGACGCAGCATGGGTTCATAAAGGGCAGGTCATGCATAACTAATTTAGTGGAATTTTTTGAGGACATTACCAGAGCGGTAGATAATGGGGAGCCAATGGATGTGGTATATCTGGATTTCCAGAAAGCCTTTGACAAGATGCCACACAAAAGGTTGCTGCATAAGATAAAGATGCATGGCATTAAGGGTAAAGTAGTAGCATGGATAGAGGATTGGTTAATTAATAGAAAGCAAAGAGTGGGGATTAATGGGTGTTTCTCTGGTTGGCAATCAATAGCTAGTGGTGTCCCTCAGGAATCAGTGTTGGGCCCACAATTGTTCACAATTTACATAGATGATTTGGAGTTGGGGACCAAGGGCAATGTGTCCCAAGTTTGCAGGCGACGCTAAGATGAGTGGTAAAGCGAAAAGTGCAGAGGATACTGGAAGTCTGCAGAGAGATTTGAATAGGTTAAGTGAATGGGCTAGGGTCTGGCAGATGGAATACAATGTTGACAAACGTGAGGTTATCCATTTTGGTAGGAATAACAGCAAAAATGGATTATTCAAATGATAAAATATTAAAGCATGCTGCTGTGCAGAGAGACCTGGGTGTGCTAGTGCATGAGTCGCACAAAGTTGGTTTACAGGTGCAACAGGTGATTAAGAAGGCAAATGGAATTTTGTCCTTCGTTGCTGGAGGGATGGAGTTTAAGACTAGGGAGGTTATGCTGCAATTGTATAAGGTGTTAGTGAGGCCACACCTATAGTATTGTGTTCAGTTTTGGTCTCCTTACCTGAGAAAGGACGTACTGGCGCTGGAGGGTGTGCAGAGGAGATTCACTAGGTTAATCGCAGAGCTGAAGGGGTTGGATTACGAGGAGAGGTTGAGTAGACAGGGACTGTACTCATTGGAATTTAGAAGGATGAGGGGGGATCTTATAGAAACATATAAAATTATGAAGGGACTAGATAGGATAGATGCGGGCAGGTTGTTTCCACTGGCGGGTGAAAGCAGAACTAGGGGACATAGCCTCAAAATAAGGGGAAGTCGATTTAGGACTGAGTTTAGGAGGAACTTCTTCACCCAAAGGGTTGTGAATCTATGGAATTCCTTGCCCAGTGAAGCAGTTGAGGCTCCTTCATTACATGTTTTTAAGGTAAAGATAGATAGTTTTTTGAAGAATAAAGGGATTAAGGGTTATGGTTTTCGGGCCGGAAAGTGCAGCTGAGTCCACAAAAGATCAGCCATGATCTAATTGAATGGCGGAGCAGGCTCGAGGGGCCAGATGGCCTACTCCTGCTCCTAGTTCTTATGTTCTTGTGTAAACCTCTTTTACTATTCCATGTGCATACGAATAGGTTTGTTGCCATTTAAAAGATAAACTTTGTGGTCCAGAATTCCAGGTAAAAATGTTCTCTAGCATATTGGTGCAAGAAGCATAATTATACTTGTTGGCACCTGATGGGAAAGATTGACTCCATTACAAATCTCTTCTAGATGAAATAAAATTTGACTTGAGAAGTGAATCTCGTGCACGGTCATTGTGGGCAATGAAGCAGTAAACCAGTATAAGTTATAACGTTAACTGTAGAAATATGTTTAATATATGCAATATTAACATGCTTATTTTCTAGGTATGAAATACAATATGCTCCTCAGCAGCCCCAGTCGGTTTGTCAGTTCATTACTGCCACGGAGATGACACTTCAGCATTCTGCAGCAGATGTTAACAGTCGCTTAATCAGACAGGTTGAGCGCCTGAAGCAAGAATCTGTAACTCTCCCTGTTTGCGAAGAGCAGTTGAAGGAAATTGAACGCTGCATAAAAGTTTTCCTCCATGAAAATGGCGATGAGGGCTCCTTAAGCCTTGCAAGTGTCATCATCTCAGCCCTTTGTACATTAACAAGGTATAGTCTGCCTGTCGTACCTTAGATATTAGCTGCAGCAAGTGACGACCCTGCAGAAATAATAGTTTATGGGCAGCACGGTGACGCAGTAGTTAGCACTGCAGTCTCACGGCGCCGAGGTCCCAGGTTCGATCCCGGCCCTGGGTCACTGTCCGTGTGGAGTTTGCACATTCTCCCCGTGTTTGTGTGGGTTTTGCCCCCACAACGCAAAGATGTGCAGGGTAGGTGGATTGAACACGCTAAATTGCCCCTTAATTGGAAAAAAATTAATTGGGTAATCTAAATTTATTAAAAAAAGAAATAATAGCTTATCTTGACAATTGGTCCGACATAAATTTTTGATTAAAAATTTCCATGTTATTGTAATGGTCTTTGTCCAAATTTGTCGAATTCTTATTTTATTAAACACTACTTTCTAAGGAGCAAAATGGTTTCAGCCAAAAATAGTGAACAGGTTGGTTTGAAAGCCTGATGTTTTGAAAACAAAATTGTGGCTCTTTTCGCTGTAGCTTATACGCGGTACGTAGGAATTTAGATTGAAACGAGAGGTTTGATTTTGTTGTAAATAATTTGATGGCTAGCATATACATCTATAACTTTCTATTGTGTTGTAGGCGGAACCTTATGATGGAAGGAGCTGCTTCAAGTGCTGGGGAACAGCTGGTTGATCTGACTTCCAGAGATGGAGCTTGGTTTTTGGAGGAGCTTTGTAGTATGAGTGGTAATGTTACTTGTCTTGTGCAACTTCTCGAGCAATGCCAACTGGTTCCACAGGATCTTGACATCCCAAACCCAGTGGAAGCGTCAGAAGCTGTTTATTTGGCTAATGGAGTGTACACTTCTTTGCAGGTTAGTGTCACAAAGTGAAATTTTTCATTTATTCTGATAACTTGATGAAAATAGCTCACTGTTTTGTTAACATTGGATATGATTTTCAACAGGAACTAAATACCAACTTCAGACAGATTATCTTTCCAGAAGCCCTGAGATGTATGATGAAAGGAGAAAATACTTTGCAGAACATGCTTAATGAACTGGATAACATTATTGATCAGACAACTGATGGGGTTTCTTTGCAAATGCTCATAGATTCTTTGCAGGCGTATCTGAGAAATGCTGCTATGGGAATGGAGGAGGAAACCAATGCCCATTATATTGGTGTCACCAGGTAAGTGAATCATTGCTGAATGTATTCCACGTACATATGTTTTATTTCTAACAGAAAAAAATCATGAACTATATTTAACAGTGCAACAGATCGTTATTGTGGTAGCACATCCAGTTTCACTTTTCCAGTTGAAATTTGCCACGCTGCTTTTAATGTGCCAGGTATTTAACTGGAAATACGACTCATGGTCTGTGCCTTTAGCTGTTGTAGATGTAGCACTAATACATTTTGAGTGATTTACTCATTTGGCAGCAGGAGTACTCAATTAATTTGACTGTAATTGATGATCCTGGCATTTGAATTTTCCAAAGAAATTACATTGCGTGTTTGAAATTGTACTATAAAGTATATGTTCATGGAGGTGTTCTTCCTCGATTCCCTCCCACTTTGCTCTTCCTTCTCTGAATTTCACCAGCCCATGTTTGAACTGTCCTTCCTCTGGCATCCTCCTCTGCATGACAGATGATGTTCCATTCACCACCTCCATAGCTTTGTTTCAGACCACAAAAACATTCCATATGACACAACAATTTACGTGTGTTTACTCCAATCTTGTTTCCTGTGTTCACTATCAACCATGTTTCATTTGTTAGCGCACTCGCCTCCGGATCACAATGTTCCTGATTCAAATCCCCACTTCAGGGCTTGAATACGAAAAGAGAAGCAAGCCTGACAATCCAGTGCAGTACCGAGGGAGCACTGCACTGTCGGAGGTGTCATCTGTCAATGAGATATTAAACTGAGGCCCCTTTTGCGTGCTTGTGTGGATGTGAATGATCCTATAACACTGTTTCGAAGAAGAGCAGTTGTCCCTGGTGTCCTGGCTAATATTTATCGTCCCATCAACATCACAAAAATCATTATCTGTTCATTAGCATATATTAGCCACTGTTTCCTCCATTGAAATAGTGAGTACACTTCGAAAGGAACTTAGTTGGCTGTTCAGTGCTTTAAGGCAACCCAATGACCGTGATAAATGCCAAGTCTTTTTATTTCTTGTAGCATACTCTCCTACATTGGAAAAAACAAACCCAGTTTAGATGGCTGTTTTCTGAATATATTTGTTCTGTTTGCCTGACTGAGGACTCATAACTTGTTTTAAGTACGTCTTAAGGGCACAATGTAAATACAAGCTGTACTTGTAACCCTCTTCCAATCCCCATTCAAACTTGCTATAATTTCGCCTCCAGCACTGTTCCAGTCAAGCTCAACAGAAACTTCAGGAGCAGTACCTTGCATTACTAGTATCTGAACTAAATGTTAGCTCCAAGTTTAAACTTTGGCTATCTATTGTAATTCTCTTTGCAGCAGCAGAAGTAGTGATGTGGGAAGGGTATGTTGGTTTGAGCGGCATGTCAAAGTTTGATTTAAGTTAGATTTAGAGAGCTTGTTACCAGAATGCGATTGGTCGGTTCTGCATCCATCCTGTTTGTTGGTTTTTCTCTTTGGCACTGCTGATTCTGCTAGTTTTAACTTCAACCCTGAAAATGCAGGTGTCTGTGGTTATTTTATTTTCTCTTGGGTTTGGTATTCTGTTGTTTTATTTTTTAATATGTTAATTTATCACTAACACCTTAAGCTGCCAGCGCGATCAGTTGGCCGGCACTGCGGCAGACAGAGCGTGTCCAACTGACCCCGAGGCCGTCCTGGTCAGCCACAGCAGGAGCATTGGTGTTATGTAGATTCCAGTTCCTCCACAGCCTGGCTAGTTCATTTCATAGTTAATGGGGCTCCTAATCCTATTTTTCATTCAAATAACTGAAAATGAGTGGTCAGCATCGGTCGTTGCTGTCAGGTGAACTGAGCATTCTGAATTCTCCCTCTGTGTACCCGAACAGGGGCCGGAGTGTGGCGACCGGGGGCTTTTCACAGTAACTTCATTGCAGTGTTAATGTATGGCTACTTGTGATACTAATAAAGATTATTATTAATTCTGAAGCCTGAGCAGAGGCTTTCCAGGGGAGCATGCCCACCAAAAAACACCTTCATTTGTAGAAAACAGTAAATGACGATAAACAATTCAAGATGGAATCCGCCCATACATTTTGATGCTTCTCAAAGTCTTTTTGTTAGCAACTGCAAAAGGTTGTGTCAATGAAGCAATAGCCTTATGTATTTCTAAATGAGAATTTTAATAATATGACTGACAAGTTTTGGGGAACAGTCAATCCTAACATGATTATGTTTTGACTTTCTCCATAATTACAGTTTCAGTTTGCATCTCAAAATGTAATTGAGGCTGTCTATTTGCAAACGGATAACGTGTTATACATATTTTAATTTTGTGTACCCAATTTATTTTTTCCAATTAAGGGGTAATTTAGTGTGACCAATCTACCTTCCCTGCGCATCTTTGGGTTGTGGGGGTGAAACTCACGCGGGCACGGGGGAGAATGTGCAAACTCCACACAGACAGTGACCCAGACCCGGGATTGATCCCGGATCCTCGACGCCATGAGGCAGCAATGCTACCCACTGCGCCACCGGGCTGCCCACGGATGACGGCTGCACTTAAAGCATGTTTCACTTGCTGACGGGCACTGCCCCTGCCCATGTGCGGGAAGTGCTCCCCCTGGTGTTGTGGCACAAATAAACACAGCCTTAATTTACCCGGTTCTGCTTCCAATGTCCAACTTGAGCTTTTACATAAGTAAAGAACCTCCTACTTTTCAGCAGGTTATAGGTCATTCACCAGTTAACTTGCTTTCCCTGCTTTATCTATTTTCCCTCACCTGATGAAAGAGCTACGCTCCGAAAGCTAGTGATTTGCAACAAACCTGTTGGACTTTAACCTGGTGTTATTAGACGACTTACTGTGCTCACCCCAGTCCAACGCCGGCATCTCCACATCTTATCTATTTTTGTTTCCTTCTCTCTGCCACCGTTTTCTGATTTAATAAAATGTTTGCTGACCAGAGTTTTAGCCCTGAAGAACCTGCCCTGACTGAACAGTGTCCTGTATTTTCTGTCCAATGCTCTCTGATTTGCTGTGTGTTTCTAGTATTTTCTATTTCTCTTAAAAGAAAATTATTAAGTAATGGGTATAATGCTTTTTATTTTTAAAAAGCAGTTCCATCTCTAGATAGATTTTAAAAAATACTACGGATCTGGAAAGTGCTGGAAATACTCTGCATGTCTGCCAACATTTGAAGAGCGAGAGAAACAATTAATGTTTCGAGTTGAATATGACTCTTCAAAAAGAGTTCCGTTGCTTTTCCCCAAATTAAAAAAAAAAATGAATTTAACATTAATGATTAGGCTACTGGCACTCCACTTTATTATATTAAAGCGTAAATCAGCAATAACTTCAGGCAACTGGACATAGGCAGTTGGATGAGAAATTTGGAAGTTGCTGACTACTCCAAAAGCTTTGTTTAGAACAGTATGGTGCTGAGAGACTTGGCATTGTAACACATAATGGGCATGAACTTGCTGCACTTGGGAATTGCATTAGCTCTAAACTGGCCATTGAAAACTAGAACCATTCAAGTGTAAGTTAACTTTCAATGGCGTGATGAGTGATGTTCTGTGTAAATTGCACACTGCATGGCTATCTACTAATCTGGAAATAATCTGGTCTGCACATAACTTTGTGAAAGTTCAATGAGTGTGGTCAGAAGAGATAGTAACCTGTGCAGTACAAAATATTTAGAGGAAATATCATTGATAAGTCTTAATTATTGCCAAACAATCCTTCTGGAACTGAAAATTAACCTTGCCAGCAAGTGTGGTGTCGCACGTCTTCAGATTTTAATTATTGCTGAAGATTTTTCAAAAATTAAAATTGTAATTTTTGGTTTGCACTCCCCTCCCTTCCTCCCTCCCCCTCTCAATCCCATTATCTTTCCTCTATTTTTTGCGTAAACTATTCTAACTTGCACTTCCTGGTTTGACTCCTTCTGAGTAAGGGTTTTCATTCTGATTGGGTAAGGCGATGTGCAGTTTCTTGCCCTCTCAAACCGGTCCCACGTTCCTCTAGAGAGCACCACACTTTCAGATGTCTAATAATCTCAATTTCTCACGTAAAATCCCACAGAAAATCACAGGTAAAATGAATGACATGTTTCTGAAGATTGATGTGTCTTCCAGCAAAGGGAAGATGGTTCCTATAATTGGTTATGTAAATATTGAGCGCAAAATGGATGGAGATTAGCTGCCTTGACGATACAGTTTGAATTGGAAGTTCATACTTTTGTCTACAGACACGCAAGTTTATTTCTGCAGATTTTTCATAGATACTTTGTTTAATTCTTACAGAATGTTGCGTGCCCAGTACACTGAATTAATCCAGCCAAGAAGTGTGGACGGTTCTGTGGAAGAGACACCAAAAATGTCAGCTGGCCAGATGTTACTTGTAGCATTTGATGGAATGTTTGCCCAAGTAGAAATTGCATTTGGTTCGTTAATTGAAAAGGTAATATGTTTTCATATTCATTCCAATCTTTATAGCTTAAAATTCTTGGTGTGGGGGTGCCTATGTGTACATGATACAGTTTATTGGAACTGTGACTGTAACCTATATTAATTATCCTGTACATTCAATTATCTTTTTATTCGAGCTATAAGTGAGTTGAGCTAATTTTATAGGAATGTACTGTTATATCATGGTAAGATTATAAACCATCCAAGGTTATTTAAATCACCTTTTTTCTGCATGTGCGCACGCGATGCTTAGTGTGAAGAATGTTTAGTTATGGTTGTTGTTGGTCTTGTAGTTGAACAAGATGGAGGTACCCCTGGCGTGGCGGAAAATTGATATTATCAGAGAGGCCCGCAGCACCCAGGTCAATTTCTTCGATGATGACAATCACCGACTTGTGCTGGAAGAGATCTTCTTCCTGAAACGGCTGCAAACCATAAAGGAATTTTTCAGACTTTGTGACACTTTTGCTCATACATTATCCGGTAATAGTTGGAAGTTTGTTTTAATAGATATTAAAGGTTTATAAAGATTGCTGGTTCTACCTTGATCTCTGTAAAAGAATAGCTTGTTGCATATAAAATACAAAAGTGGTGCCCCTCCTTAGGCACATGATTACCACAGTCCAGTCATTGAACTGCTTCCTCTGTTCTTAGAAGCAGGAGGGAAGGTTTACGTTCTGGTGAACGTGGATTTTGGCAAAATTATGCACTTCATTCCCCTGTAATGATAATTGGAAAGGTTTTTTTTGCAGTAATGAAATTAATCATTGAACAATTTGAACTGACCATTTGCATTGAATAATGTAAATTAGTAAGTGGAAAGTTTAGTGGTGTAATAAAAAGAATTGCCATGTTTTGAATTGAGCCACTTTTACTCCGATGAAATGATTTGTGCAAAGCTGGAATGGTTATTTTGATTGTACTGTCCCATCTAAATTGTCTTTTTTTTTTAAAGAGTACCCAATTCTTTTTTTTTTTAATTAAGGTGCAATTTAGCGTGGCCAATCCACCTACCCTGCACATCTTTGGTTTGTGGGGTGAGACCCACGCAGACATGGGAAGAATGCGCAAACTCCACACGGACAGAGACCCAGAGCCGGGATCGAACTGCGCCACCGTGCTGCCCCCCATCCATCTGAAATTTCTGTTATACTTCAGCTGTATACTGTCATTATACTGAAGGCATGATTATTGCTTCATCCTCCCTCCAAAGATACAACCTGAATGATTGGTCTCCGAACCTTGTGTTTGTGAGATTGGTCGTGAGGCCATTACAGCTAAACATTTTTGCCCACTAATTTCTTAAAGTTTTTGAGTTTCAAAAAGTGGGACAAATTTTGTTTTGCAGTTGCCATGAAGTCTTTTGTTTGACAAACTAATTTTAGTCACTTTATTTCATTCACGATTTGGATTTGATTTATTGTCACGCGTACTGAGGCACAGTGAAAAGTATTGTTCTGCGTACAGTCCAGACAGATCGTTCCATACATGAAAAAAACATGGGACATATCGTAATGTATTTGTAACTACTCTTGTATCTCAAAAGGGCCAAATGGCCTACTAATGCTCCTAAAACCTATGTCATCTTTTTAATGTGCACAATTTGTTTTATTCTCCAGGGGCTATTCCATTAGATGATCCCAGTTCATTGAACGGTCCTGTGTCAATGGTTAATGTAAAATCCATGTACAGAAATTCCTGCTTCAGTGAAGATCAAATGGCCAAACCAATAAAGGCTTTTACAGCAGACTTTGTGAGACAGCTTCTGATCGGCCTCCCAACCCAAGCCCTTGGGTTGACTCTTTGCAGTTACATCAGTGCTCTTGGTGTGGACATTATCGCTCAGGTGGAAGCCAAAGACTTTGGTGCTGAAAGTAAAGTTTCTGTGGATGACCTTTGTAAGAAAGCAGTGGAACACAATATTCAGGTTGGCAGGTTTTCACAGTTGGTTATGAACAGAGCCACTGTCCTGGCCAGCTCATATGACACGGCTTGGAAAAAGCATGATCTTGTTCGTAGATTGGAGACAAACATTGCATCTTGTAAGACCAGTTTTCAGAGAGTGCAGATACAGATTGCGATGTTTCAGGTGAGCTCTTGCACTATCCTTATTCTAAATGTGTTTAAAGGGGAAGTATAGAATAGGGGAGCACCTTTCGTTCAAGGTATATCACTAAAAGATCAGGCTGTAACCTCCAGGGTTCCCAGTATGGGATTCAGGGACACCCCAAAGATGCACTGGGGAATCCCTCTGAGGTTCCCAGGTAAGCATTTGCACAGCCATTGCCCAGAAGTACTAACTTTCTGTGAACCATCTGGAAAAGCGATTTAAATCGCTAATTTCAGATTGTTCGGCTAGTGTTACACTTTCGGCTAGTGTTACGCTGATGGTTATTCAGGAAAAAGTTAGAAGAAATAAAACTTCTAACTTCTGAGTAACTGTTTTAAAGGCCCAGGCGTTCCCCGCACAGGACTCTTTCTCCCACTGACCTGACTCCCCAACCAGGCTGGATCAGCACCACTGCCCCCTGTCTCCCCCCCCCCCCCCCCCCCCCCCCGGGACCCAGAAGGAACCCCCACGTCCCAAATCCTACCCACTTACCTCAGACATTAACTTTCTCCTTAACCTGTCCATTTCAATGCAAACTTTGGACTTGCTTTATGCCAGTTAGTGCATTAACAAGCAGGGCGTGTCCTTTACTCCTACTCTGCTGGACTTCGACGCTGGGCCTCAGTGAAGGCTGTGTTACCTGGATCTTGCCCAGCCTCAGTGAAGGCTGTGTTACCTGGATCTTGCCCAGCCTCAGTCAGGAAAGTCGAGCAAGACGGGCATGAAAGAGATTTGGCCTGGGTAAGTGGGCACAGTGGCAATCCGACACTGCCCCTCTGAGGAAGTTATGGCCCATTGGTTTTGGTACAGACTTGGCGATGCTCAAATACGTCCCCCTTTCCATTGAACTACTCCACCAACATCAAATATGGAGAGAATTCATCACCTATTCAGAATTATCTGACCCTATGAAACTTGAGCGCTTGTAATATATATGCTGTCAGATAGCTGTGGCATATTCCTGAAGCTAATTTGAAGTTAGGTCATCAATATTTGGCAGTTCATTGTGCTTGCTGTTGTTATTTTGTTTGTGACTAAAGTGTTCCATCCACCCCAACAGTGGCAGCATGAAGATATTCTTATAAATAGAACTCAGCCCATTTCTACGGTTACACCTCCTCCTCGCTCAGGCATTCTATCCAACATGAAAAAGAAATTACATGCGCTTAGCCAGCTGGAGGTTTCTGTTGCTACAGTACAGGTAAAAGAATTATGGTTCAAATTCCTTTTTTCGTCATTTCACTGTGCAAGCAAGATAGAATTCCCTTGAATAACTGGTACCGCGGGTCAAAGCTCGACAACTGAATAACATAACCACTATTAGATATCATCTTGAGGTTATGCAATGGCTGGGCTAAGATGTTGGCATGTGCACAGGTCAGTAATGAGTCTTCAATGTTGCTGGCCAGTATAGACCTTTTCCAACGCTTAGACTGATATAGTTGCAAATCTATTTACAACTTGGCAAACATAACTCATGCATACACTGTTCGAAATCTGGCCTGTAATATAAATGGAGCAAATTCAACACAACCAAAACCATAGATTGTTGAGCTGCCTTAATCGGGATGCAGGAGATGGCATTGCTGTAATATAGGGGTTCTGAGACTGCACTGAAAGCACGATAGAATTCCGAGAGTGACTGGTGCCAAAGTTCAACATGCTGAATAACGTAATCCACTATTTATAAGCCCACGCTTGCAAAACACAAAACAAAACATCTGCTGTTAGATGTGGCCCTACAATTGGACAGCACTTAATGAACAATCCTGAATTTGCTAATAGCTACACTAACAACCAATTTAAGATAATTGATCGAGCTTGAAACATGGATCATTGCGCTTGCTAGAAGCAGAATACATAATCCGCAAATAAAAAGAATATGTTCAAGCCTTGCACTTTTTTTTTTAAGTACTCGGGAGATTGTGGAGCTTTCTCCATGGCAATGCTTTGACCAATCCGAGTTGACTTGCCAATCAATCAACACCCTTTACTCCTGTAACATAAATTGTGATTGATGACTTCCGGTGTGCACCATGGAGTAAGTGGTCACACAAAAGGCAGCTCCTGCCCAAGGTTACAGAAAAGAGCTCTTTTTTAAGCAATATGGGGTGGAATTTTGATGAAAAAGCATATGTGAATGTTGGAGGAGTACTTTCCCCCAGGAATGGTATGTTTCTTGGTTACCAAACCCACAGAAACAGTGAAAGATTTGGCTGGAGCTACAGCAGAGAGACAAAAGCCTCTTCCAGCATGCAGACGGGGGAAGGGCGAGTTTAAAGGCCTCAAGCTGACCTGAGGGCCTTTATGAAAGCTGAATTCTAGCAGCAGAGGGAACAACTGTGAAAAGATCTCACCAAGGGCTCTTTTAAGGGCCCGCAACGGCGCTGATTTGATTTTTCCCCGGGTGGGAATGCAGCCTCTGCTTGGCGGCCGGTGGATGGGCTGGACTAGAAGTGGAGCGACCAGAAAATCAACTTTGCAGCAGAAGAAGGTGCGAGGCAAAAAGGACAAGGTGGCGGCGGGCGGGGAACCGGCAGCGTGGCAGCAGTGGGCGAGGGAGCAGCAGGAGCTGCTGCTGCGCTCCTTCCAGGAACTAAAAGCTGAGATCCTGGAGCCGTTGAGGGCATCGCTGGACAGGCTCGGGGCGACTCAGACGGCTCAGGCTGCGGAGATTCGGGAGCTGCAGCAGAAGGCTTCGGAGAAAGAGGACTAACTCCTCGGCCTGCCAGTGAAGGTGGAGTCGCACGAGGCGCTACACAAGAAATGGTTGGCAAGGATGGAGGAGATGGAGAACCGCTCCCGCCGGAAGAATCTGCGGATTTTGGGCCTCCCGGAGGGGCTGGAACGTTCGGATTTGGGGGCCTACGTGGTCCTGATGCTGAACTCGCTGATGGGCGCGGGGTCGTTCCGGGGACCCCTGGAGCTGGAGAGTGCCCATTGGGTGCTGCTGCGGAAGCCCGGGCCGAACGAGCCGCCCAGGGCGGTGCTGGTCCGCTTTCAACGCTTGGTCGACCGGGAGTGTGTGCTTCGTTGGGCAAAGATGGAGAGGAGTAGTAAGTGAGAGAATACGGAGATCAGGATCTACCAGGACTGGAGTGCGGAGGTGGCGAAGAGAAGGGCTGGGTTTAACCGGGCAAAGGCAGTGCTCCACAAGAAGGGGGTCAAGTTTGGCCTGTTACAGCCGGCACGCCTGTGGGTCACTTATAAAGACCGCCAACTTTATTTTGACTCCCCGGAGGAGGCCTGGACTTTTGTCCAGGCAGAGAAGCTGGACTTGAACTGGGGGCTGGGGAATGTTGTACGCAGCCAGGAGGCTTTGTTCTCCTTGATATCCTTTTGCTCTTTTTGGTTCTATTGGACGATGTTTTTTTTTTTTGCTGTCTTGCCTTTTCTTTTCTGCTTTTCGGGACTGTTATCTGTTTACTTGGGTGTTTTAGCATATCATGTTGGGATTTTTATTATTTCACTGGTTGCGGGTTTGGGTGGGGTTCGCGGCCCTGTTGGGTCATGTGCCTATCTTCCCGTGTTTTGGGTCGGCGGGCGGGGGGGGGGGCTTGGGATGGGGGGCACAGGCCTCTCTCCTGCGCTGGAGAAGCAGGGGGTGGGGTCGGCATTGGGGGAATGGTTGTGTAACACTGGGGAGGGTAATTGGGGTGGCGGGAGCAGCCGGGGTCAGCAGGAGTCGGCTGACTTACGGAAGTACAATGACCAGAGTTATGCAGCTAGGGGGGCCATAGCTTGGGGGGGGGGGGGGGGGGGGGAAGAGATACCGGGTTGCTGCTGGAATGGCCAAGAAGGAGCTGGAGCGTGCAGAGGGGGTTGGGATGGGGGTCTGTCGCTGTGGGAACGGGCTGAGCGGGGGACGCGGGCACGTGGCGGATTACGGAAGGGTGATGGCTAGTCGACGGGGGAGGGGTGGGGCAGGTGGCCCTCCGATCCGGCTGATCACCTGGAATGTGAGGGGACTGAATGGGCCGGTCAAACGGTCACGCGTGTTCGCGCACCTGAGGGGGCTGAAGGCGGATGTGGCTATGCTTCAGGAGACGCACCTGAAGGTGGCGGATCAGGTTCGGTTGAGGAAGGGGTGGGTGGGCCAGGTGTTTCATTCGGGGCTGGATGCAAAAAGCCGGGGGGTGGCGATCCTGGTGGGGAAGAGGGTGTTGTTTGAGGCGTCGAATGTGGTGGCAGACAGCGGCGGGAGGTACGTGATGGTGAGCGGCAAGCTGCAAGGGGAGCGGGTGGTGCTGGTCAATGTATATGCCCCGAATCGGGATGATGCTGGTTTCATGCGGCGCATGTTGGGCCGGATTCCAGATTTGGAGGCGGGGGGGCCTGATAATGGGAGGGGGGGGGGGATTTCAACACGGTGCTGGATCCGCCACTGGATCGATCCAGTTCCGGGACGGGTAGGATGCCTGCGGCGGCTAAGGTGCTGAGGGGGTTTATGGACCAGATGGGAGGGGTGGATCCTTGGAGGTTCGCGAGGCCGATGGCCAGGGAATTTTCATACTTCTCCCATGTGCATAAGGCCTACTCCCGGATCGATTTCTTTGTTTTGAGTAGGGTGCTGATTGCGGAGGTAGTAGACGCTGAGTACTCGGCGATAGCCATTTCTGACCATGACCCGCATTGGGTGGACCTCGAGCTGGGGGAGTAGAGGGACCAGCGCCCGTTGTGGCGCTTGGAGGTGGGGCTGCTGGCGAACAAGGATGTGAGGGGGCGGGTTAGAGGATGCATCGAGAGGTACCTAGAGGCCAACGATAATGGGGAGGTCCGTGTGGGGACGGTCTGGGAGGCGCTGAAGGCGGTGGTTCGGGGGGAGTTGATCTCCATTCGGGCACACAGGGAGAGAGGGGAGCAGAGAGAAAGGGAGAGATTGTTTGGGGAGATGGTGAGGGTGGACAGGAGGTACGTGGAGGCCCCGGAGGAGGGATTGCTGAGGGAGCGGCGCAGCCTTCGGGCTGAGTTCGACTTGTTGACCACCGGAAAGGCGGAGGCTCAATGGAGAACGGCTCAGGGGGCGGTGTACGGGTATGGGGAGAAGGCGAGTAGGATGCTGGCACACCAGCAACGTAAGCGGGATGCGGCTAGGGAGATTGGTGGAGTTAAGGACCGGGGAGGAAATGTGGTGCGGAGGGGGGTAGACATTAATGGGGTCTTCAGGGACTTTTATGAGAGACTATATCGATCCGAACCTCCGGCGGAGAAGGGGGGGATGGGGCGCATTTTGGACCGGCTGAGATTCCCGAGGTGGAGGAGGGACGGGTGGAGGGTCTAGGGGCGCCAGTTGAGCTTGAGGAGCTGGTTAAAGGGATAGGGAACATGCAGTCGGGGAAGGCGATGGGGCCGGATGAGTTCCCGGTTGAATTTTACAAGGCGTATGCAGACCTGCTGGGCCCCCTGTTGGTTAGGACCTTCAACGAGGCGAGGGAGGGGGGGGCTTTTCCCCTGACGATGTCTCGGGCGCTGATCTCCCTGATTCTTAAACGAGACAAGGATCCCCTGCAGTGTGGGTCATACAGGCCGATCTCACTCCTGAATGTGGACGCCAAGTTGTTGGCAAAGATCTTAGCCTAGAGGATTGTGTGCCGCAGGTTATCCAGGAGGATCAAACGGAGTTTGTGAAGGGGAGGCAGCTGAACACTAATATACGGAGGCTCTTGAACGTTATTATGATGCCGGCGGTAGAAGGGGAAGCGGAGATAGTGGTGGCGCTAGATGCGGAGAAGGCCTTTGATAGGGTCGAGTGGGGGTACTTGTGGGAGGTGCTGGAAAGGTTCGCATTTGGGGAGGGGTTTGTCAGTTGGGAGAGGCTGTTGTATGAGGTCCCGATGGCGAGTGAGGCCACGAATAAGAGGCGGCCGGAGTATTTTCGACTATACCGAGGGACGAGGCAGGGGTGTCCCCTGTCCCCCCCTACTTTTTGCGCTGGCAATTGAACCCCTGGCTATGGCGTTGAGGGAGTCGGGGGATTGGAGGGGGCTAGTCCGGGGTGGGGAGGAGCACCGAGTGTCGCTCTATGCGGACGACCTACTGTTGTATGTGGCGGACCCGGTGTGGGGAATGCCGGTGGTGATGGGGATTCTCTGGGAATTTGGGCATTTCTCAGGGTATAAGCTTAACTTTGGGAAGAGCGAGCTGTTTGTGGTACACCTGGGGGACCAGGAGAGGGGGATTGGGAGGCTTCCACAGAAAAGGGCGGAGAGGAGCTTCAGGTACTTGGGGGTTCAGGTGGCCAGGAGTTGGGGGGCCTTGCATAAGCTAAACCTCACAAGGCTGGTGGAGCAAATGGAGGAGGAGTTTAAGAGGTGGGACATGCTGCCGCTGTCTTTGGCGGGTAGGGTGCAATGAGTCAAGATGACGGTGCTCCCGAAGTTTCTGTTCCTGTTCCAGTGCCTCCCCATCCTTATCCCGAAGGCCTTTTCAGGCGGGTTAACAGGAGCATTACGGGGTTTGTGTGGGCACACGGGACTCCAAGGGTGAGACGGGTGTTCTTGGAGCGGGGCAGGGATGGGGGGGGCTGGCGTTGCCCAACCTCTGCGGGTATTATTGGGCTGCCAACGTAGCGGTGGTGCGTAAGTGGGTAATGGACGGGGAGGGGGCAGCATGGAAGAGGATGGAGATGGCATCCTGTGTGGGCACGAGCCTGGAAGCGCTGGTGACGGCGCCGCTGCCGCTCACTCCAACGAGGTATACCATGAGCCCGGTGGTGGCAGCTACCTTCAAGTTTTGGGGGCAATGGAGGCGGCACAGGGGGGAGGTGGGGGCCTTGATGGGGTCCCCGATACGGGGGAACCACCGGTTTGTTCCGGGGAGAATTGATGGTGGGTTCCTGAGTTGGCACAGGGCAGGTGTCAGGGGGACCTGTTCATAGACGGGAAGTTTGCGAGCCTGGGTGAGCTGGAGGGGAAGTTTGGGCTCCCCCCGGGAACACCTTTAGGTACATGCAAGTAAGGGCGTTTGTCAGGCGGCAGGGTTCCCTCTGCTGCCGCCGCGTGGGGTTCAGGACAGGGTGCTCTCGGGGGTATGGGTTGGAGAGGGAAGGATCTTGGAAGTGTACCAGGTGATGTAGGAGGTAGACGAGGCCTTGGTGGAGGAGCTGAAAGATAAATGGGAGGGGGAGCTGGGTGAGGAGATTGAGGAGGAGACGTGGGCGGATGCCCTAGAAAGGGTGAACTCCTCCTCTTCGTGTGCGAGGCTTAGCCTCATACAGTTTAAGGTGCTGCATAGGGCTCATATGACCGGGACGAGGATGAGCCGGTTTTTTGGGAGCGAGGACAGGTGTATTAGGTGCTCTGGGGGCCCAGCAAACCATGTCCACATGTTCTGGGCATGCCCGGCGCTGGGGGAATTTTGGAAGGGGGTGGCAGGGACGGTATCGAGGGTGGTAGGATCCAGGGTCAATCCAGGCTGGGGACTCGCAATATTTGGGGTTGCAGTGGAGCCGGGAGTGCAGGAGGCGAAAGAGGCCGGTGTTCTGACCTTTGCGTCCCTAGTAGCCCGGCGGAGGATTCTTCTTCAGTGGAAGGACGCGACGCCCCCAAGCGTGGAGGCCTGGGTCAACGCTATGGCGGGGTTTATTAAATTGGAAGAGGGTGAAATTTGCCCTAAGGTGGTCAGTGCAGGGGTTTTTCAGGAGTTGGCAACCATTCCTAGATCTCCTGGCAGAACAGTAAAAACAAAAGGTCAGCAGCAGCAACCCGGGGGGAGGGGGGCTGTCTCTTTATTTTTGTTTTGGGTTGAATATCTGTTTTTTGCCAATGACGGGCGTTAATTTATTGGTTCTCTTTTGTATATACGGGGGGGGGGTTCTGTTCTTTTTGTTCTTAGAATTTTTTGTTATTGTTTTTTTTGTGAAAATTTGAATAAAAATTTTTTTTTTTTTTAATTGATTGATTTGAAATTTGGCATTTTTACATTTGTTTTGAGTGCAAGGTGAAAAACTTGTGACAATTTTACTCTTTTCCTCTACATTGAAGTTCTGCCTTACCAAACGACTATTAGACGTACTTTGAGGTGGTGCCACCATTTTTTTAATTAAAAGGATTTTCTTTTTACTTTATGAAAACATATTATTACCATTTCCCCTCCAAATGTGTAATTTTCTCAGCTGTTGGATAAATGATCCAAAAATGTGATCAAGAGTTTATCATTATCATCATTTTGACCCAATTGGTCTATTTTTGTTTAACCACACAGGAGAAATTGGCAGCATTGGAAGCTAGCATTGAGCAGCGTTTGAAATGGGCTGGGGGGGCCAATCCTGCTTTGGCCCCCGTTCTACAAGATTTTGAGGCCACTATCACTGAGAGAAGGAATATGGTAGTTAAGGAAAGTCAACGAGCAAACCAAGTATGTATAAGTAACTTGAAGAACACTCATCAGTGTAGCAATAGTCCAAAGCATGTTCTACTGAATGTCCTTTGTTACAGACAGGAGAACAAGGTAAAGAAAGTATTGCATGTATTCGACTGTTTTTCTTTTAGGTAATATTTGGATATTTTGAGTGATTTACATCAACATTGCTTCTCATTTATGCCTCCTACGCTGTAAGGGCACATTCTTCCTAGAGGTTACGTCCTTCCTCATTTCCAGCTCCACAAATGTTTTTAGTTTTTATTCAAAACTGGAAATGTGAGTGGCGCAGTGGGTTGGCACGCTATCATTTTCATCTCTGGGTTCGAAATTTGAATCCTAGACTGATGGGATGAAATGTTTTTAGTTCCTGCTATCTGTAAGGCTCTCTTATATAAAATAACTCTGGTCACAAGTAGGGCAGCACACAAAGACCCTAAGTTGCTAACTCTCATCACCCCCAAAGCCAGCTCTTGTGGAACCTTGCTTAAAAATCTGACCCATCATGTTCCCATGCTGTACCTGTAACAATATGGATATTGTTTGGGAGGTGAAGGGTTAACAATTTAATGTAAATACATTTAACCACCAGATGGTGCTGAAAGACAGTCATGTAAGATCGCCCTTGATTCGAGGAGGTGTTTAGGTGTGAGAGAGTGGTCATGTATTTGAGAGTTCTGTAGGTCTAGTTAAAGCAGTTTATTTTAGCAACCTTTGTACTTAGGAATACGTTCGAATCTAGTTTAAGTACTGTTAATAAATCAGCTTTGTTAATTAATATAGCTTGATATTTGTTGAACACTCCACATCCAAGTCATCCTTACAAAGAAAACAGAGAACATCACAGTACCCAATGTCTGATTTCTTTGCAAAATAAAAGGTGGCTTTGTTTCCCCACATAGTTCCTAGTTTTGGGTGTGCCTTGTTGAAATCATGATGTTTAGCTTAAAAATTGATATCAGTGGATTAATCTTGCTAGTTTGCCAATTGCTAAACAAACTAGATAAATTAATCCTCAACTTTTCCAGAAATAATTGTCAATATCTAATGGTGAATGTGTGCGAATATCTGTTTGACCCTCAAATTGCATTGTTGGGGAAAACATTTTGCCCGTGGGTGGCTATCGTTTGTATCAATCAGTAGTTTACCTGCTAGACCGGGGTGGGCAAACTTTTCCGTGCAAGGGCCACATTCAGAAATTCACAATTTTAAAGGGCCGCATAGTATATTAAGTAAAATAATTAATATTTAAAATAGCCAAAATAAAAGGTTTTTTAAAGGAAAAAAAAGTAATTAATTTTTATTAATTAATATTTTAAAGTAGAAACTTTACATGAAACACATTTATTTGAAAAACAAAGTAACTCAGTTTAAAGAAAAAAAGCAATTAATTTTTATTAATTAATATTTTAAAGTAGAAACTTCACATGAAACACATGTTGTGCCGAGCAATGATCACCCTACTCAAGTCAACGTATCCACCCTATACCAGTAACCCAACATCCCCCCCCCATTAACCTTAAAATTAAAAATAAAAATTTAAAAATTATTTGATCTTGGTGGGCCGCATAAAGACCCATGCGGCCCGCGGGCCGTAGTTTGCCCACCCCTGTGCTAGACTGATGCCAGCTTTCTGGGGCAGCAGAACAAATCCCCAAAGGACCGTTAAATCTTAATGTACTAAAAACATGGACTTACAGAAGGCAATGGAGGGAAGTGATGCCCGGAACACTGTGGCGATGTCATTAGCGTACACGTGAAAGCCAGAAAATCTGATGTGTGGTCCTTTCCACCTTTTTGAAATAAGTTGTTCTTGGAATTCATGCAGACTTCCATTATGCACCTCTAACTTAAAGTAAACTTGTGTGTGTGATGTAGCTTTCCAAAAGTAGACTTTTGTGTTCAAAAGGAAACAATATGCTTTAAAAAAGCAATGATTTCCCCTTTCGGTGATGTAAAAAATGTTTTTCCGTTGCTTCAGGTGACTTTTCTCTGCAGCACGATACTTCATTTTGAAAGCTTACGAACTAGAACACCAGAAGCCTTGAGTTTGGATGCTGCATTGTTTGACCTAATTAAGCGATGCCAACAGATGTGTTCATTTGCATCACAATTTAGCAGCTCAGTCTCAGACCTTGAACTCCGCCTGCTGAAGCGTTTGGTGAGTTGAAGCTTATTTTCTGTTTCAGTCACTTTGTGTAGGGTAGAGCACAAGTGATCAATTTTATTGAATTAAGCCTTTTCAAAGGTTTTCATGCATTGCATAGATCTCTTTAAGCAAAACCACTGATATTCATAGGCCAATTGTGTATTTACATGTATTTGAGAAATATGTATTGCAATTTTAGCAGATAATGCAATATTCTGTCATACAAGCACCACACTTTGACACTTCCAAAACCTGTCTCTTTGTCATCAGATGTTTTTTAAATGTATTGTAACTTTAGATATTTGCCATTATTCCTCTTTCTGGCTTGTTCTGCTGCTGCCTCCTATTTCCCAACTGCCATCGCCCTCGTTCCTCACACCCCAATATTTGGCAGAGAAGATGTACTGCTGACCTATCATCTTGCACCAATTTTCAACGTCTTGTTCTTTGAACAAAGGATAACCAGATGATGCTTTCATCCTCTGACCCTGCCTCTTCACATTTGCCAACATGATCAGATATTTGTGAGGTTGATTTGTGACCAACACAAACACAGATTTTTGTACCAATAAGTAAGTAGTCACCATATCCCCAGATGACCATAGGCTGCTTTCCCCTTTGAGGGGGAGAGCTGACTGGTGGTGATTGAACCTGAGCATCACCACACTCGTATGAGGGGCAAGGTTGAGAAGGCGGGGCCTTCATGAATAACCTCAGCCGGTACAGGGCCTACATCATGTAACACAGTGAAAGGATAAATTTTGAAACATTTGTGAGCGCTATTACTATTAATAGCACATTGCCTCTCCTTGATCCCATCTCCACTTCTGCAGAGGGTTTGGTCAACAGCATTCTCCTCCACACCTCTCTTGATTCAGCTTTGCATGGCTCCTTGTGCATTACAAAGAATAGACAAGCCATTTGGCCGAACACATCATGCTTCATTCAAGCCTCCTCCTGTCCTCCCTCATCTAACTCCGATCAGCGTAATTCCTTTCCCCTTTTTATACTTATCCAATTTTTCCCTTGAACGCATCTATGCTAATCACCTTAGTCACTCTGGTAGCAAGTTCCACATTCTCGCCACCCTCGTAACACAGGTTCCTTGTGACTTTTCTATTTGATTTCTTGGTGACTATCTTATGATGCTGGCCTCTAGTTTTAATCTTTTTCACAAGTCGATGCCCTCTCTTTATCTTTGACAAGGTGCTGCTTAGGAGACTGTTAAATAAGTTAAGAGCCCATGGTGTTCAGGGTACGATCCTGGCATGGATAGAGGATTGGCTGACTGGCAGAAGGCAGAGAGTGGGGATAAAGGGGTCTTTTTCAGGATGGCAGCCGGTGACTAATGGTGTGCCTCAGGAGTCTGTGCTGGGACCTCAACTTTTCACAATATACGTTAATGATCTGGAGGAAGGAACTGTAGGCACTGTTGCTAAGTTTGCAGTTATACAAAGATCTGTAGAGGGACAGGTAGTATTGAGCTGCAGGACTTGGACAGGCTAGGAGAGTGGGCAAAGAAGTGACAGATGGAATGGAATGTGGAAAAGTGTGAGGTTATGCAGTTTAGAAGGAGGAATGGAGGCACAGACTATTTTCTAAATGGGAAGATGCTTGGGAAATCAGAAGCACAAAGGGACTTGGGAGTCCTTGTTCACGATTCACTTAAGGTTAACGTGCAGGTTCAGTCGGCAGTTAGGAAGGCAAATGCAATGTTAGCATTCATGTCGAGAGGGCTAGAATACAAGACCAGGGATGTACTTCTGAGGCTGTATAAGGCTCTGCTCCGACCCCATTTGGCGTACTGTGAGCAGTTTTGGGTCCCGTATCTAAGGAAGGATGTGTTGGCCTTGGAGAGGGTACAGAGGAGGTTCACAAGAATGATTCCTGGAATGAAGAGCTTGTGTAGGAGGAACGGTTGAGGACTCTGGGTCTGTACTCGTTGGGAGTTTAGAAGGATGAGGGGGGATCTTATTGAAATTTACAGGATACTGCGAGCCCTGGATAGAGTGGACGTGGAGAGGATGTTTCCACTTGTAGGAAAAACTAGAACCAGAGGACACTGTCTCAGACTGAAGGGACGATCCTTTAAAACAGAAATGACGAGGAATTTCTTCAGCCAGAGGGTGGTGAATTTACGGACCTCTTTGCCGCAGAAGGCTGTGGAGGCCAAATCAGAGAGAGATAGATAGGTTCTTGATTAATAAGGGGATCAGGGGTTTTGGGGAGAAGGCAGGAGAATGGAGATGAGAAAAATGTCAGCCATGATTGAATGGTGGATCAGACTCGATGGGCCGAGTAGCCTAATTCTGCTCCTATGTTTTATAGTCTTATGTAAAATACTGGAAGGTTTTAATGCAGACCTCTATTGGGTCACCTCTCAGTCTTGTGTCTCCAAGAGAGGGAACGCTTGTCCTGCTCATTTTTTGTGATGAGTATGACCTCGCTGTTGTAGAATCACCTTTGTAAATCTTTTTTGGCACCCTGTCCAGTGCCTGGATATCCTTTCTGATAACACAGTAACCAGAACTGGACACAGTATTCCCAGAGTGTGGCCTAACCAAAGCTCGATGTATATTTACCAGAACCTCGCAACTATTCAATTTTAGCTGTCCAGAAATAAACTTTGCTGTTTGGTTTTCTTATTTTTAGTTATTTTATTAACCTGTGTGACTACTATTGGTGATTTCTGTATTTGTACTCCCCGATTCCTTTGCGTCTCCACCCCAATTCGATTTGTATTTTGCAGGTAATATGTGACTATGTTTTGTTGTAACCCTTCTGAGTATTTCCCCCAGGAGTCATCTCATAATTTAGAAATAGTCTCGTTGATTCTTGTGAATAACAGTAACCCCAGTTCTGGTCCTTTGAGGCCCCACTTTCTACCTTCCGTCGTTCAGAATTGTAGCCCTTTTTAATCCAGGGTAGCTCCAGGGTTATCTGGTGGAAGACAGGAAAGTGGAGTTGAGACGAGTATCAGATCAGCTGTTATCTTATTGAATGGCAACACAGGCTCTAAGGACCAAATTGGCTATGCCTGCCCGTATGTCCTCCATCCTTATGTACCCCTAATCTCGGCTTTTAGACGTCAAAGCAGTTAAGTATCCAATTTAGTTCTTGTCCCCTGTGTCTCCACATTGTGAGACTAGTGATAGTAATAATGGGGGAAGAGAGAAAAGAGGCTGGATCTAAGCTTTGGAGTCAAGTGTCTTGTGTTGTAGAAGAGGGATGCGTGAGGTTTTTTAATCTTTGAGCTGACAAGTGTGTACCGTGTTAACTCATGGGTCACCATCAGTTTTAAATATCTAATTTGCATTTATTTCAAACTGCATACTCTTACCAATATTGGTGGTCTAGTTTTCAGTTTTATGCTGTAATAAAGCAGCACTGTGAGGACAGGTTTTTCACACCTACCACACAGTTTAAACAGATCTACAGTAATCAAAAATTAATGGACTGGGAGTCCTGGGCTGAGGACTGGAATTCTACACCATCTCTAGGAGCATTTACTGTCGACAATAAATGTAAATTTACAAGCTAAGTAGAATATAAAATTTACATTTATTTTACAAACCTGTTACACGGGATATATGGTGTCAAAACAGTTCATTCGGCCTGACCTTGATTGAAGTTGTGCTTCATTTTTTTCAAAACCAGCAGGAAATCTTCTGGAACTAGGATTAAAACGTCATAGCATATTATCAATAATCTACTATTGCTGTTCGGATTGATGCACAACAACAACACTATTTATCCTGGGTGTAAAGCAATTATTAATTGTCGCATTGATTAACGATAACTACGATAACTAATTCCGGAAGTGTAACCTAACTTAAATGGAACGGAGATGCCTGATAATTGCAATTGAATGCACGTATAGTAGCAAAGTTCAGTGTGATATTCGCCTATTTCTTCCAGGCTACCAGTCTTGAACATCCAATAGGAAGTCCTGAATGGCTTTCTTCTGCTCACAAACAACTGACTCAAGATATGTCAACGCAGAGGGCAGTGCAGTCTGAGAGGGAGCAACAAGTCGAAGCTGTTTGTGAAACAATACAGACTCTGGTGGATAATATTAAAACTGTGCTTACTGGCCATAACAAATTGTTGGCTGATGTTAAACACCTCCTGAAAGCAATGGCAAAGGTAATGATCACGTTTCACTTTTTTCCTTTTATTTGCCTTCTGAATTTTATTTCTGTTTTTATGGACTGCTGACTGTTTTACTGCCCTGTCAGCTTAAACTAAAAGGCTTTTCAGAGAGTGTATTCATTGAAGTTTTCACCATTTATATTTTCCATTTAAGTAGTTGAGAAGTAACCTGCCACCAATGCACAGAAATATCGAGGTCGTGAATTGGTTCTGTAGAATAATGTATTATGAAATTATAGCCATTAAAGATGTGCGATCTTTAGTGCTGTGGTCGTACGATACCCTTCCAGACTGAGTGTTGCAGATGTTGGCTGCACTGCATTATCTCTGAGGATGTAGAGACTTGAGGTTCCTTAAAGTAGAGAATCAACAAGTGAGAAAGTGTGAGGGAAGGTTCACAACTAGAATGCTCATATAAAGAACTCTGAAGAGCCAGAATGGTTGGCCAAATGCAGACTTTAGGAAACTGGGCATTATTTCCCTAACTTTTGATATTTCGAGAAATTTGGTTCCTCTGAACCATTTGAATAACTTTTTTTTTAAAAAGGAAACTCCATGAATAAGTGTACTTGCCGGGCTGCGCAGTGGTTAGCACTGCTGCCTCACGGCGCCGAGGTCCCAGGTTTGATCCCGGCTCTGGGTCACTGACCGTGTGGAGTTTGCACATTCTCCCCGTGTTTGCGTGGGTTTCGCCCCCACATCCCAAAAATGTGCAGGCTCAGTGGATTGGTCAGGCTAAATTGTCACTTAATTGGAAAAAATGAATTGGGCACTTTAAATTTTTTTTTTAATGGATAAGTGTCCTTGCTACATAGTATGCGAACAGTATTTTAGATCCCATTGACAATGAATGCCAGTATCAGGTGATAAAATCAGAATTTTCTCTGTCCAGAGAAAAAGATATTCTATTGGCACTCAGTTGAAGCTCCACACATGTAAATGAGTAAACAGATTGTTGCCCAAATGTGAGAAAGTCTGCACGGATATTGTCACTGAAGCTGGAATTAATATCCACGAGGCTCTGGCCCACCATTCGGAGAACCTGTGGGGTACTTCCATCAATTCTATGGTGGCGGCCAGACGGTATCAAGTGCCCTTCCAAGCACTTAATTGACCACCATCGGCACTTCCCCATGGTTGAGGTTCCTGGGGTGGAAGTTGTACCTGCTGGCAAATAAATTGTCACTGCTGCCAGGTAGTGCGATGACGTCTGGTGGCACAGCACCCACCGGTGACCCAAGTTCATAGAGGGGCCCAAGGCCACAGCTGAGTGAAGGTGGATGGGGGCCATAGGGCAGCAATTATGGGAGAAGGAGTTTGGAGTTGAGGGCTGGGTGCCACCTCCCTGTCCAATGCTCGGCCATTCACAGGCACAGATAGGGAAGGGCCCCTCCCAGGAGGCTGCGTAAACCCAACAGGTTTTTCTGGACAGCCTTTTGAGGGTGTGGGGAACGCATTCAGCCTCACTTTAATCCCTCAAGTGGTGGACTTGGGGATAATGGGGTCAATTGATGGGGTGGTGATGGCCTCGTGGTATTCTTACTGGCATAGTGACCCAGGGTAATGCTCTGGAGACCTGGAATTAAAGGTCTAATGAAACCATTGTTGATTGTGGTAAAAGTCCATCTGGTTCACTAGTGCTCTTTAGAGAAGGAAATCTTCTCTCCTCTCCTTGCCTGGCCTATATGTGACTCCAGGACCGCAACAATGTGGTTGACTCTTAAATGACTTACTGAAATGGTTGAGCAAGCCACTTAGTTCGAGGGCAATTAGGGATGGGCAATAAATCCTGGCCCAGGCAGCAACGCCCATAACTCTTGAGGGAATATTTCAAAAATTGGCTCATTAATGAGCCTGATTGACATGTGAATGGCTGCAGCTGGGAATTCCACATCAACCCCTTCCCACCTCCGCGCTAATCAGGGTGTCTTCTTTCTTGTCTCTGGGAGACTTACGTGGGGCCTCCCGCATACTTGCCGTGATGGGCTGCTTCAAATCTGGCTCTTAGAATTTAGTAATATAGAGACGTTACATTGGTCACTTAAATTTTATACCCATTTCAACCACTCGCGTTATATATATCATTTCTGGAAGTGGTCTGATTTTTTTTCCTCCTTTAGACGGCATTTATTTTTGGATATATCAAGTAAAAATTATTTTTTCTTGTTTAAATTGTTGCATATGAAGTTGTACCATTGTTAAGGCTTTGCATGCTTTTCTGTTTTAAAAAAAAAAAAATTTGCCCGAAGTTGTCACTAATGATTTGCAGCTTCTGTGCTTTGTTGTGTTTGTACCTAATCCTCAGAATTGAGTCAGTGATAGTTGATTTTGAAATTGCCGTAGCTTACCCACTGTGGCCAAAACACTCACACACACTGTTTGCATTGTTTGCCAGTGCCACCCACATCCATTGGCAAATCCAGATTAAGCTTGCAGCAAATTGTGAATGAGGATTTTTCACAATACACAATAACTTAATGTTGAGAGTTTGGATTTGGCCTTGTGAAAAATAAGAGACTAGCTTCATGCAGACCTAGTAAAAGTGGGATTGTTCCCAAAGACTGACTGAAATATAATTGGTCAAAATACCTGCTTCTCCGGAGAAACCTGGGCAAATGCATCTTATTTGCTTGAAATACGCATCACATTCCAGTGCAGCTAGGTTGTAGCCCAAGACTCTGCCATCATTTCAGTGCTGTCTAGAACTGGAGCACAAATGATCAAAGTGGCAGTATTAACATAAAATTTGCATTAGTTGTAACATCGGTACTGGTCAATACTTCAGGAATCAGAATACAGTAAGGTCCCACTGTTTGTAGGGTGGCACAGTGGTTACCACTGTTGCCTCACGGCGCTGAGGACCCGGGTTCGATCCCAGCCCCGGGTCACCGTCCTTATGGAGTTTGCACATTCACCCCGTGTCTGCATGGGTCTTCCCCACAACCCAAAGATGTGCAGGGCAGGTGAATTGGCCACGCTAAATTGTCCATTAATTGAAAAAACTAATTTAAAATCTCGCCATTTGGACGGGTTGCATTCCTTCTGTTACAAATGGCAAAATCACAAATGAGGAACATGCTTTTGATTGGTGCTCGATTACATAGATTCCAGCATGCAAGGGAAGCATTGCTTTGGGCAGTTACTCTACAGCAAATTATTTTCATTATATCCACTCGCATGCACTACTCCCAAGGTTACTGGATAATGGTATGATGCCAGAAACTGGTTTCTACGGCCAATTGTGCCAACTCATCATTACCCGAGTTGAGATCAGCTAACCCCATACAGATCCATATACCATCCTAGTCTCTAGAGTTTAGTTACTCACTGAATGAAGTGAACAATATCAGTAAGTATACTCAGTAACTGACCCCAACAATTACTTGCTGTATCCTCCAGTTTAACATAGCATTGCGATCCATCTGAGTTTGTTACTGCTGCTCAATATGCTGGAGGTCACGTCTAACAGTGCTACATTTGGCAGAATATATCTGTGTTGGCTTTCAAAGATCTTTTGCAAATGTAATGAATGATGAAACTGATATCTTGGGGTAAATTAACCAATCCCACACTCTAGCTGCGCTCAATGGATGTACTTAACAAAGAATCTGTGCAGGGGTTCAGACATTTCAAACAAAGTTGTGAGTTAAGTGAAAACGCAAACAAGGAAGTTGGGAAAGGCAGGTCTTTACCACTGTTCACATGGTAACATTGGCATAAAAATGGAATTTGGAATTCTCTCTTTCAAAGATGTATTTATATTTTGTGTGGGCGTCACTGGCTGGGCCAGCGTTTATTACCCATCCCTTAAACTAGGTCACTTCAGAGGGCAGTTAAGAGTAAACCACATTGCTGTGGATCTGGAGTCACATGTAGGCCAGACCGGGTAAGGACAGCAGATTTCCTTCCTGAAAGGATATTAGTGAACTTGATGGGTTTTTACAACAATCGACAATGGTTTCATGGTCATCATTAGACTTTTAATTCCACATTTTTTTCTTATTGAATTCAAATTTCACCATGTACCGAGGTGGAATTTGCACCCCGATTCTCAGAGCATTACGCCGAGTCTCAGGATTATTAGCCCTGTGGCAATGTAGTTATGACCAACTGTAATAGACGCTAACAGTATTTTGATTGCGGTTTCCTGTTCTCAATTAATTGGACTGAGGTTATCGTAGCTAATTCACCGTGCTAAATTGTGGCTCACAGAACGGAGAATTCGTTCTTTTAGTCTTGGGATTTGAACGTGCTTTCACCTCTGGGATCCACATGCACAAGCCAACTGGTAGCCATCTAATCTCCAGAAAAACCTTTTATCAAAAACTTGCTGTTAGTTAAGTTTCCATTCCTGTATTTTATTAAAATTAATGATTCTCGGCATGTAAAACACAATGAATTCCTAAAGCGATAAGCCATTCTAACAAATGGGAACTCTCTTACAAAAGAAAATATTTTCTCTCATTTTTGTTATCTCGCATTAAAAGGACGAAGAAGCAGCTCTAGGAGACAATGAAGATGTCCCCTATGAAGACAGTGTGCGTCAGTTTTTAGCTGAATACAAGTCTTGGCAAGATAACATCCAAACTGTGCTGTTCACAATAGTGCAGGCCATGGGACAGGTCCGAAGTCAGGAACATGTCGAAATGCTACAGGAGATTACACCAACTCTAAAGGAAATGAAATCTCAGAGCCTAAAGTAAGGAAGCTATTTAAATTATTGCAGGTTAAACCACTTTCTTTGACATTTTGGTTTAATGTATCTCTGATGAAGCTTCCATAGGAAATGTCCTTTGCACATAGCATTATATATACAATTAACAGTTGGAATATGTGCTAATTTTTTGAGGATGTATGTGAAGTGACAATGAACAAAGATTTCTGTATTGCCTTCCATCGATCACTGAATGTCTCAACACAACACAAAACATTAATCAGTTTGTGCTTGTGTTGCATAAGTAAATGTATCTGATTTGCAAAATATTTATATCATTGTAAAATTGTTGCAAGTATTTGAAAACCATTTATTTGGCTTCCATAATTTATTCAGGGTTAACTTGCACCTAATGTAAACTCCTTTATTTTTTGCTGTTCATGGCTGATCAGTTTAAACACGCGGGCCCTTTAAATATTCTTGTTCAATTGCACATGCATGGTAATTTAAAATGAACAACTTGTGTGCAGCCTGTGCAAGAACCTTAAGGTTGCTGCACAACTGTGCAGCTTAGAGGAATCTATTGCACCAAGCCCTGGGGTATTGTTTAATGCTTCAATAATATATCAGCTAGTGTTCGAAACTTATATTGACATGACTCAGATAAGAGTGGTCTAACTACACTTTGGAGAAGACTGAACAATTAGTACTAACAAATTTCCCCAAAGCTTTCATGTTGCACTTGTTCCATAATTGGGACTGCACTTGACAATAATTCTTCATGTAAAATTTATATATTTTTTAACTTCACCGTATCTCTCCCGAATGTAGAGATCTAATTGCATTTTAGTTCAATGAGCATCCACAGTGCACCTCGCCATACAGCAATCTTTCGCTACAGGGCATCAACACTATTAAACCTTTAGGGTATCATACACAGCCTGTGCTCTTCTCAAGGGAATATTACTTCCCACTGAGATGGTTTATCTGGTTTGAAGTCAATGAGGGCTGAAACCTTCAAACTGCAGCAGAAATGAAAACTTGTAGGAAATGCATTCATCCATTCTTTGTTTTTATGTCCTACTGTGGTATAATCTGATTATCTGAGACCTATCCAGTGACTCGTGGATAAATGCACCGGCTGTTCTGACACTGAACCACGTGGGTCAGTAAGATTGCAAGTTTGATCCTCCGATCCTAGTGCAGTTGGTTGTTCTCAACATTGTCACTGGGGGAGTGCCAATGTTGGCCTCCCTGAGCTCACGAGATGGGAAACTGGTGGGAGAAGTGTGCTTTAGTGGGCATCATGGTTCAGCATGGCTACAATCTCCTCTTCCTGTTTAGCCTAATGTAGGGAGAATGGACCATTGCACCAGTTAGTCACAGTGTAATTCCTCTGTGTGAGCACATGCCTTCAGGAGAAGAGTAAAAGGCAAAGGGAAGAAAGAGTACAACCATCTGATAAGATATTCCATATCAAATACATTGCACACATAGGTACAAAAAGCAGGACGATAGAAAACCATCTTTCATTTAGCCCAATCCACTGAGTGGAAATTAAATATCTCATTTGCATCTGAGGCAGCGGTGTGTTAGTTCAGTGATGTATGATTCCTATCAGATTGCTTTTGTTCTGTTTTCAGCAGTAACTCTTGGTCTTGTCTTTCAGTGTCTACAATGATCTGGTCAGTTTTGCATCTCCACTGGTCACAGATAAATCTAATGAGTGTTCAAGCCCAACCTCTGCCTCTGCATTTCAGCCCAGTTTTGCAGCAGGTAAACATTTATGTAGAGCTTAATACTGACTTTGCAATCATCAGTTTCCATTCTCTAAAGTAGCGTTGGCTCTTATGACATGCATTTGGTTGCAATAATCAGTAAGTAAATGTCAAATAAATTTCAGTTTATAAAAACAATTACTTTGCATTGTCACTTTTACTGAATATTAATCAAGTAAGTTATTGATTTGTTTTTGTCTGAGAAATAGTGTCACAAACTGTAAATTATTAAATGAATAGAACCCCTTAGTAGATGAATAGAATTTTTTTTTTTAAATTTAGAGTACCCAATTTTTTTTCAATTAAGGGGCAATTTAGCATGGCCAATCCACCTAACCTGCACATCTTTGGGTTGTGGGGGTGAAACCCACGCAGACATGGGGAGAATGTGCAAATTCCACACGGACAGTGACCCAGAGCCGGGATCGAACCCGGGTCCTCGGCGGCGTAGGCAGCAGGGCTAACCACTGTGCCGCCCGTAGATGAATAGAATTGTCTTTCCTACAGAAAAGGAGTCCGACTATTGAGATAGTGTTTTTGCATTTATCACAACCACCTGAAGTTATCCATTTGAATTTTAGACAGATTTATTTCCCTTTGGTTCTTTTATGGGATGTGGGTGTCGCTTGCAAGGCCAGCATTTATTGCTCATCCCTATTGATCTGGGAATGAGTCACTTGCAAGGCCATTTCAGAGGGGAGTGGAGAGCTACATTGCTGTGGGTCTGGAGTCAAATATAGGCCAGACCAGGTAACTATGATAGATATCCTTCCTTAAAGGACATTAGTGAACCAGATGGGTTTCTACATCAATCGATGATAATTTCATGGCTGCCATTAGTGAGATTAACTTTTGTTTCCAGATTTATTAATTTAAATTCCAGAACATTAGCCTGGTTTCTGGATTATTAGTCCAGTGACATTGTCACTGCATGATTGTCACCCCCTTATTTGTTGACTAGGTGCCTATTTGGAATGGCAGTGTGACTGCATGAGCTCACTGATTATCCTCAACACCTGCAGAAAGAGGAAGCTTTTCATGTGTCTGGGCTGCAGTAGAATCCAGGTCTCCGAAGTGAATGAACAGTGTGTTTTACCCACTGTACCATCCGGTTTCTCAAAATAAAAACCTTTCCATGTTTTTCTAAATTCCTCTGCCTTTCTACACCAGTCCAGTAGTGTGGGATTGCTTTATGTACCCGATGCTTTTTCTCCCTGCAGCTGTTCGAAGCAGTACAACCCAAAAGACACAACCGGAGGTTATGTCACAGAATGCACGAAAGATGGCTCAGAGAAACCTTGCTGCTTCAGCAAGCACTCCGCCAGGCACAACTATAGGACTGGGAAAGAATGTTGCTCCAAGTCCTAAAAAGGCAGCAAGAGACCCCAAGACTGGGAAAGGTAAGTTGCATTTCCATGAGTTGAGGTGTCTAGTACTTACAGAATCAAAAAGGTCACAACACAGGAACCTATTGTGTCCTTGCCAGCTTACAACAAGTGCAGCTCCCTCATTCCCACTCTACTGCCATTGCCCGTATCTGTATTCTTCAGACAATTATCGTAGTACCTTTTGAAATCCACAGTTGAATCTACCTACACAGTAAGATGAGTATGAGAGTAAACTTGCTCAGAATATAAAAACAGACAGTAAAAGTTTTTACAAAAACATAAAACAAAAAAGAGTGGCTACGGTAAATATTGGTCCTTTAGAGGATGAGAAGGGAGTTTTAATAATGGGAGATGAGGAAATGGCTGAGGAACTGAACAGGCTTTTTGGGTCGGTCTTCACAGTGGAAGACACAAATAACATGCCAGCGACTGATAGAAATGAGGCTATGACAGGTGAGGACCTTGAGAGGATTGTTATCACTAAGGAGGTAGTGATGGGCAAGCTAATGGGGCTAAAGGTAGACAAGTCTCCTGGCCCTGATGGAATGCATCCCAGAGTGCTAAAAGAGATGGCTAGGGAAATTGCAGATGTACTAATGACGATTTACCAAAATTCACTAGACTCTGGGGTGGTCCCGGTGGATTGGAAATGAGCAAACGTGACACCACTGTTTAAAAAAGGAGGTAGGCAGAGAGCAGGAAATTATAGGCCAGTGAGCTTAACTTCGGTAGTAGGGAAGATGCTGGAATTTATCATCAAGGAAGAAATAGCGAGGCATCTGGATAGAAATTGTCCCATTGGGCAGACGCAGCATGGGTTCATAAAGGGCAGGTCGTGCCTAACTAATTTAGTGGAATTTTTTGAGGACGTTACCAGTGCAGTAGATAACGGGGAGCCAATGGATGTGGTATATCTGGATTTCCAGAAAGCCTTTGACAAGGTGCCACACAAAAGGTTGCTGCATAAGATAAAGATGCATGGCATTAAGGGTAAAGTAGTAGCATGGATAAAAGATTGGTTAATTAATAGAAAGCAAAGAGTGGGGATTAATGGGTGTTTCTCTGGTTGGCAATCAGTAGCTAGTGGTGTCCCTCAGGGATCTGTGTTGGGCCCACAATTGTCCACAATTTACATAGATGATTTGGAGTTGGGGACCAAGGGCAATGTGTCCAAGTTTGCAGATGACACTAAGATGAGTGGTAAAGCGAAAAGTGTAGAGGATACTGGAAGTCTGCAGAGAGATTTGGATAGGTTAAGTGAATGGGCTAGGGTCTGGCAGATGGAATACAATGTTGACAAATGTGAGGTTATCCATTTTGGTAGGAATAACAGCAAACGGGATTATTATTTAAACGATAAAATATTAAAGCATGCCACTGTGCAGAGAGACCTGGGTGTGCTAGTGCATGAGTCACAGAAAGTTGGTTTACAGGTGCAACAGGTGATCAAGAAGGCAAATGGAAATTTGTCCTTCATTGCTAGAGGGATGGAGTTTAAGACTAGGGAGGTTATGTTGCAATTGTATACGGTGTTAGTGAGGCCACACCTGGAGTATTGTGTTCAGTTCTGGTCTCCTTACTTGAGAAAGGACATACTGGCACTGGAGGGTGTGCAGAGGAGATTCACTAGGTTAATCCCAGAGCTGAAGGGGTTGGATTATGAGGAGAGGTTGAGTAGACTGGGACTGTACTTGTTGGAATTTAGAAGGATGAGGGGGGATCTTATAGAAACATTTAAAATTATGAAGGGAATAGATAGGATAGATGCGGGCAGGTTGTTTCCACTGGCGGGTGAAAGCAGAACTAGGGGGCATAGCCTCAAAATAAGGGGAAGTAGATTTAGGACTGAGTTTAGGAGGAACTTCTTCACCCAAAGGGTTGTGAATCTATGGAATTCCTTGCCCAGTGAAGCAGTAGAGGCTCCTTCATTACATGTTTTTAAGGTAAAGATAGATAGTTTTTTGAAGAATAAAGGGATTAAGGGTTATGGTGTTCGGGCTGGAAAGTGGAGCTGAGTCCACAAAAGATCAGCCATGATCTGATTGAATGGCGGAGCAGGCTCGAGGGGCCAGATGGCCTACTCCTGCTCCTAGTTCTTGTGTTCTTATGTGCCTCTGCCACCCTGCCAGATAGAGCATTTCAGATCCAAACTACTCAGTGTCGTTTTCGAGATTTTTTCCTCACATTGTCATTGTTTCTTTTTCTGATCACCTTAATTGATGTCCACTGGTTCTCGAGCCTTCCACCAACAGGAACAGTTTCTCCCAATCTGTCCTGTCAATATTCCACATCGTTTGAAACACGTCCATCAGATCTCCTGTTAATCTTCCTTTCTCCAATAAAAACAAGATCTCCAATCTATACTCGCAACTAAAGTTCCTCATTCTTGGGGTCATTCTCCTGAATCTTATCTGCACTCAGTTGAATATGGGCAGCACGCTAGCACAGTGGTTAGCACTGTTGCCTCACAGCTCCAGGGTCCCAGGTTTGATTCCCGGCTTGGGTCACTGTCTGTGCGGAGTCTGCACGTTCTCCTTGTGTCTGCGTGGGTTTCCTCCGGGTGCTCCAGTTTCCTCCCACAAGTCCTGAAACACGTGCAGTTAGGTGAATTGGACATTCTGAATTCTCCCTCCGTGTACCTGAACAGGCGCCGGAATGTGGCGACTAGGGGCATTTCACAGTAACTTCATTGCAGTGTTAATGTAAGCCTACTTGTGACAATAATATAGATTATTATTATTAATATACCTTTTTATCAATTTTGGCCTATCCAGAATCTCAACTATCTTCTCTTTTACTGTGAGTCAGACGCAGCATCCCCTTCCTTCGAAAAGACAGGCGCAAAATACTCAGTTAGTACCTCGGCCACCTGGTCAATGGTGTCATTCCCCTTTTATACGGTTGATTTGTCTTTGTTAGCTGCCAGTCTCTTGCTGCCACCCTCTTTGGTTCTCTTATTTATTTTTTCACTTTCCCTCCGAACTTTTTATGTTCAGCCTAGTTCTCAGATATATTTTCAAGTGTTGTCATAGATTATCATAGAATTTACAGTGCAGAAGGAGTCCATTCGGCCCATCGAGTCTGCACCGGCTCTTGGAAAGAGCACCCTACCCAAGGTCAACACCTCCACCCTATCCCCATAACCCAGTTACCCCACCCAACACTAAGGGCAATTTTGGACACTAAGGGCAATTTATCATGGCCAATCTACCTAACCTGCACATCTTTGGACTGTGGGAGGAAACCGGAGCACCCGGAGGAAACCCACACACACACTGGGAGGATGTGCAGACTCCGCACAGTGACCCAGGCCGGAATCGGACCCGGGACCCTGGCGCTGTGAAGCAATTGTGCTATCCACAATGCTACCGTGCTGCTGTGATTGGGTAAATTACCTTAAAGGCCCTAATTTAGCCCAGACTGATATTTAACTAGCATTATTGATTGTATTTGCATATATTAGATCAAATTTGGGCTGTATTGCATGGTATGCAAATTGAAAGGGTTTCCGATGTGATTGTGCTTCCCCACGTCTGGAGGTCATGGGTTCAAACCCCATTGCAGGACTTGAACACACAACCCGGGTTGGCAATTGAGTCTAGTGCTGAAGACTGCAGCATTGTCAGAAGTGCCAACTTTTGGGTGAGATATTAAATCCAGGCCTTGTCTTATTGTTCGTGTGGGTGTACAAGTGGCCCTGCTCAAAGAGGGGAAGCTGATCGAAACAGATTAACTGGCCAGTTTCTTATTTGTGTGACCGTGCCATTTGCACACTTGTTTTGTCTGCATAACTGTCTACACTTCAAAGATATTTGAGATAAGTGCTTTCTTTGTGAATTAGCTTTAATCTCGAAGCAAAATTCTGTGGAGCAAGGTATCTGACTTAAAACCAAAATGTTGGAAACACACCGGGTCTGGGAGCATCGCTAGGGAGTGAAACAGTGTTAATGTTTCAGGTCAGTGATCTGATGAACGATCGCGACCTGAAAGGTTGACATTCACCTGCTCTCGAACTCGCTCTCCCTCTCCTCAAACACTGCTTGGTCCACATATTCACAGCATTTTCTCTTTTGTTTTCCTTCAACCTTTGTTGTGCTTGCTAAAATTATGTCTATTTTATGAAAAATTAAAGGCATGGATTTTGCTTTCAGCTGTTCAGGAGCGGAATTCCTATGCTGTTAGTGTGTGGAAAAGAGTGAAGGCCAAGTTGGAAGGTAGAGATGTGGATCCCAACAGGAGGATGACTGTTGCTGAGCAGGTACAACATTGTCGTGACTTGCTTGTTTTTAATGATCATCTGTGTTTTTATTGAAAAAATAATTCCAGGGGTGAGGGGCTTCGGCTGGATTGAAAGATTGGAAAAGCTGGGATTGTTCTCCTTGGAGAAAGGTTGAGAGGAGATTTGATGGAGGTATTCAAAATCATGAGGGGTCTGGATGGAGTGGAGAGGGAGACACTGTTCCTAATTGTTGAAGGGTCGAAAACCAGTGGACATCACTTGAAAGTAATTGGCAAAATAAGCAACTGAGACCTGAGGGAAAAACGCTTTGATGCAGTGAGTAGTTAGTTTATAGAATGCACTGTGAGAGTGTGGTGGAGGGAGGGTCAATCAAGGCATTCAAGAGAGAATTGGATTATTATCTGAAGAGAAAAATCCCACTGAGCTAGAGGGAAAGGGCCTGGGTGTGGAATGGGACGAGATTAGTTACACCCACAAAGATCCAGGACAGAACCAAATGGCCTCCTTTTGTGTTGTAAACATTCTGCGATTCTAGAGAAAAGCAAATTACTGCGGATGCTGGAATCTGAAACGAAAGGGAAAATGCTGGAAACTCTCAGCCAGTCTAGCAGCATCTGTAGGGAGAGAAAAGAGCGAACGTTTCGAGTCCGATGACTCTTTGGCAAAGCTGCTAACGTTAGTACTCGATGGGCCAAGTGGCCTAATTCTGCTCCTTTTTCTGATGGTCTTGGGTAGGGTGCTCTTTCAGAGGTTTGGTGCAGGCTCGATGGGATGAATAGCCGCCTTCTCCACTAAGAATTCTGTGGTTCTATGGTCGAGAAAGGTCACAGGCTAAAGTTGTTGAACTGTATATTGAGTCCTGAAGGATGTAATGTCCCCAATGGGAGATGAGGTGTTGCTTCACTGGAATATTGCAGCAGGCCAAGGACGGACACGTGGGGATGAGAGCGAGGTGCTGAGGTGGGAAAACAGCTAGGTCTTTCCGTGCAGAGGGAAAGTTAATACATGTGAGCATCCTGGCATTTGGCTCAGTTGCTGTTGAATCAAATCAAAACTAATTTGGAAATGGATAAAATGGATCGAAAAGAACAAATGGTACAATTCCTAGATCATCTTTGAAGCACAAAGTTCTTTGGTGCTTGTTAGTATAGCTGCAGAAAGAATGCTTTTTATTTGGATGTGTTCTGTTGCAAAGCTGTTGAACTTTTTATGTATATTCCAATACTGCAGTATGACTCATCTTGCTCAATATGTTTCTTACTTTGGATTTCATCGGTTCTCAATTGGTTCATAATTCAAAGCTTAAAGAAGAGCTGGTCCATAAATCTTGCAAAGAGGCAGGTAAACATCAATTGCTCCTGAACGAGTCAATCCTCAGAGCAAAGGGTTGTTGGCTGTGAATTCGGTCTCCGAGAACATTCTGTTTTTGAACACTAATCCGAACAATAACTTGTATTTGTATAGCACCTTTAACAGAAAACATCCCAGGGTGCATCGCAGTAGAGTTATGAAGCAAAATTAGACGTGAGCGATGTTGGGCGAGCTGGCCAAATACTTGGTCAAGGAGGTAGGTTTTGAAGAGTGCCTCAAAGGAAGAGAGGGAAACAAGAGGTTTAAGGACAAAGAATAGTAAGCTAGCCAATACAAAGGAAGAATCCTGTACCTCTGGTAAGTATTCATGAGGGTAGACCTTAAAGATAGGAAGATCGTTAACGGGTGTAGCCTTAACTGTCCCTTTACTGGGGATGGCCGAATAGCGGGAATGTTACTGGACTGGTAATTCTGAGGCCCCAATTAATGCTTGGGACACAGGAGTACAGATTCCATTAGTCTCATTAATAAGCATGAAACTACTGGAATGTTGGAAAAACCCATCTGGTTTGCAAGTGTCCTTCAGAGAAGGTAATCTGCCATCCTTATCTGGTCTGACCTCCATGTGGCTCCAAACCCACAGCAATGTGGTTAACTCTGAAATGATCTCACAGGCCACTCATTTGTGTCAAATTGCTACAAAAAACAGTGTACCCACACTACACGGGCTACATCAGCCCAAGAAGGTGCCTCATGCCACCTTTAAGCGTAGCTGGGGACGGGTCAGTAAATGCTGGCCCTCAGGCCGTGCTCATCATAAGCACAATTTATTTTTAAAGTTATATAACCAGGACACGTGTTGTTTACAGATTTGGGTAGAATACATCAAGCAAGAGTCAGTGGGTTTATTGAAACAGCAATCAATGTGCCAGCCTGCTTTCTACATAAGCCCGTCCGGAGAGTATGGCTTGAATCAATTAGTCTTAAGTCTCATTAAGTTTTGTGTGCAATGCTCTCACCAAAAGCAGCATGGTCTAAATCTCCTTGTGCTGTGACATTCTTTTGGATCAGGTAATTTACTGCTCTTTGGATTTGCATCGACAGGCCCAGTATCTCAAAACCGGCACTCCGGGCTGAGTCAGTGCTGGATTTTGGATCTTGCCAGATTTGAGTCACTGCCTTTACTAAATTCTTCAATCCTCATTCTCCACACACTCCAGCTTAGTTTGATGGGGCATGCTTTCCCCAGAGTTTAAGGTGACAAATGAAAATGTCGGTATTACAGCTTGCAAAAAATTATTTTTCTCAAACCAGCTTCGGTGTTTTTGACAACTTTTTCAGCACTCCAGGAGCCGAAGTTAGCTTTGCATGACGAATGCCCAGAAAGCACCATCCTATACTGTCCTTTTGAGAAAGACAAAAACAAATCTGTTCTCTGTAGCTGAAGTGGTAACAATGATGAATGCTCTGATCCATATACAGCCACATGGAGAAGAGATCAAGTGGAAAAAAACAAACTAAAATTAACATTTATGGTTAATGCGCCATTGGAATTGATGCATCAGCTGCTATGCTCAGACAAGTGCTCCTTTCGGTATTACCATTGCAAAACAAACTTGAATCAGTATATCTTCACCAAGTTTGAAATACTGTGCAAAATACAGGACTCCATTTCGGAATTCTAATGCTTAGTTATTGGCCTCCACAGCCTCTGTGGTGGAGAATTCCCAGATTCACTACCCTCTGAGTGAAGAAATGTCTCCTCAGCTCAGCCCTGAATGGCCCACCCCATATCCTGGGACTGCGACCCCTTGTTCGAGACAACTCCACTCATGTAACGATTACCTGGGTGACAGGACACTTTGGCTATGAGGAAGTAGATCCCATTGATTTAACCTTCAAGAGAAGAGAAATTGAGGACAAGAGAATGAGGGTGTAAAGCAATTTCAAAGATAATTGCAAAATTAAACTTTGTAGTAATTAAAGTTGCACATTGTGCGAAAGCCAGACATAATTATGAATGTTACATGGATTATGCAGGGGAGATAGTGGCACAGTGGTAATGTCTCTGGGCTAGGCTCTGGGGACATGGTTCAATCCAATTCACCTGAGGAAGGAGCTGCGCTCCGAAAGCTCGTGTTTGAGACAAACCTGTTGGACTTTAACCTGGTGTTGTAAGACTTCTTACTGTGCAATCCAACCATGGCAGCTGGTGAATTTAATTAATAAATCTGGAATACGAAGCTAGCCTCAGCAATGGTCACCATGACAACTATCATAGATTGTTCTAAAAACCCATCTGGTTCACTCATATCCCTTCAGGTGGGAAATCTGCCATTCTTGCCTGGCTTGGCCTTCATGACTTTCGACCCACAGCAATGCGGTTGGCTCTAAACGGTCCTCTGAAATGTTCTGGTTCAAGGGCAATTAGGGATGGGCAATAAAGGCCTCGCAAACCACTCGGTTCAAGGGCAACAAATGCTGGCCTGGACAGTGGTACACACAGCCCAATGAAGAACAAAGTAAAAGAAGGATGCTTGCTCCATCGAGGGAATCTAGAACTAGGGGTCCCAGTCTTCGAATAAGTAATTGGCCAATTTTTTTTTAAATAAACAATTTTATTGAGGTAGTTTTTGACTTTGTAAACAGTTACAGACATCAACAGAAAGAGAGCAAAAAAGGCAAAAATGTGCAAACATCCACGTACTTTCAATACTTCAATCGTAACATATTGCACAAGCCCGCTCCTCTCCCACCGGTACTACCCGCCATATTTTCCCTCCTACTCTACTCTACTCTACTCTACTCTACCCCCCCCCCCCCTTCCCCCCACCCCCCCTGCTGACGCTCACTCTCCCGCAAAGAAGTCAATGAATGGTTGCCACCTCCGGGCGAACCCCTGTACAGACCCCTCAAGGCGAACTTAATTTTTTCCATACCCAGGAAACTCGACATGTCCACAAGCCACAACTCAGTCTTCGGGGGCTTTGAGTCCCTCCATGCCAATAGTATTCGTCGCCGGGCTATCAGGGAAGCAAAGGCCAAAACATCGGCCTCTTTCTCCCCCTGGACTCCTGGGTCTTCCGAAACCCCAAAAATTGCCACCCCTGGACTCATCACCACCCTTGTTTATAGCACCTGGGACATGATCCCCGCAAATCCCTCCCAGTACCCCCTCAGCTTAGGCCATGCCCAAAACATGTGAACGTGGTTCGCTGGTCCTCCTGCGCACCTAGCGTATTTGTCCTCTATCCCAAAGAATTTGCTCATCCGAGCCACCGTCATATGGGCCCGGTGAACGACCTTAAATTGAATCAGCCCGAGCCTAGCACATGTCACGGTCAAATTTACCCTACTCAGGGCCTCTGCCCACAGCCCGTCCTCCATTTCCCCGCCTAGCTCCTCCTCCCATTTAAGTTTCAGTTCCTCTGTCTGGGACCCTTCCTCCCTCATGAGCACCTTATAAATACCCGAGACTCTACCCTCCCCTTCTTCCCCCCTAGAGACTATTCTGTCTAGGATCCCCATTGGCGGGAGGCGCGGGAAAGATGGGACCTGTCTACGAACAAAGTCCCGCAACTGTAGGTACCTAAAATAATTTCCCCTTACCAACCCAAATTTCTCCTCCAAGCTCCTCAAACTCGCAAAGCTCCCTTCCAGGAACATATCACCCACCCTTCCCGCCCCTGCCCGCCGCCATACTCGGTACGCCCCATCCATACTCCCGGGGGCAAACCGATAGTTGTCGCAGATTGGCGCCCAGACAGACGCCCCCATCTCCCCTACATGCCTCCTCCACTGGCCCCATATCCGCAGGGTCGCCACCACTACCGGGCTGGTGGTGTACTTGGCCGGCGGCAGCGGTAGAGGAGCCGTGACCAGGGCTGCCAAGCTGGAGCACCTGCACGAAGCCGCCTCCACCCGCTCCCAAATAGACCCCGTACCCACCATCCACTTCCTTATCATAGCGATGTTGGCCGCCCAGTAATAATTAATCAGACTCTGCAAAGCCAGCCCTCCCTCGCTGCGGTTTCTCTCCAACATCGCCGCCTTCACCCGTGGGTATTTTCCCGCCCAGACAAAGCTCATGAGTATCCTGTTAACTCTTTTGAAGAAGGACTATGGGATAAAGATCGGGAGGCACTGAAAAATAAACAGAAATCTAGGGAGGATTGTCATCTTTACAGTCTGCACCCTCCCTGCCAGCGACAGCGGGAGTGCATCCCATCTCAGAAACTCTCCCTTCATTTGCTCCACCACCCTGGCCAAATTTAACTTGTGCAGCCTGCCCCAGTCTCGTGCCACCTGGATTCCCAAATGCCGGAAATTTTCCTCAACCAGCCTAAACGGTAGCCCTCTCAATCTGTTCTCCTGGCCCCTTGCCTGTACCACAAACATTTCACTCTTGGCCGTATTTAATTTGTATCCTGAGAACTGGCCGAACTTCCTCAGCATTCCCAGTATACTTCCCATCCCGGCCACTGGGTCCGATACGTACAGGCGCAGGTCGTCTGCGTAAAGAGAGACCCTATGTTCTACCCCGCCCCTCACCATCCCCTTCCATCCCTCTGCGGCTCTCAGCGCAATCGCCAGCGGCTCTATGGCCAGCGCAAACAGCAGCGGGGAGAGCGGGCAGCCCTGTCTGGTCCCTCGGTACAACCTAAAGTACTCCGACACTTCTCTGTTAGTCCTGACGCTGGCCCTCGGGGCCTTATATAATAAATTGATCCAATCCACCAATCCCTCCCCGAACCCAAACCGTCCGAGCACCTCCCATAGATAGTCCCACTCCACCCGGTCAAAGGCCTTCTCGGCGTCCATTGCCACCACTACCTCCACCTCCCTACCCGCCGGGGGCATCATTATCACATTAAGTAATCTTCTCAGGTTGGCCGCCAGCTGCCTACCTTTCACGAACCCAGTTTGGTCCTCCCCAATTCTAACCGCCAGTACCTTTGCCAGGAGCTTGGCGTCAACATTAATCAGGGAGATTGGCCTGTAGGACCCGCACGCCTCCGGGTCTTTACCCCGCTTCAATATCAGTGATATAGTGGCTTGCGACATTGTCGGCGGCAGGGTCCCTCTGTCCCTTGCCTCATTGAAAACCCCCGCCAAGACCGGGCCCACCAGCTCAGAAAACATCCTATAGAACTCTACTGGGTATCCATCCGGCCCCGGGGCTTTCCCCAACTGCATGGCCTTTAGGCCCCCCAATACCTCCTCCACTCTAATCGGGGCCCCCAGCTCATCCACTCACCCCCCCCACCTACTGTTGGGAATGTTAACCCGTCCAGAAACCTTTTCATCTCCTCCGGCGGCTCCGAAGTATACAGCTTGCGATAGAAGTCCCGGAATACCTTATTCAATCCTGCCGGGTCCTCCACTTTGCGCCCCTCCCCATCCCTCACTCTACCTATTTCCCTGGCCGCCTCCCTCCTCCTGAGTTGCTGCGCTAACAGCCTGCTAGCCTTTTCCCCATGCTCGTACACCACTCCCCTCGCCTTCCTAAGCTGTTCCACGGCCCTACTCATGGATAGTGCCCCCAGTTCCGCCTGTAGTCTCTGCCTCTCCCTGAGTAAAACCTCCCCCGGGGACTCCGCGTGCTCTTCATCTATCCGACCCATTTCCCTGACCAATCTATCCATCTCTGCCCTGTCTGCCTTGGCTCTGTGGGCCCCAATTGAAATCAGCTCCCCCCGCACTACTGCCTTTAGCGCCTCCCACAGGGTCGCCGCTGAGACCTCCCCCGTGTCATTCACCTGCAAATAATTTTGCATACACCTCCAAAGCCTCTCACAGATCCCCTCCTCCGACAGCAGTCCCACGTCTAGCCTCCATTGCAGGCGTTGGTAGCTCGCTCCCCCGATCTGCAGGTCTACCCAGTGCGGGGCATGGTCTGAGATAGTAATTGCCGAGTATTCAGTGTTCTTTACCTCCCCTATACAATCCCTACTTAGTACGAAGAAATCTATCCTAGAATATACTTTATGGACGTGCAAGTAAAACGAGTAGCCCCTTCCTGTCGGCTGTCTATCTCTCCAGGGGTCCACTGCCCCCATTTTTTCCATAAACCCTTTCAGCTCCCTTGCCATTGCTGGGAGTCTACCCGTTCTGGGACACGACCGATCCAAAGCCGGGTCAAGGACCATGTTAAAGACCCCCCCCATTATTAGCCTGCGAGAATCCAGGTCCGGGATCTTCCCCAGCACTCTTTTAATGAAGTCTACGTCATCCCAGTTTGGGGCATATATATTCACCAGCACCACTCTTCTCCCCTCCAATCTGCCCCGTACCATCAGGTATCTGCGCCCCCTGTCTGCGGATATGCCCTCCGCCTCAAATTGCACGCGCTTGTTGATCATGATTTCCACCCCCCTGGACTTCGAGTCCAAGTCCGAGTGGAAGACCTGGCTAATCCAGCCCTTCCTTAGCCTGGTCTGGTCTGACACTTTCAGATGTGTCTCCTGCAACATAATTACGTCCGCCCTCCGAGCCCGCAAGTGCGCGAACACCCGCGCCCTCTTAACCGGCGCATTCAGTCCTTGACATTCCAGGTGATCAGCCTGGTTGGGGGCACAACCCACCCCCACCCCACCACGCCGGTCAGCCATAGCCTTTCTCGGGCTGACCCGTGCGTCGCGCCCTTCCTGGCCCGCCGTTTGGCTGCCTCCACCCTCGACCTCCTTTCCAGTGCCTATTTCAAGTCCCTCCCACGTCAGCAGAACAACCCCACCCCCCTAACCACATCCCCCGATACCCCCACCTCTGCCATCCACTGGCTGTGATCTTCCCCCCCCCCCCCCACCTGACTCCCTTGACTAGCCAATCTGCTAGCCCGGTGACTCAACACTCCGGCGCCTTCCTGTCTCATTCCCATTGTTTCCCCGTCCCCACTCCCCGGCGCCCCATCCCCATCTCCAACCCACTGGAGCAAGCCGGCTCCAGTGTCCTCCGCGAGCTGCACAAAAAGTACAAATCCGCCCAAAAAGGAAAAAACAGAAAAAAGAGGGGGGGAAAAAAACCCAATGAGAAAAAAGAAAAAAAAGTAAACCCCCCAAACCAATGTCCATGAACAAAGGAAAGAGTCCCAAATGTTCCGCTTGGCACCTTTGGCCCAGTTGAACCGTTGAGCAGCAGTCCAGGCCCATTCGGCGTACCTTCCTACGGTAATCCTCGGGCCCTAATTCACGTCCGTGGGGCCTCTTTTCGGGACCAGCCCCTGATCCCTCGCAAAATCCATCGCTTCTTCAGGCTCTGAGAAGTAGTGGTGTTGACCCTGGTGCGTGACCCATAGGCGAGCCGGGAACAGCAGACCAAACTTCACGTGCTTCTTGAACAGCACCTCCTTGACATTCTTAAAGGCTGCTCGCCGCCGAGCCACCTCCTGGCTTAGGTCCTGGTATATGCGGAGGACACTGTTGTTCCACGCGCTGCTCCTGGCGCTCTTTGCCCACTGTAGCACCCGCTCCTTGTCCACGAACCTGTGGAACCTAATCACCATTGGGCGGGGGGGGTTCGCCTGCACTCTGTGTGCCCCCTCCAGCTCCGGCAGTCGTGGAAAGGCTTCGGCCCCCATCAGCTGCTTCAACAGGTCTGCTACAAACGCTGCGGCATCAGCTCCCTCAGTCCCCTCCGGGAGGCCGACCATCCTCAGGTTGTTCCTGCGGACTCTATTCTCCAGCTCCTCCACTCTGTCTTCTCTGCCGCTCTTTCAGCCTGTCAACTTCTAGCGCCGCAACCATCTGCGCATGTTATCCAGCGCCTGCTGGATTGCTGAGTCCAGGGTCCGTGTGTCCGCCATCTTCGGTCCCAGGTAATTTTCTTCAGGTCCTTGCCTCTGTCCCTTTTTCTTCTGCCTTCTGGACTCCCGCTGTTCCATGTGCCGCAGCCCGCTCCTCAGCACTTTCGCTGCCGCCTTCCTTCTCCCGGCTCCTTAACTTTTACCTCTTGAGCATCTGAAGTGCGTCCAAGTTGTCCTGCTTCAGCGACTCCAAAACTGTTTTTCTTCTCCTGGAGCAAGGAAGGTCCGTGTGCCCGCCATCTTAAGTTTCAGGTCAGTTTCCTCTGCTCCTTGCCTCTGTCTCTTTCTCTCTCTCCTCCTCTACCTCCTGGCCTCCCACGGTTCCATCGATTGCAGCCCGCTCTCCAGCACTTTCGCGGCCGCCTTTTTGCCGCTCCGTGGTCCCGCTATCGTGGGGAATCAGCCCTAAAGCCCCGCCGGAGTGAGAGCCCGCCAAATGTGCGGCTCACTCAAACATCACCGCCACCGGAAGTCGTAATTGGCCAATTTAGGAACAATTCCTTCAACGGTTTGTGAATCATTGGGAATATCTACCCCAGAGAAGTGTGGATGATTGTTACATAGATAGACATAGAATTTACAGTGCAGAAGGAGGTAATTCGGCCCATCGAATCTGCACCGGCTCTTGGAAAGAGCACCCTACTTAAAGCCACACCTCCACCCTATCCCCATAACCCCAGCTACCCTTTTTTGGGACACTTCAAAGACAATTTATCATGGCCAATCCACCTGAGCCACACATCTTATGGACTGTGGAAGAAACCGGAGTACCCGGGGGAAACCCACGCAGATAAAGGGAGAACATGCAGACTCCGCACAGTGACCCAAGCTGGGAATCGAACCTGGGACCCTGGAGCTGTGAAGCAACTGTGCTAACCACTGTGCTACCGTGCTGCCCTATGAATGCTGTCATGTGGCGACTCGGGGCCTTTCACAGTAACTTCATACTCGTGACAATAAAGATTATTATTATTATTAATATTATGTATTCATGACAAATCGATTGATTTTTGGATACAATAGCTTCTAATTACATAGCATCTTTAACATAATGAAGTTTTCCAGAGGGTGCTTCAGGGAAGTATTATAAAACCAAGACTGACACCAGGCACATGAGCCATGAAGTTTTGAGTGTCTTAAAGGAGGAAAGTGAGGTGGAGAAGCGGAGCATTGTAGGTGAGGGTTTTCCAGAGCTTGCATTCTAGGTAACGAGGCGCAGCCGGCAATGGTAGTGAGATTAAAATCAGGGGTGCACAACAGGACAAAATTAGTGGGGTGCAGATATCTCAGGCGGTTGTTGAGCTGCAGATTACTGCGATAGCAAGGGGCAAGATCATGGAAGGATTTGATTAGGAGGATGAGAATTTTGAAGTAAAGTTGCTTGAATGGAAGCCAGTGTAGGTCAGTGAGCACAAGGTGATAGGGGAGTGAGGCTTGTTGCAAGGTAAGACATGGGCAACAGAGTTAGAATGTGGGAGACCAGCCAAGAGTTCACTTGAATAAGCAAGTCTCGAGATAACTACGGCATGGATGAGGGTTTCAGCAGCAGATTAGGTGCCACAGAGATGAGATCAGCTGATGTTGGAGGCGGAAATAAACGGTATTTGAGAATGCATGTATATTTTTGAAATTGCATGTATATATAAGATAGGGATTTGGGTGATACAGTAGTTAGCACTGGTGCCTCGCAGCTCCAGGGTCCCAAGTTCAATTCCAGCCTCGGGTGACTGTGCGGAGTCTGCACATTCCCTCCGTGTCTGCGTGGGTTTCCTCCGGGTGCTCGGGTTGCCTCCCACAGTCCAAAGATGTGCGGGTTAGGTGGATTGGCCATGATAAATTTCCCCTTAGAGTCCAAAAAAGTACGGTGGGGTTACTGGGATAGGGTGGGAGGAGATTGAGATAGGCAGCTCTTTCGAGGGGTTGTTGCGGACTCAATGGGCCAAATGGCCTCCTTCTGCACTATAGGGATTCTGTGATTATAAACAGTTCTCCTGCTGTCTCCCTCTCTCTCTCCCCCTCTCCCCCTCTCTCTCTCTCTCCCTCCCTCCCTCTCTCTCTCCCTCCCTCTCCCTCCCTCCCTCTCTCTCTCCCCCTCCCTCCCTCCCTCTCTCTCTCCCCCTCTCCCTCCCTCTCTGTCTCCCTCTCTCTCCCTCTCTGTCTCCCTCTCTCTCTCTCTCTCTCTCTCTCTCTCTCCCTCCCTCTCTCCCCCCTCCCTCTCCCTCCCTCTCTCCCCCTCTCCCTCCCTCCCTCTCTCTCTCCCCCTCTCGCTCCCTCTCTGTCTCCCTCTCTCTCTCTCTCTCTCTCTCTCTCTCTCTCTCCCCTCTCTCCCCCCTCCCTCTCTCCCTCCCTCTCTCTGTCTCTCTCTCTCTCCCTCCCTCCTTCTCTCTGACTCTCCCTCCCTCTCTCTGTCTGAATGATGAAATTTAAAAAAATAAACAGTTCTCCCTCTTCAGGTATTGTCCCTCTCTCTTTTAAATCTTTCTTCACCCAGATCTTCAAAATACCAAACCTTACCCTTACCTTCCTTGTCAACTCATCCTCATTTTCCTCCAAAGTCCCTAAACGTGTTTTTGCTGGCTGTGAATGCTCTCGCCCGGTTCCATTCTGATCTACCTAATCATAGCCAGAGAATTACCTGTAATGGATTCTCTTCCTGTTTCCATACCAATACCTCGGTCCACCAAGGATCAATCTGAGGCAGCTTCCGTTTCTCATCTACTTACTGCCCCTTGGCAACATCACCCAAAAGCACAGTGCTACTTTGCACATGTACATTGATGATCAGGCAGCTCCACCTCATCAACTTTCTCAACTCCTTTACTACTGCTAAATATCAGACTGCTTATCAGATACCCAGAACAGAAATTTCCTATATTAAATACAAGAAGAATGAAGCCATTGTTCTAGTCCCTACTCCGAATTCCGTTTCCCACCTACCAACTCCACCCCTCTCCCCAGCAAGTCTGAGATTAAATGTCACATTTGACTCTGAGATGAGCTTCCTAATCATAGAATTTACAGTACAGATGGTGGCCAGTCAGCCCATCAAGTCTGCACCATCAGGTTTGCACTTCTCCCCATGTCTGCGTGGGTTTCTTCCCACAGTCCAAAGCTGACATGGGGCTGGGAGCATATTTGACAGTTCAGTGGGAATAGGGTCGAGGGAACAGCATAGGCAAGATCAGAGAGGGCATGAGGTGAGATGGGAGAGAAACCCGAGGAAGAAATTAGTTCAGGTTAGGAAAGAACTTTGAAGGTTGGCCCAGTGAGCTAGTGGAAGTGAACAACAGAGTTGAGACAGCGATTGAATGGCCCAAGACCTTTGGTGATAACGAAATCCATAAGCCCCTTACAGTTGTGGAAAAGGATTTTAAGACAGTCAGCGGTGGAGGAATGAAGCCAAGCATTATCTTTGTATTCCAGGATTATTCTGGAATAGTAAACCATTTTGGAAGAGATAACGGGCAGTTAGTGTTTTAAGTGGTCCAGCCAGATCCAGCAGTTGATGTTCAACCAGTTGTTCACCATGTCTTCTCAAGTCTGGACTTGGACTTAAGGAAATGAAGGTGAGGGTTGTACCAGGAGAATGGCCAGGGTGAGAAGTGTAATGGTTATATTAGGGACCAGGGCACCAGAGGTGGTGGTGGAGGAGAGTGTGGTTGAGCAGATTGATAACTGGAGAAATGTACCAAACTGAGGGCCAAAAGTCTGGACAGTTGGGATTTTAAAAATACATTTGTAAGTGATTTGGGAGAGCAATTTTCTCCAGAGATAGATACACAAGGGGCTAGGGATGGGATATGGGTGGTGAGTAATCCAAGAAAGTGATCAAAGATAGTTTTTCCTGTAATTGATGCAATGGGACTAATGAGACCATGTGAGATGGCACAGTCAAGGGAAATGGAGCTGCGGCGGACAAGCAGTCATGATCATACTGAGCACTGGAGCAGGTTTGAACTGCGGAATGGTGGATGTCTCCTGTCTCTCACGTTCTTGTACATATCTCTGAAAATGGGGATACTATGCTTCAAATCTTTGAATGAAAATTAAATACACCTTTTCAAACATTCTGAAAAGAACTATTGCTGGGAACTAATCAGTCGTCATTTTGAATTTGTCCTGGGACAATTCAGTTTTGTCTACATTATAATTATTGGGCTTTACGTTAAGTCAATGTATTCATATACAAATGAAATTTCTCCACTCCTTGTATTTTCTAGGTTGATTACGTGATTAAAGAAGCTACTAATCTAGATAACTTGGCACAACTGTATGAAGGTTGGACGGCGTGGGTATGAACTGGAATACAGTGGATCTCTCTGGTTCAATGAGGTCAGGCATCCACCAGAATCAACTCGGCCACAGGCATCTATAGCCACACCATGGCAGGTGTTGATGCATTCTGGGGCTTAATCTGAGGTAATCTAGGAATCCCCGTGCATTCGGAGTGGTTAGTCAGAAGGCTGCACTCAGGGATATGCTTATATGGTCTGCACCCCAAGGTCAAGGGCCATAGAGCCCAGTCTGAATTACACGATTGTCTTTCTGTCATACAACAACTGCAGAAGTATCGAGGGTGTAGGTGCAGAAACGATTGCTATCCTACTGAGTACAGAGTGATTTTGAAAACCTAAATTCCATCTGCCCTGTGAACATTCAAGTCACAAAGTACTAAACCCCGCTGAAAGGTAATTTAGAGATCTGGGGCCCTAAAGAAAGAAATCTATTGATTCACGTGATTCCAGTTGGATAACGACTTCACCGGCTGACTTGCCCTTGAAGATGGCCATCCAGTAAGAAAACCAAGGCTGGGAGAAATTATGGACTCCAGAAGCAGCCCAAAAAATAAGATTGGATATACTATATGGGACTTGTATGAGGAAGGTGACAGCACCCTGATCTTTTGTTAGCTTTCTCTTATAGGTGTATGCTAGTTTAGCGAAGTGCTTCTCGGATGCCTGTAATTCTGTTTACTGTGATTGAAATTCAGTAGTAGTCATCAACCATTTTAATGTAAACATTTTGCAACATACATAATCTGGAAGACTACACGAAAGCATTGACAGATTCATGGTAAACTAAAGGGTTAGGTGTTTCCATGCATACACTTTAAAGTACTTTTTTTCCTTCCTGTTTTGTTACTTGGAAATAAACGGTCATGGATATTTTTGTGTAACTTCATCATGCAGGTTTTGCCATTTGTATGAATAAAATGCTGAATAAACCCTCAAAAATGTATTTGAAAGTGACACACCATGACCAAATAAGTGTTTTTATTTAATTGATCTTGCTTCTCTTGCTAGCTTTTGCTTCTTTCCTTTTCTGATCTTTGATGGCAATCCAAATTCAACATTGCTTGCAGAGCTGTTTTAAGGACATCTATCTGCCCTTTCTAAGGTCATGTAACTTCATCCCATTATTTTCTTGCTTTTACTTTCCCCTTGTGTGTTGCTCATTCTTTCTCCTACCCTATCTGAATGATCAGTGCTGTGTTCTCTGGGTTTGTGATTTCATCATTTTTATAAATGCTTTGGGGAAATTGCTTTGGATATTATAAATCACAAAATGAAGGTGATTAAAGTTCCTTTCAAGTACACACTCACCCTTATTTTATCAGACTTAATTTTAGCAATGTAGTTTCTGAGCTGTGTTTTACATTTGGCTGGCAAAAGTAATAAAGAATGTCCTTTGGTGGAGGTATATGGTGTGGTACTTTTAAACGGTCACAAAATGGTTTAATGTGAAGAAATCATCCTTCAGCATTATACGGATTAATGCAAAGAGCATCAAATCATTCATACATGCCATTTCATCTTGATTGCAGCTTCCTTGCATCTGTTACTACTTTAAGCTAAATTAAATGTCAGCAGTACTTTTTAAAAATTATATTTTGAGAGAATTGCAGTCTCTCCTCCCTCAGATTTTTTTAAAAAACTTTTGTTCTCCCCCCCCCCCCCCCCCATCGTGAAGCTGTGCCTCAGCTGAAAGGCTGCGGTGGACCACGTCTTGCTCCGGTAGATCATTTTACTTGGCCCGCTGTCAGTGAACAGCCAGCAAGCAGTATGAGCCTGACATTGGCCGTTGAGGTTTTCTCTCTCTCCCCCACTAAGGAATTCCCAAGTCAAGTGTGGCCCTGAATGTGCAAAACTGATGCATACAGCAACAGATTACAAATGTTGGAGTGAAATTTTAACCCTGATTTTGGAGTGGGAATATTTCCAATAAATTCAGACCTCTCGTTCTGGAGCTAACGAGCTACTGCAACCTCTTTCTAATATAACTCCATCCTGATAAATGCTGAAAAAATTATGCATTTAATTTGGTACCTGGAACAGTAAGAACACTTCAAAAGTACTTATTGTCTGTTAAGTGGTTTAGGATATCCTGAGGGTGTGAAAGGAATGTATAAATGCAAGTTCTTTGAGAAAATTGAATGGGAAATGGTGCGTTTGATATCTGTACTTGAATATGAATCCTGTTTGTATTATGCACATTGTTTATAAAAACTCAACTAATTAAAATGATAAAATATTGTACTGCTACAGATTTACATCCAAGACCATATTTCCAATAAATTTATTACATTCACAGTGTTCCTGGCATCAGCACTATTTTCTCTCCTCCCTGCACTTCCAGGAAAACAAACATGGTCGGCAGAAAGTCTATGAAAGTTAATCCCAAATAAGTGAATGTGCTCTTAATGCCAATTAGAATATTCTTAGAGTTTTGATCTTCCTTTACCTTACCCAGTGATTCGGTGTTTCACAGGTACGACTTTATTTGCCTCAGATTGCAACTGGGGGCTCTTTTACACCCCACAAAAACAAATTGTGTTGGAAGTTGCTTCTTGGAGTGAGGTGACCTTGTATATTAAGGGCTCGATTCTCCGAGCCCCGCACCGGGCCAGAGAATCGCCGCAGCTGTGCCCCGTCGCCGGCGAGCGATTCTCCGAGGTGCGGGGAATAGGCGCCATTTGCGCCAGTGCATATGGCACGGCGCCAGTCGCGGGCCACTGTCTGCGGCCAGGCCGCCGATTCACAAACCCAGATGGGCCGACTGGCCGCGCAGAAACAGCAGAGTCCCGCCAGCGCGGCTTGCTGCCGGCGGGAACTCTGCGTGAAGGGTCGGGGGGCGGCCTGTGGGGCGGAGAAAAGCGCTCCTTCACTGGGGGGGGGGGGGGGGGGGGGGGGGTCCGGCCTGCGATCGGGGCGGACCGGTCTCTCTTTCGCTCTCTCCCCCCCCCCCCCCCCCCCAAATTCTCTAGACACAATTCTCTGGGACTGCACACCATTGGACACTTGAGGGACAATTTTAGAAAGCCAATCCATCTAACTTGCACATCTTTGGATTATGGGAGGAAACCCACGCAGAGATGGGAAGAAAGTTCAAACTCCACACAGTTACCCGAGACAATCAAACCCGGGACCCTGGCTCTGTGAGGCAGCAGTGTTAACCCGGGTCCCTGGCACTGTGAGACAGCAGTGTTAACCTGGGTCCCTGGCGCTGTGAGGCAGCAGTGTTAACCCGGGTCCCTGGCACTGTGAGACAGCAGTGTTAACCCGGGTCCCTGGCTCTGTGAGGCAGCAGTGTTATCCCGTGTCCCTGGCACTGTGAGACAGCAGTGTTAACCCGGGTCCCTGGCACTGTGAGACAGCAGTGTTAACCCAGGTCCCTGGCACTGTGAGACAGCAGTGTTAACCCGGGTCCCTGGCACAGAGACAACAGTGTTAACCCGGGTCCCTGGCACTGTGAGACAGCAGTGTTAACCCGGGTCCCTGGCACTGTGAGACAGCAGTGTTAACCTGGATCCCTGGCACTGAGACAGCAGTGTTAACCCAGGTCCCTGGCACTGTGAGGCAGCAGTGTTAACACGGGTCCCTGGCACTGAACAGCAGTGTTAACCCGGGAACCTGGCACTGTGAGACTGCAGTGTTAACCCGGGTCCCTGGCACTGTGAGACAGCAGTGTTAACCCGGGTCCCTGGCACTATGAGACAGCAGTGTTAACCCGGGACCCTGGCACTGAGACAGCAGTGCTAACCCGGGTCCCTGGCACTGAGACAGCAGTGTTAACCCGGGTCCCTGGCACTGAGACAGCAGTGTTAATCTGGGTCCCTGGCACTGTGAGGCAGCAGTGTTAACCCGGGTCCCTGGCTCTGAGACAGCAGTGTTAACCCGGGTCCCTGGCACTGAGACAGCAGTGTTAACCCGGGTCCCTGGCTCTGAGACAGCAGTGTTAACCCGGGACCCTGGCACTCTGAGGCAGTAGTGCTAACCCGGGACCCTGGCACTGTGAGACAGCAGTGTTAACCCGGGTCCCTGGCACTGTGAGACAGCAGTGTTATCCCGTGTCCCTGGCACTGTGAGACAGCAGTGTTAACCCGGGTCCCTGGCACTGTGAGACAGCAGTGTTAACCCAGGTCCCTGGCACTGTGAGACAGCAGTGTTAACCCGGGTCCCTGGCATTGTGAGACAGCAGTGTTAACCCGGGTCCCTGGCATTGTAAGGCAGCAGTGTTAACCCGGGTCCCTGGCACTGTGAGACAGCAGTGCTAACCCGGGTCCCTGGCACTGTGAGACAGCAGTGTTAACCCGGGACCCTGGCACTGTGAGGGAGGAGTGTTAACCCGGGTACCTGGCACTGTGAGACAGCAGTGTTAACCCGGGTCCCTGGCACTGAGACAGCAGTGTTAACCCGGTTCCTTCGCGCTGTCAGGCAGCATTGCTAACCCGGGTCTCTGGCGCTGTCAGGCAGCAGTGTTAACCCGCGTCACTGGCACTGAGGCAGCAGTGTGGTCCCGGGAGTTGAGGCAGCAGTGTTAACCCGGGTCACTGGCACTGTGAAGCAGCAATGTTAACCCGGGTCACTGGCGCTGTGAGGCAGTAGTGTTAAGCCGGGTCACTGGCACTGTGAGGCAGCAGTGTTAACCCGGGTCCCTGGCACTGAGGCACAGTGTTAACCCGGGTCCCTGGCGCTGTGAGACAGCAGTGCTAACCCGGGCCCCTGGCACTGAGACAGCAGTGCTAACCCGGTTCCCTGGCACTGTGAGACAGCAGTGCTAACCCGGGCCCCTGGCACTGTGAGACAGCAGTGTTAACCCGGGTCCCTGGCACTGTGCGGCAGCAGTGCTAACCCGGGTCCCTGGCACTGTGCGGCAGCAGTGTTAACCCGGGTCCCTGGCACTGTGAGGCAGTAGTGTTAACCCGGGTCACTGGCACTGTGAGGCAGCAGTGTTAACCTGGGTCCCTGGCACTGAGGCAGCAGTGTTAACCCGGGTCCCTGGCACTGAGGCCGCAGTGTTAACCCGGGCCCCTGGCACTGTGAGGCAGCAGTGTTAACCTGGGTCCCTGGCACTGAGGCAGCAGTGTTAACGCGGGTCCCTGGCACTGTGAGGCAGCAGTGTTAACCCGGGTCCCTGGCACTGTGAGGCAGCAGTGTTAACCCGGGTCCCTGGCTCTCTGAGACAGCAGTGTTAACCCAGGTCCCTGGCACTGTGAGGCAGCAGTGTTAACCCAGGTCCCTGGCGCTTTGAGGCAGCAGTGATAACCCGGGTCCCTGGCGCTGTGAGGCAGCAGTGTTAACCCCGGTCACTGGCACTGTGAGGCAGCAGTGTTAACCCGGGTCACTGGCACTGTGAGGCAGTAGTGTTAAGCCGGGTCACTGGCACTGAGACAGCAGTGTTAACCCGGGTCCCTGGCACTGTGAGGCAGCAGTGTTAACCCGGGTCCCTGGCTCTGAGGCAGCAGTGTTAACCTGGGTCCCTGGCACTGAGGCAGCAGTGTTAACCCGGGTCCCTGGCGCTGAGGCACAGTGTTAACCCGGGTCCCTGGCGCTGTGAGACAGCAGTGTTAACCCGGGTCACTGGCACTGAGACAGCAGTGTTAACCCGGTTCCCTGGCGCTGTCAGGCAGCAGGGCTAACCCGGGTCCCTGGCACTGTGCGGCAGCAGTGTTAACCCGGGTCACTGGCGCTGTGAGGCAGTAGTGTTAACCCTGGTCACTGGCACTGTGAGGCAGCAGTGTTAACCTGGGTCACTGGCACTGAGGCAGCAGTGTTAACCCGGGTCCCTGGCACTGTGAAACAGCAGTGTTAACCCGGGTCCCTGGCACTGTGAGACAGCAATGTTAACCCGGGTCCCTGGCACTGTGAGACAGCAGTGTTAACCCGGGTCCCTGGCACTGTGAGACAGCAGTGTTAACCCGGGTCCCTGGCGCTGTGAGGCAGCAGTGTTAACCCGGGTCACTGGCACTGAGACAGCAGTGTTAACCCTGGTCACTGGCACTGTGAGGCAGCAGTGTTAACCTGGGTCCCTGGCACTGTGAGACAGCAGTGTTAACCTGGGTCACTGGCACTGAGGCAGCAGTGTTAACCCGGGTCCCTGGCGCTGTGAGACAGCAGTGTTAACCCGGGTCCCTGGCACTGTGAGACAGCAGTGTTAACGTGGGTCCCTGGCACTGTGGGACAGCAGTGTTAACCCGGGTCCCTGGCACTGTGAGACAGCAGTGTTAACCCGGGTCCCTGGCACTGTGAGGCAGCAGTGTTAACCCGGGCCGCTGGCACTGAGACAGCAGTGTTAAACCGGGTCCCTGGCACTGTGAGACAGCAGTGTTAACCCGGGTCCCTGGCACTGTGAGACAGCAGTGTTAGCCTGGGTCCCTGGCACTGTGAGGCAGCAGTGTTAACCCGGGTCCCTGGCACTGTGAGGCAGCAGTGTTAACCCGGGTCCCTGGCACTGTGAGGCAGCAGTGCTAACCCGGGTCCCTGGCACTGGGAGGCAGCAGTGTTAACCCGGGTCCCTGGCACTGTGAGACAGCAGTGTTAACCCAGGTCCCTGGCGCTGTGAGACAGCAGTGTTAACCCGGGTCCCTGGCACTGTGAGGCAGCAGTGTTAACCCGGGTCCCTGGCACTGTGAGGCAGCAGTGCTAACCCGGGTCCCTGGCACTGTGAGGCAGCAGTGCTAACCCGGGTCCCTGGCACTGGGAGGCAGCAGTGTTAACCCAGGTCCCTGGCGCTGTGAGGCAGCAGTGCTAATCACTCTGCCACCGTGCCAATGTATCTGTCTTTAACCCCATTAGTTTGCCTGGTACAAGTTGAAAATGCCTTATCCGAAATGCTTGGGCTGAGTGTGTATCGCATTTTGGAATTTTTCCCCCTTGGGAACTGAGCCTTGTGGGATTTCCTACTCGTGACGTCATGTCGGCGCTCAAAAAAAAAAAATGCATATTTCTGAATTTTTCGCTTTTTGGAATTTCTGATAAGGGATGCTCAAGCTGTACTTTTTCTGTAGTGATAGTTATTGTATTTATTTCTCCCCCACTTTGCCCCTTGTTGATTTATTTCTTAAATGTTATTGGTGTCTTGCACTGTGAAGACTGACGCAAAGTATTTGTTTAACTCCTCTGCCATTTCCTGGATCCTCATTATTATTTCCCCGGTCTCATTCTCTAAGCGGTCTTTGTTCACTTTCGCCTCTCCCTTTTTGTATGTTTGAAGAAGCACTTGCTGTTAGTTTATATTACTTGCTAGTTTACCCTCGTATCTTATCCCTCTTTTTTGGGGTTATCTTTTGTTGGTCTGTAAAACTTTTCTAATCCTCTGATACCACTGATCTTTGCCACGTTGTATTTTCTTTCAGTTTAACATTATCCTTAAGTTGCTTAGTAAATTGATTTATTCCCTTCAAGTCCTTCTTCCTCACTGGGATATCTCTTTGTTGTGAGTCAAGAACTATTTTCATAAATGTTTGCCATTGCTGATCAACCGTCTTTCCTATTAAATTCTTTTCCCTGTCCACTCCAGCCAACTCTGCCCTCATTCCTTTATAATTACTCTTATTTAAGTGTAATGCAGTTGTTTCTGACCCAAGTTTCTCACACTCAAATTGAACACTAAATTCGACCATGTTATGGTCACTGTTTCCCAGGAAATATTTCGCTCAGATTGTTTATTAAACCTGCCTCATTACACATTACCAAACCCAAAATAGTGTGATCCCTGGTTGGATCCACGACATATTGTTCGAGGGAACAGTCCTGAATACACTCTTGTGATTTCTTGCTCATTTCTACCTCTGCCAATTTGATTATCCCAATCCACATGAAGATTGAAGTCTCCCATGATTAATGTACTGCCTTTTTTACATGCCCTCATTGTTTCCTGATTTATTCCTGTCCTACATTAAAGCTACTGTTAGGGAGCCTAAAGACTCACTCCCACCAGTTTCATCTTCCCCTTGAAATAGTTACACCAAAGACTGGAGATAGATGGGTAACTGTAAGAGGGACTGGGAAGAAGCAGTCAGTGCAGGGACCCCCTGCGGTCGTTCCCCTGAGTAACAAGTATACCGTTTTGGATACTTGTGGGGGGGACGACTTACCAGGGGTAAGCCATGGGGTACGGGCCTCTGGCACGGAGTCTGTCCCTGTTGCTCAGAAGGGAAGGGGGGAAAGGAGTAGAACATTAGTAATTGGGGACTCAATAGTCAGGGGCACAGATAGGAGATTTTGTGGGAGCGACAGAGACTCACGTTTGGTATGTTGCCTCCCAGGTGCAAGGGTACGTGATGTCTCGGATCGTGTTTTCCGGGTCCTTAAGGGGGAGGGGGAGCAGCCCCAAGTCGTAGTCCACATTGGCACTAACGACATAGGTAGGAAAGGGGACAAGGATGTCAGGCAGGCCTTTAGGGAGCTAGGATGGAAGCTCAGAGCGAGAACAAACAGAGTTGTTATCTCTGGGTTGTTGCCCGTGCCACGTGATAGTGAGATGAGGAATAGGGAGAGAGAGCAATTAAACACGTGGCTACAGGGATGGTGCAGGCGGGAGGGATTCAGATTTCTGGATAACTGGGGCTCTTTCTGGGGAAGGTGGGACCTCTATAGACAGGATGGTCTACATCTGAACCTGAGGGGCACCAATATCCTGGGGGGGAGATTTGTTAGTGCTCTTTGGGGGGGTTTAAACTAATTCAGCAGGGGCATGGGAACCTGGATTGTAGTTTTAGGGTACGGGAGATTGAGAGTATAGAGGTCAGGAGCACAGATTTGACTTCGCAGGAGGGTGCCAGTGTTCAGGTAGGTGGTTTGAAGTGTGTCTACTTCAATGCCAGGAGTATACGAAATAAGGTAGGGGAACTGGCAGCATGGGTTGGTACCTGGGACTTCGATGTTGTGGCCATTTCAGAGACATGGATAGAGCAGGGACAGGAATGGTTGTTGCAGGTTCCGGGGTTTAGGTGTTTTAGTAAGTTCAGAGAAGGGGGCAAAAGAGGGGGAGGTGTGGCGCTGCTAGTCAAGGACAGTATTACGGTGGCGGAAAGGATGCTAGATGGGGACTCTTCTTCTGAGGTAGTATGGGCTGAGGTTAGAAACAGGAAAGGAGAGGTCACCCTGTTGGGAGTTTTCTATAGGCCACCTAATAGTTCTAGGGATGTAGAGGAAAGGATGGCGAAGATGATTCTGGAAAAGAGCGAAAGTAACAGGGTAGTTGTTATGGGAGACTTTAACTTTCCAAACATTGACTGGAAAAGATATAGTTCGAGTACATTAGATGGGTCATTCTTTGTACAATGTGTGCAGGAGGGTTTCCTGACACAATATGTTGACAGGCCAACAAGAGGCGAGGCCACATTGGATTTGGTTTTGGGTAATGAACCAGGCCAGGTGTTAGATCTGGAGGTAGGTGAGCACTTTGGAAACAGTGACCACAATTCGGTGACCTTTACGTTAGTGATGGAAAGGGATAAGTATACCCCGCAGGGCAAGAGTTATAGCTGGGGGAAGGGCAATTATGATGCCATTAGACATGACTTAGGATGTGTTGGTTGGAGAAGTAGGCTGCAAGGGTTGGGCACACTGGATATGTGGAGTTTGTTCAAGGAACAGCTATTGCATGTTCTTGATAAGTACGTACCAGTCAGGCAGGGAGGAAGGGGTCGAGCGAGGGAACCGTGGTTTACCAAAGAAGTGGAATCTCTTGTTAAGAGGAAGAAGGAGGCCTATGTAAAGATGAGGCGTGAAGTTTCAGTTGGGGCGCTTGATATTTACAAGGAAGCGAGGAAGGATCTAAAGAGAGAGCTGAGACGAGCAAGGAGGGGACATGAGAAGTCTTTGGCAGGTAGGATCAAGGAAAACCCAAAAGCTTTCTATAGGTATGTCAGGAATAAAAGAATGACTAGGGTAAGAGTAGGGCCAGTCAAGGACAGTGGTGGGAAGTTGTGTGTGGAGGCTGAGGAGATAAGCGAGATACTAAATGAATACTTTTCGTCAGTATTCACTCAAGAAAAAGATAATATTGTGGAGGAGAATGCTGAGACCCAGGCTATTAGAATAGATGGCATTGAGGTGCGTAGGGAAGAAGTGTTGGCAATTCTGGACAAGGTGAAAATAGATAAGTCCCCGGGGCCGGATGGGATTTATCCTAGGATTCTCTGGGAAGCCAGGGAAGAGATTGCTGAGCCTTTGGCTTTGATTTTTAGGTCATCATTGGCTACAGGAATAGTGCCAGAGGACTGGAGGATAGCAAATGTGGTCCCTTTGTTCAAGAAGGGGAGTAGAGATAACCCCGGTAACTATAGGCCGGTGAGCCTAACGTCTGTGGTGGGTAAAGTCTTGGAGAGGATTATAAAAGATACGATTTATAATCATCTAGATAGGAATAATATGATTAGGGACAGTCAGCATGGTTTTGTGAAGGGTAGGTCATGCCTCACAAACCTTATCGAGTTCTTTGAGAAGGTGACTGAACAGGTAGACGAGGGTAGAGCAGTTGATGTGGTGTATATGGATTTCAGTAAAGCGTTTGATAAGGTTCCCCACGGTCGTCTATTGCAGAAAATACGGAGGCTGGGGATTGAGGGTGATTTAGAGATGTGGATCAGAAATTGGCTAGTTGAAAGAAGACAGAGAGTGGTAGTTGATGGGAAATGTTCAGAATGGAGTTCAGTTACGAGTGGCGTACCACAAGGATCTGTTCTGGGGCCGTTGCTGTTTGTCATTTTTATAAATGACCTAGAGGAGGGCGCAGAAGGATGGGTGAGTAAATTTGCAGACGACACTAAAGTCGGTGGAGTTGTAGACAGTGCGGAAGGATGTTGCAGGTTACAGAGGGACATAGATAGGCTGCAGAGCTGGGCTGAGAGGTGGCAAATGGAGTTTAATGTGGAGAAGTGTGAGGTGATTCACTTTGGAAAGAATAACAGAAATGCGGAATATTTGGCTAATGGTAAAATTCTTGGTAGTGTGGATGAGCAGAGGGATCTCGGTGTCCATGTACATAGATCCCTGAAAGTTGCCACCCAGGTTGATAGGGTTGTGAAGAAGGCCTATGGTGTGTTGGCCTTTATTGGTAGAGGGATTGAGTTCCGGAGCCATGAGGTCATGTTGCAGTTGTACAAAACTCTAGTACGGCCGCATTTGGAGTATTGCGTACAGTTCTGGTCGCCTCATTATAGGAAGGACGTGGAAGCTTTGGAACGGGTGCAGAGGAGATTTACCAGGATGTTGCCAGGTATGGAGGGAAAATCTTATGAGGAAAGGCTGATGGACTTGAGGTTGTTTTCGTTAGAGAGAAGAAGGTTAAGAGGTGACTTAATAGAGGCATACAAAATGATCAGAGGGTTAGATAGGGTGGACAGCGAGAGCCTTCTCCCGCGGATGGAGGTGGCTAGCACGAGGGGACATAGCCTTAAATTGAGGGGTAATAGATATAGGACAGAGGTCAGAGGTGGGTTTTTTACGCAAAGAGTGGTGAGGCCGTGGAATGCCCTACCTGCAACAGTAGTGAACATGCCAACATTGAGGGCATTTAAAAATTTATTGGATAAGCATATGGATGATAAGGGCATAGTGTAGGTTAGATGGCCTTTAGATTTTTTCCATGTCGGTGCAACATCGAGGGCCGAAGGGCCTGTACTGCACTGTATCGTTCTATGTTCTATGTTCTATGTTCTATTTCTTACCTCCAGAGGTTAGCACCATCGCTTCACAGCGCCAGAGACCTGGGTTTGATTCCCGGCTTGGGTCACTGTCTGTGCGGAGTCTACGCGTTCTCCCCGTGCCTCCGGGTGCTCCGGTTTCCACCCACAAGTCCTGAAAGACTTGCTGTTAGGTAATTTGGACATTCTGAATTCTCCCTCTGTGTACCCGAACAGGCGCTGGAATGTAGTGACTCGGGAATTTTCACAGTAACTTCATTGCAGTGTTAATGTAAGCCTACTTGTGTCACTAATAAAGATTATTATTATATCATATGGATTCTGCATCTTCCAATCTGCATCTTCTGCAACTTTGGACAACACGGTAGCACAAGTGGCTAGCACTTCACAGCGCCAGGGTCCCAGGTTTGATTCCCCGCTGGGTCACTGTCTTTGCGGAGTCTGCACATTCTCCCCGTGTCTGCACCTCCGGGTGCTCCGGTTTCCTCCCAAAGTCCAAAGACGTGCAGGTTAGGTGGATTGGCCATGATAAATTGCCCTTAGTGACCAAAAAAGGTTAGGAGTGGTTTTTGGGTTACGGGGATAGGGTGGAATGAGGGCTTAAGTGGGTCAGTGCAGACTCAATGGGCCAAATGGCCTCCTGCTCTGTATGTTCTTAATCCAAGATAATTTCTTCCTATCATTCTTATTCCATTCTAACAAAGCTACTTCACCACCCTCTCCTTTCTGTCTGTCCTTCCAAAAAGTCGCACGCCCTGAATATTTAGTCCCAGTTTTGATCTCCTTGTACCCACTTCTCTATCACGGCGATAAGACTGCCCATTGAACTCAATTTGTGGCACTAATTCAGTTATTTTTTGCTAAATGCTATCTGCATTTAATTAACGAACCATTCATTTTGCCTTGTTACCATTCTTTCCCATTTTGTTGCTGTTTTTTAATGTTTGTACCCTCTGTCCCTTCCTGTCACACTGTGCACTATTACCGAAATAATTGCCTTGCAATTCTGCCTTATCCCATTGCTTTGTCAGCCCAGCTATTCCCTCTCCAGAACCATCCCCACTCTTTTTAGTTTAAAGCCCTGTCTGCTTCCCTAGTTATGCGGTTTGTAGAACGCTGATCCCAGCATGGTTCAGGTATCGACCATCCCAATGCTACATCTCCACTTTCCCCAGTACTGATGCCAGTGCCCCACTGACCGAAACTCACTTCTCCCACACCAGTCTTTCAGCCATGTGTTTCACCTTTCTAATTTGATGTACCCTTTGTCAATTTGCACATAGCTGAGATAATAATCCAGAGATGGAGTTTCTGTTGTTTAGTTTAGTGCCTAGCCCCTCAAACTCTCTTTGCAGCACCTCCTTCCTCATTCTACCTATGTCGTTGGTACCCACATGGGCCACAACAATGGGATTCTCCCCCTCCCACTTTTATTATCACAGTGGTTAGCACTGTTGCTTCACAGCGTCAGGGTCCCAGAGCCGACTCCCGGCTTGGGTCACTGTTTGTGCAGAGTCTGCACGTTCTCCTTGTGTCTGCGTGGGTTTCCTCCGGGTGCTCCGGTTTCCTCCCGTAAGTCCTGAAAGACGTGCTGTTAGGTGAATTGGACATTCTGAATTCTCCCTCTGTGTACCCGAACAGGTGCCGGAATGTGGCGACTAGGGGATTCTCACAATAACTTCATTGCAGTGTTAATGTAAGTCTGCTTGTGACAATAATAAAGATTATTATTAATTTCCCCTCCAGCCTGGAGCAGATGTCCCAAACCCTGGCACCAGGCAGGCAACAGCTGTCTGGATCCCTGATCCTGGCTACACAGATTCGCGTCTATTCCCCTAATTATACTGTCTGTGACTATGATTGCATTTCTCTTTTCTCCCCCACTTGATTGGCTCCCTGTACAATGGTGCTATGGTCAGTTTACTCATCCTCCCTGAAGTCCCTGCTGTTGTCCACACAGGGAGCAAGAATTTCAACCCTGTTAGTCAAAGGGCTGAGGCTTCTGCAGTGCTACCTCTTGGATCTGCCGACCTGCCTCGCTTGTAGTCACATTCTCCTACCACTGACCGAATTCAAGGTATTTAATCTGAGGGGTGTGACAGCCTCCTGAAACACAGCGTCCAGGTAACTCTTTCCCCCTCCCTGACGTGTTGCAATATCTGTAGTTCAGACTCCAGCTAATTAACTCTGAGCCAAAGTTCCTCGAGGAACCAATATTTGCCACAGACGTGCTCACTCAGAGCCACAATGGGGGTCCACCAACTCCCACTAGTTGCAACTACAACATATTGCCTGGCCCTGCATCCCCATTTTATTTAATTAGATTTTTAATTTGTTCTTAATTTTACTAATCTTTAGTTTTCATTCTTAAACTTTTTTCCACCTATCCTTCAATCTCAAAGCAAAGTCTGAAACGATAGAGGAGTGAAATACTCAACCTACCAAACACCTACCTGTGGTATCACACAGACATGTTCGCGATGTTGTGGGACTGTTGCAACTTATCTCCCCGCTCTCCGGCCTGGGTCTGCTCCTGTCCCCACTGACCTGACCTGTGAATATAGTGAGGGAAACAGCTCCCTCCCCACTTCACTAAACTCTCACACTTCCCTCAACTCCAGAGCTTCACTCTCTGCAGCTAGCACACCGATGGGCCAAGTGTTCTTTTTCTGTGCCATAAACTTTGTGATTGTGTCTCTACTGATTGGAGGAAGTTAATAACGCAGTGGAATGAAAAGGACTCCCTGCTACGTAAAGAAAAATACAGACGTTGAATACAGACATTTGTAATGTATCCTGCCCTGTTAAGTAGCTCATATGTCTAGATGGAATCAATTCATGATTTACATTTGTTTAAAGCATAATTTTGTCCCATAATAGGTTAGCATAGTTGACATTCTCGCCTCCGCCCGACAGTTGGATTTCACTCCAAGCTTTAGGAGGCCGATTCCTCAGGAACAGATCGATGTTTTATTCACCCCGTTGCTGTTTGTGCGATCTAACTGGATACAGAGCTTCCTGACGCGCTTTGTGACATTTCAGGGATGTGACTAGGTGCAATATAAATGTTTTTAATGGTTTAACACCAATGGGGGATTTCATTACTGATTCTTGTTCTTTGTTATGGGGAATAAATAAATCAAGTGGCTCAAATACGGATAACCATATTTATTTATTTTTAAATTTTTATTGAAATTTTTACAAAATATAAACATCTCAACTCTATTAACAAAACAACCGCGGTAACAGCCCAAGAACAATTCCCACCCAACTTCAAAAGCAACTACAAACAAAAGAAAAAAAAACAAAAGGGAAAGAGATAACACCCGCCACATCCCACAAACCCATGTACACAGTTCTCCCTCCCCCCGATCCAAACCCCCCCCCCCCCCCCCCCCCCCCCGGTCGCTGCTGCTGACGACTTATTTTCCTACCGTTCCGCCAGGAAGTCCAGGAAAGGCTGCCACCGCCTAAAGAACCCTTGTACTGATCCCCTCAGGGCAAATTTCACCCTCTCCAATTTAATAAACCCCGCCATATCATTGATCCAGGCCTCCACGCTTGGGGGCCTCGCATCCTTCCATTGGAGCAAGATCCTCCGCCGGGCTACTAGGGACGCAAAGGCCAGAACACCGGCCTCTTTCGCCTCCTGCACTCCCGGCTCCACTGCAACCCCAAAAATTGCGAGTCCCCAGCCTGGCTCGACCCTGGATCCCACCACCCTCGACACCGTCCTTGCTACCCCCTTCCAAAACTCCCCCAGCGCTGGGCACGCCCAAAATATATGGGCGTGGTTCGCTGGGCTCCCCGAGCACCTAGCACACCTGTCCTCGCCTCCGAAAAACCTACTCATCCTCGTCCCAGTCATGTGGGCCCTATGCAGCACCTTGAACTGTATGAGGCTAAGCCTCGCACAGGAAGAGGAGGAATTCACTCTCCAGGGCATCCGCCCACGTCCCCTCCTCAATCTCCTCACCCAGCTCCTCTTCCCATTTACCCTTCAGTTCCTCCACTGAGGCCTCGTCTACCTCCTGCATTACCCGGTATATGTCCGAAATCCTCCCTCCTCCAACCCACACCCCCGAGAGCAACCGATCCCGCACCCCTCGTGGGGGCAGCAAGGGGAACCCCTCCACCTGCTGCCTGGCAAACGCCCTCACCTGCACGTACCTAAACATGTTCCCCGGGGGGAGCCATAACTTCCCCTCTAACTCCCCCAAGCTCACAAACCTCCCCTCCACAAACAGGTCCCTCAACCTCCTAACCCCTGCCCTGTGCCAGCCCAGAAATCCGCCATCAATGCTCCCTGGGGCAAACCGATGGTTCCCCTGTATCGGGACCTCCATCGAGCCCCCCACTTCTCCCCTATGTCGTCTCCATTGCCCCCAAATTTTGAGGGTAGCCGCCACCACCGGACTCGTGGTATACCTCGTTGGAGAGAGCGGCAGCGGCGCCGTTACCAGCACCTCCAGGCTCGTGCCCACACATGACGCCGCCTCCATCCTCTTCCATGCTGCCCCTTCCTCGTCCATTACCCACTTACACACCATCGCTGCGTTGGCAGCCCAATAGTACCCATAGAGGTTGGGCAACGCCAGCCCCCCCTATCCCTGCCCCGTTCCAGGAACACTCTTCTCACCCTCGGAGTCACATGCGCCCACACAAATCCCGTGATACTCCTGTTGACCCTCCTAAAAAAGGCCTTCGGGATAAGGATGGGGAGGCACTGGAACAGGAACAAAAACCTCGGGAGCACCGTCATCTTAACGGACTGCACCCTCCCCGCCAGTGACAGCGATAACATATCCCACCTCTTAAACTCCTCCTCCATCTGCTCCACCAACCTTGTGAGGTTGAGCTTGTGCAGGGCCCCCCAACTCCCAGCCACCTGGACCCCTAGGTACCTGAAGCTCTTCCCTGCCTGCTTCAGTGGGAGCCTACCAATCCCCTCTTCCTGATCCCCCGGGTGCACCACAAACAACTCGCTCTTGCCCAGGTTCAACTTATACCCAGAGAAACCCCCGAATTCATTAAGAATCCTCATCACCTCCGGCATCCCCCCCCACCGGGTCCGCCACATACAGCAACAGGTTGTCCGCATACAGCGACACTCTATGCTCTTCCCCACCCCGCACCAGGCCCCTCCAGTTCCCTGACTCCCTCAATGCCATGGCCAGGGGCTCAATCGCCAACGCGAAGAGCAAGGGAGACAGGGGGCACCCCTGTCTCGTCCCCCGGTACAGCCGAAAGTACTCCGACCTCCTCCTATTTGTGGCTACACTCGCCATCGGGTCCTCGTAGAGCAGCCTCACCCACCGGATAAACCCCTCTCCAAACCCAAACCTCTCCAACACTTCCCACAAATACTCCCACTCAACCCTATCGAAGGCCTTCTCCGCATCTAATGCCACCACTATCTCCGCCTCCCCTTCCATGGCCGGCATCATAATGACATTGAGGAGCCTTCGCACGTTCGTATTCAACTGCCTTCCCTTCACAAACCCCATCTGGTCCTCATGAATGACCCCGGGCACACAATCCTCTATTCTAGTGGCCAGGATCTTTGCCAGCAGCTTAGCGTCGGCGTTTAGCAGCGAAATCGGCCTATATGACCCGCACTGCAGAGGGTCCTTGTCCCACTTCAGGATCAAGGAAATCAGCGCCCGTGACATAGATGGGGGCAAAGCCCCCCCCCCCCCCCCCCCCCCCGTTAAAGGTCCGGACCAACAGGGGGCCCAACAGGTCCAAATACCTTTTATAAAATTCCGCTGGAAACCTGTCTGGCCCCGGCGCCTTCCCCGACTGCATGCTCCCTATCCCTTTGACCACCTCCTCCAGCTCGATCGGCGCCCCCAGTCCCTCCACCCTCGGGAATCGCAGCTTGTCCAAGAAGCGCCCCATTCCACCCCCCTCCACCAGTGGTTCCGACCAGTACAGTTCCCCATAGAAGTCTCTGAAGACCCCATTAACATCTACTCCCCTCCGCACCACCTTCCCAGCCCTATCCTTCACTCCCCCAATCTCCCTGGCCGCGTCCCGCTTTCGGAGCTGGTGTGCCAGCATCCTGCTCGCCTTCTCCCCGTATTCATACACCGCCCCCTGTGCTTTCCTCCACTGAGCTTCCGCCTTTCTGGTAGGCAATAGGTCTAATCTGGCCTGAAGGCTACGCATCTCCACCCAGCAATCCCTCCTCTGGAGCCTCCGCATATCTCCTATCCACCTGCACCATCTCCCCCACCAATCTCTCCCTCTCCCTCTGCTCCCCCCTCTCCCTATGGGTTCGAATGGAGATCAATTCCCCCCTCGTCACCGCCTTCAATGCCTCCTAGACCGTCCCCACTCGGACCTCCCCGTTGTCATTGGCCTCAAGATACCTCTCGATACACCCCCGAACCTTCTCGGCCACCTCCTCATCTGCCAGCAGCCCCACCTCCAAGCGCCAGAGCGGACGTTGGTCCCTCTCTTCCCCCAGCCCGAGGTCCACCCAGTGCGGGGCATAGTCCGAAATGGCAATGGCGAAGTATTCAACATCCTCCACCCTCGAAACCAACCCCCTGCTCAGGACAAAAAAATCAATCCTCGAGTAGGCCTTATGTACGTTGGAGAAAAACGAGTATTCCCTGGCCCTTGGCCTCGCAAACCTCCAGGGATCCACCCCCCCATCTGGTCCATAAATCCCCTCAACACCTTAGCCGCCGCCGACCTCCTACCCGTCCGGGACTTGGATCGATCCAATGGGGGATCCAGTATCAAGTCCCCCCCCCCATGATCAGGCCCCCCACCTCCAGGTCCGGAATGCGGCCCAATATACGCCGCATAAACCCCGCATCGTCCCAATTTGGGGCGTAAACATTCCCCAACACCACCCGCTCCCCCTGCAGCTTGCCACTCACCATCACATACCACCCGCCACTGTCAGCCACCACATTTAACGCCTCAAACGACACCTTCTTCCCCACCAGGATCGCCACCCCTTTACTCTTCTCATCCAGCCCTGAGTGAAATACTTGGCCCACCCATCCCTTCCTCAGCCGAACCTGGTCCACCACTCTCAGGTGTGTCTCCTGGAGCATGGCCACATCTGCCTTCAGGTGCGCAAATACCCAGGCCCGCTTGACCGGCCCATTCAGCCCCCTCACATTCCAGATTATCAGCCGGATCCGAGGGCTCCCTGCCCCCTCCCCTGCCGACTAGCCATAACCCATCCCTTGACCACCACCGGCCAGCGTCCCCCGCTCTGCCAGTTTCCCACGGCGGCAACTCCCCCCCCCCCCCCCCCTCCAGCACCCCCTGCGTCCTCCAGCTCCTTCCCGACCGTTTCAGCAGCAACCCGGTACCCCCCCCCCCCCCCCCCCCCCCCCCAGGATAGGACCCCTCTCAGCCACGCCCCTCCCTCCATAGCACTCCCGGGTGCCAGCTAACTTCTGCTGACCCCAGCGACTCCTGCCCAACCTCCGACTCCTCCCCACGTGGGACTACCCCTCCGCCATCGTGCCCGTCAATGGGTCCTCCCCCCCCCCCCCCCCCCCCCCCGCTCTTGCACGGGAAAAGAAAACAGCCAGCAACGACCCACGCTTCTCAGCCCCGACCCCGCCCCCACCATCTCCCAGCGCGGGAAACCCGCAGAAAGCCCGCGCTTTCGCCCTGCCCAGCCCCACCCCCACCATCTCCCAGCGCGGGAAACCCGCAGAAAGCCCGCGCTTTCGCCCTGCCCGGCCCCGCCTCCTCCAGGACCACTCCCATTGTCAGTCCCCCCCACCCCACCAGCTCCCCGAACTCCCCGTTTACCCCCCTGCCCGAACCCGTCCACCAGACCCCTACAGAAATACCCATATAGAAAAGACAAATCGACATCACCCCACCCACCCTAAGGCCAACCCACATCTTACATTAAACCAGGCAAATACAAATACAGTATTATACAGCATCCCCCATCTTAGACCCTCAGTTTGAGTCCAATTTCTCGGCCTACACAAAGGCCCACGCCTCCTCCGGGGACTCAAAATAATGGTGCCGATCCTTATAGGTGACCCACAGACGCACCGGCTGCAACATGCCGAACTTCACACTCCGTCTATGGAGCACCGCCTTCGTCCGGTTAAACCCAGCCCTCCGCCTCGCCACCTCCGCACTCCAGTCCTGGAAGATCCGCACCTCCGTGTTCTCCCACTTGCTGCTCCGCTCCTTCTTGGCCCACCGGAGCACACACTCACGATCCACGAACCGATGAAACCGCACCAACACCGCCCGCGGCGGCTCGTTCGGCTTGGGCCTCCTAGCCAGAATTCTGTGGGCTCCTTCCAACTCCAGGGGCCCCTGGAAGGACCCAGCTCCCATCAGCGAGTTTAACATAGTCACCACATAGGCCGCTAGGTCTGACCCCTCCAGCCCCTCCGTGAGGCCCAGGATCCGCAAATTCTTCCTCCTCGACCGGTTGTCCAGCTCCTCGAACCGCTCCTGCCATCTTTTATGGAGCGCCTCGTGCATCTCCACCTTCCCCGCCATGGCCACGACCTCGCCCTCCCTTTCGGAGGCCTGCTGCCGCAGCTCCCAGATCGCAGCCCCCTGGGCTGTCTGGGTCTCCATCAGCTCCCTGTTGGTTACCTTCAGGGACTCCAGCAGCTCCAACTTAAGTTCCTGGAAGCAGCGCAGCAGGGTCGCCTGCTGCTCCTGCGCCCACCGCCTCAGCTCCTCGAGGTCTCCGCCGGCCGCCATTCTGTCTTCCTTCCCCCGCTTTTTCAGGGGTGCTTTCTCCGTTTTTCTCCTTACCCCACTCCTGGTCCGGACCATAGGACCGCCGGGGTCGACTCCTGTCCTCTTCCCAAGTCGGGATTTGCCGCCACAGCTCCGTTGGGGGCCCTGAAAAGAGCCCCAAAGTCCGTTTTCAGCGGGAGCTGCCAAATGTGCGGCTCAGCTCCGCATTGCCGCCACCGGAATGGATAACCATATTTTTAATAGAAGGAAACATTTTAATGTTTATTACTGGAGAAATTGGGTATTGTGTTGTTGCACATTGAATGCATACTGGGGGGGGGGAAATTTGCTGATGCTCTTCGGGAGGGTTTAAACTAGTTCAGCAGGGCATTGGGACTCCAGTATACAGGAGGTTGAGAGTAGTGAGGTCATGAGTTAAGTTTCAAAGTTGCAGGAGTGTACTGGCAAGCAGGAAGGTGGTTTAAAGTGTGTCTACTTCAACGCCAGGAGCATCCGGAATAAGGTGGGTGAACTTGGAGCATGGGTTGGTACCTGGGACTTCGATGTTGTGGCCATTTCGGAGACATGGATAGAGCAGGGACAGGAATGGTTGTTGCAGGTGCCGGGGTTTAGATATTTCAATAAGCTCAGGGAAGGTGGTAAAAGAGGGGGAGGGGTGGCATTGTTAGTCAAGAACAGTATTACAGTGGCAGAAAGGACGTTTGATGAGGACTCGTCTACTGAGGTAGTATGGGCTGAGGTTAGAAACAGGAAAGGAGAGGTCACCCTGTTAGGGATTTTCTATAGGCCTCCGAAAAGTTCCAGAGATGTAGAGGAAAGGATTGCAAAGATGATTCTGGATAGGAGCGAAAGTAACAGGGTAGTTGTTATGGAGGACTTTAACTTTCCAAATATTGACTGGAAACGCTATAGCTCGAGTACTTTAGATGGGCCCGTTTTTGTCCAATGTGTGCAGGAGGGTTTCCTGATGCAGTATGTAGACAGGCCAACGAGAGGCGAGGCCGTATTGGATTTGGTATTGGGTAATGAACCAGGACAGGTGTTAAATTTGGAGGTAGGTGAGCACTTTGGTGATAGTGACCACAATTCGATTATAGAGATAGAGATAGAGAAATACAGCACAGAACAGGCCCTTCGGCCCACGATGTTGCGCCGAACTTTTGTCCTAGGTTAATCATAGAATTTTGGACAATTTTTCATGGCCAATCCACCCAACCTGCACATCTTTGGACTGTGGGAGGAAACCGGAGTACCCGGAGGAAACCCACGCAGTCACGGGGAGGATGTGCAGACTCCACACAGACAGTGACACAAGTCGAAATCGAACTTGGGACCCTGGAGCTGTGAAGCAATTGTGCTATCCACAATGCTACCGTGCTGCCCTTAAGAAGTTAACCTACACTCCATTATTCTACCCTAATCCAAGTACCTATCCAATAGCCGCTTGAAGGTCCCTAACTTTTCCGACTCAACTACTACCACAGGCAGTGCATTCCATGCCCCCACTACTCTCTGGGTAAAGAACCTACCTCTGACATCCCCTCTATATCTTCCACCATTTATCTTAAATTTATGTCCCCTTGTAATGGTGTGTTCCACCCGGGGAAAAAGTCTCTGACTGTCTACTCTATCTATTCCCCTGATCATCTTATAAACCTCTATCAAGTCGCCCCTCATCCTTCTCCGTTCTAATGAGAAAAGGCCTAGCACCCTCAACCTTTCCTCGTATGACCTACTCTCCATTCCAGGCAACATCCTGGTAAATCTCCTTTGCACCTTTCCAAAGCTTCCACATCCTTCCTAAAATGAGGTGACCAGAACTGCACACAGTACTCCAAATGTGGCCTGACCAAGGTTTTGTACAGCTGCATCATCACCTCACGGCTCTTAAATTCAATCCCTCTGCTAATGAACGCTAGCACACCATAGGCCTTCTTCACAGCTCTATCCACTTGAGTGGCAACTTTCAAAGAACTATGAACATAGACCCCAAGATCTCTCTGCTCCTCCACATTGCCAAGAACCCTACCATTAACCCTGTATTCCGCATTCAGATTTGTCCTTCCAAAATGGACAACCTCACACTTGTCAGGGTTAAACTCCATCTGCCACTTCTCAGCCCAGCTCTGCATTCTATCTATGTCTCTTTGAAGCCGACAACAGCCCTCCTCACTATCCACAACTCCACCAATCTTCGTATCATCTGCAAATTTACTGACCCACCCTTCAACTCCCTCATCCAAGTCGTTAATGAAAATCACAAACAGCAGAGGACCCAGAACTGATCCCTGCGGTACGCCACTGATAACTGGGCTCCAGGCTGAATATTTGCCATCCACCACCACTCTCTGTCTTCTATCGGTTAGCCAGTTTGTTATCCAACTGGCCAAATTTCCCACTATTCCATGCCTCCTTACTTTCTGCATAAGCCTACCATGGGGAACCTTATCAAATGCCTTACTAAAATCCACGTACACTACATCCACTGCTTTACCTTCATCCATATGCTTGGTCACCTCCTCAAAGAATTCAATAAGACTTGTAAGGCAAGACCTACACCTCACAAATCCGTGCTGACTATCCCTAATCAAGCAATGCCTTTCCAGATGCTCAGAAATCCTATCCCTCAGTACCCTTTCCATTACTTTGCCTACCACCGAAGTAAGACTAACTGGCCTGTAATTCCCAGGGTTATCCCTATTCCCTTTTTTGAACAGGGGCACGACATTCGCCACTCTCCAATCCTCTGGTACCACCCCTGTTGACAGCGAGGACGAAAAGATCATTGCCAACGGCTCTGCAATTTCATTTCTTGCTTCCCATAGAATCCTTGGATATATCCCGTCAGGCCCGGGGGACTTGTCTATCCTCAAGTTTTTCAAAACGCGCAACACATCTTCCTTCCTGACAAGTATCTCCTCAAGCTTATCAGTCTGCTTCACGCTGTCCTCTCCAACAATATGGCCCCTCTCGTTTGTAAATACTGAAGAAAAATACTTGTTCAAGACCTCTCCTATCTCTTCAGACTCAATACACAATCTCCCGCTACTGTCCTTAAATCGGACCTACCCTCGCTCTAGTCATTCTCATATTTCTCATATATGTGTAAAAGGCCTTGGGGTTTTCCTTGATCCTACCCGCCAAAGATTTTTCATGCCCTCTTTTAGCTCTCCTAATCCCTTTCTTCAGTTCCCTCCTGGCTATCTTGTATCCCTCCAGCACCCTGTCTGAACCTTGTTTCTTCAGCCTTACATAAGTCTCCTTCTTCCTCTTAACAAGACATTCAACCTCTCTTGTCAACCATGGTTCCCTCACTCGACCATCTCTTCCCTGCCTGACAGGGACATACATATCAAAGACACGCAGTACCTGTTCCTTGAACAAGTTCCACATTTCACTTGTGTCCTTCCCTGACAGCCTATGTTCCCAACTTCTGCACTTCAATTCTTGTCTGACAGCATTGTATTTACCCTTCCCCCAATTATAAACCTTGCCCTGTTGCTCGCACCTATCCCTCTCCATTACTAAAGTGAAAGTCACAGAATTGTGGTCACTACCTCCAAAATGCTCCCCCACTAACAAATCTATCACCTGCACTGGTTCATTACCAAGTACTAAATCCAATATGGCCTCCCCTCTGGTCGGACAATCTACATACTGTGTTAGAAAAGCTTCCTGGACACACTGCACAAACACTACCCCATCCAAACTATTTGATCTAAAGAGTTTCCACTCAATGTTTGGGAAGTTGAAGTCGCCCATGACTACTACCCTGTGACTTCTGCACCTTTCCAAAATCTGTTTCCCAATCTGTTCCTCCACATCTCTGCTGCTATCGGGGGGCCTATAGAAAACTCCCAACAAGGTGACTGCTCCTTTCCTATTTCTAACTTCAACCCATATTACCTCAGTAGGCAGATCCCCCTCGAACTGCCTTTCTGCAGCTGTTATACTATCTCTAATTAACAATGCCACCCCCCCCCCCCATCTCTTTTACCATCCTCCCTAATCTTGTTGAAACATCTATAACCAGGGACCTCCAACAACCATTTCTGCCCCTCTTCTATCCAAGTTTCCGTGATGGCCACCACATCGTAGTCCCAAGTACAGATCCATGCCTTAAGTTCACCCACCTTATTCCTGATGCTTCTTGCATTAAAGTATACACACTTCAACCCATCTCCTTGCCTGCAAGTACTCTCCTTTGTCATTGTTACCTTCCCCACTGCATCACTACGTGCTTTGGCGTCCTGACTATCGTCTACCTTAGTTGCTGGACTACAGATCCGGTTCCCATTCCCCTGCCAAATTAGTTTAAACCCTCCCGAAGAGTACTAGAAAACCTCCCCCCCCCCAGGATATTGGTGCCTCTCTGGTTCAGATGCAACCCGTCCTGCTTGTACAGGTCCCACCTTCCCCAGAATGCGCTCCAATTATCCAAATACCTGAAGCCCTCCCTCCTACACCATTCCTGCAGCCACGTGTTCAACTGCACTCTCTCCCTATTCCTAGCCTCGCTATCACGTGGCACCGGCAACAAACCAGAGATGACAACTCTGTCTGTCCTGGCCTTTAACTTCCAGCCTAACTCCCTAAACTTGTTTATTACCTCCACACTCTTTTTCCTACCTACATCGTTGGTACCAATGTGCACCACGACTTCTGGCTGCTCACCCTCCCCCTTCAGGATCCTGAAGACACGATCAGAGACATCCCTGGCCCTGGCACCCGGGAGGCAACATACCTTTCGGGAGTCTCGCTCGCGACCACAGAATCTCCTATCTATTCCCCTAACCATTGAATCTCCTATTACTATTGCTTTTCTATGCTCCCCCCCCCTTCCCTTCTGAGCCCCAGAGCCAGACTCAGTGCCAGAGACCTGGCCGCTGGGGCCTTCCCCCGGTAGGTCATCCCCCCCAACAGCATCCAAAATGGTATACTTGTTTTGAAGGGGAACGGCCACGAGGGATCCCTGCACTGTCTGCCTGTTAGTTTTCTTTCCCCTGACTGTAACCCAACTACTCTTGTCCAGTACCTTTGGTGTGGCTACCTCCCTGTAACTCTTTTCTATGACCCCCTCTGCCTCCCGGATGATCCGAAGTTCATCCAGCTCCAGCTCCAGTACCTTAACACGGTCTCTGAGGAGCTGGAGTTGGATGCACTTCCCGCAGGTATAGTCAGCGGGGACACCAGTGGTATCCCTCACCACCCACATCCTACAGGAGGAGCATGCAACTGCCCCAGCCTCCATCCCCTCTTACTTTACAGAATTAGCTGCCCCTTGGACCAACTGGACCTCCGCCCTCCAACTCTGCTTCCAGTCAGCTGTACTCTAAACTCCTGGCTCCCTTCACGCTCTTTGATAAATATAGGAAATGAAATGTAAGGAGCACCTTACTCCCTCCTCACCTAACTCCCTCAGTCACCAAACTCTCACTGTAGCACTCAAATGCCACAAGCTCAGCACTCCCTCAGTCACCAAACTCTCACCGTAGCACTCCAATGCCACAAGCTCAGCACTCCAGTGCAAACAAAGTCTTCACTGTAACTAGCTCCTATTTATACTGTGACTCTAGCTTCTGAAAACTGGCCTAATGCAATTAACTAATTAACAAGCTCCAGCTGCAAGTAAGTCCAAGTAGAACCTTGTTTAAAGCTGATTCAAAATTCACCTTCTTATAGACCAAACAGCAACTTTTAAGTTAATTAACTAAATAAAAGAAATACTAGACTTTAAATAAAAATGAACCCTTATACTCCCTCAGTCACCAAACTCTCACTGTAGCACTCAAATGCCACAAGCTCAGCACTCCAGTGCAAACCTAATTACGTTTACTTTAGTGATGGAAAGGGATAGGTATATTCCGCAGGGCAAGAGTTATATCTGGGGGAAAGGCAATTATGATGCGATGAGGCAAGACTTAGGATGCATCGGATGGGGAGGGAAATTGCAGGGGATGGGCACAATGGAAATGTGGAGCTTATTCAAGGAACAGCTACTGCATGTCCTTGATAAATATGTACCTGTCAGGCAGGGAGGAAGTGGTCGAGTGAGGGAACCGTGGTTTACTAAAGTAGTTGAAACACTTGTCAAGAGGAAGAAGGAGACTTAGATGAGACGTGAAGGTTCAGTTAGGGTACTCGAGAGTTACAAGTTAGCTAGGAAGGACCTAAAGAGAGAGCTAAGAAGAGCCAGGAGGGGACATGAGAAGTCTTTGGCAGGTAGGATCAAGGATAACCCTAAAGCTTTCTATAGATATGTCTGGAATAAAAGAATGACTAGGGTAAGAGGAGGGCCAGTCAAGGACAGTAGTGGGAAGTTGTGCGTGGAGTCCAAGGAGATAGGAGAGGTGCTAAATGAATATTTTTCATCAGTATTCACGCAGGAAAAAGACAATGTTGTCGAGGAGAATACTGAGATACAGGCTACTAGACTAGAAGGGCTTGAGGTTCGTAAGGAGGTGTTAGCAATTCTGGAAAGAGTGAAAATAGATACGTCCCCTGGGCCAGATGGGATTTATCCTAGGATTCTCTGGGAAGCTAGGGAGGAGATTGCTGAATCTTTGGCTTTGATCTTTAAGTCATCTTTGTCTACAGGAATAGTGCCAGAAGACTGGAGGACAGCAAATGTTGTCCCCTTGTTCAAGAAGGGGAGTAGAGACAACCCCGGTAACTATAGACCAGTGAGCCTTACTTCTGTTGTGGGCAAAGTCTTGGAAAGGTTTATGATAGGATTTATAATCATCTAGAAAGGAATAATTTGATTAGGGATAGTCAACACGGTTTTGTGAAGGGCAGGTCGTGCCTCACAAACCTTATTGAGTTCTTTGAGAAGGTGACCAAACAGGTGGATGAGGGTAAAGCAGTTGATGTGGTGTATATAGATTTCAGTGAAGCGTTTGATAAGGTTCCCCACGGTAGGCTATTGCAGAAAATACGGAGGCATGGGATTCAGGGTGATTTCGCAGTTTGGATCAGAAATTGGCTTGCTGATAGAAGACAAAGGGTGGTGGTTGATGGGAAATGTTCAGACTGGAGTCCAGTTACTAGTGATGTACCACAAGGATCTGTTTTGGGGCTGTTGCTGTTGTCATTTTAGAAGGATGGGTGAGTAAATTTGCAGATGACACTAAAGTCGGTGGAGTTGTGGACAGTGCAGAAGGATGTTACAAGTTACAGAGGGACATCGATAAGCTGCAGAGCTGGGCTGACAGGTGGCAAATGGAGTTTAATGCAGAAAAGTGTGAGGTGATTCATTTTGGAAGGAATAACAGGAAGACAGTACTGGGCTAATGGTAAGATTCTTGATAGTGTGAATGAGCAGAGAGATCTCGGTGTCCATGTACATAGATAGTCCCTGAAAGTTGCCACCCAAGTTGAGAGAGTTGTTAAGAAGGCGTACGGTGTGTTAGCTTTTATTGGTAGAGGGATTGAGTTTCGGAGCCATGAGGTCATGTTGCAGCTGTATAAAACTCTGGTGCGGCCGCATTTGGAGTATTGCATGCAATTCTGGTCGCCGCATTATAGGAAGGATGTGGAAGCATTGGAAAGGGTGCAGAGGAGATTTACCAGAATGTTGCCTGGTATGGAGGGAAGATCATATGAGGGCAGGCTGAGGGACTTGAGGCTGTTTTCGTTAGAGAGAAGAAGGCTAAGAGGTGACTTAATTGAGGCATACAAGATGATCAGAGGATTAGATAGGGTGGACAGTGAGAGCCTTTTTCTTCGGATGGTGATGTCTAGCACGAGGAGACATAGCTTTAAATTGAGGGAAGATAGATACAGGACAGATGTCAGAGGTAGGTTCTTTACTCAGACAGTAGTAAGGGCGTGGAATGCCCTGCCTGCAACAGTAGTCGACTCGCCAACACTAAGGGCATTCAAATGGTCATTGGATAGACATATGGATGATAAGGGAATAGTGCAGATGGGCTTTAGAGTGGTTTCACAGGTCGGCGCAACATCGAGGGCCGAAGGGCCTGTACTGCGCTGTAATGTTCTATGAATGTATACCTGGTTGAAGACCTGATTCTATTGACTGTGTTCGGGACCAATCTTGCGAATACAATAAATTGAGTTTATTGTTCCTTCAGAAATAAGTACTTCTGATCATGAGCTTTGTCTGGGCGGGAAAATCCCCGCGGGTGAAGAAGGCGATGTTGGAGAGGAACCGCAGCGAGGGAGGGCTGGCTTTGCCAAGTCTGATTAATTATTACTGGGCGGCCAACATCGCTATGATAAGGAAGTGTATGGTGGGTACGGGGTCTATCTGGGAGCGGGTGGAGGCGGGTTCGTGCAGGGGCTCCAGCCTGGCAGCCCTGGTCACGGTTCCTCTACCGCTGCCCCCGGCCAGGTACTCCACCAGCCCGGTAGTGGTGGCGACCCTGCGGATATGGGGCCAGTGGAGGAGGCATGTAGGGGAGACGGGGGCGTCGGTTTGGGCGCCAATCGGCGACAACCATTGGTTTGCCCCCGGGAGTATGGATGGGGCGTACCGAGTATGGCGGCGGGCAGGGGCGGGAAGGGTGGGTGATATGTTCCTGGAAGGGAGCTTCGCGAGTTTGAGGAGCTTGGAGGAGAAATTTGGGTTGGTAAGGGAAAATTATTTTAGGTACCTACAGTTGCGGGACTTTGTTCGTAGACAGGTCCCATCTTTCCCACGCCTCCCGCCAATGGGGATCCTCAACAGAATAGTCTCTGGGGGGGAAGAAGGGGAGGGTAGAGGCTCTGATATTTATAAGGTGCTCATGAGGGAGGAAGGGTCCCAGACGGAGGAACTGAAACTTAAATGGGAGGAGGAGCTAGGCGGGGAAATGGAGGACGGGCTGTGGGCAGAGGCCCTGAGTAGGGTAAATTCGACCGCGACATGTGTCAGGCTCGGGCTGATTCAATTTAAGGTCGTTCACCGGGCCCATATGACGGTGGCTCGGATGAGCAAATTCTTTGGGATAGAGGACAAATGCGCTAGGTGGACCAGCGAACCACGTTCACATGTTTTGGGCATGGCCTAAGCTTATGGGGTACTGGGAGGGATTTGCGGGCGTCATGTCCCGGGTGCTAAAAACAAGGGTGGTGATGAGTCCAGGGGTGGCAATTTTTGGGGTTTCGGAAGACCCGGGAGTCCAGGGGGAGAAAGAGGCCGATGTTTTGGCCTTTGCTTCCCTGATAGCCCGGCGACGAATATTATTGGCGTGGAGGGACTCAAAGCCCCCGAAGACTGAGTTGTGGCTTACGGACATGTCAAGTTTCCTGGGTATGGAAAAAATTAAGTTCGCCTTGAGGGGATCTGTACAGGGGTTCGCCCGAAGGTGGCAACCATTCATTGACTTCTTTGCGGGAGAGTGAGCGTCAGCAGGGGGGTAAGGTAGAGTAGAGTAGGAGGGATAAAATGGCGGGAGGAGCGGGCTTGTGCAGTATGTTACGATTGAAGTATTGAAAGTACGTGGATGTTTGCACATTTTTGCCTTTTTTGCTCTCTTTCTGTTGATGTCTGTAATTGTTTACAAAGCCAAAAACTACCTCAATAAAATTGTTTATTAAAAAAAAAAGAAATAAGTACTGCAAGTAAATATTCTTGGATAATTGCACTAAGTGAAGTTGTAGCAATTTTAATAAGATTTCAGGAGGGAATATTGTGGGCGCTGAAAATATTCTAAACTTCCTGTGTCGAAGCTATTCGCAATCGGTGGAGAATATCTGTGTTCAACAAAAGTGTCATTCTTGTCAACTGCAAAGCAAATTTATGTAGGGGGTGGAAAGGTTTGGGGGTTTTTTGCTGTTGGTTGGCCAGCAGTGCAATCATTGTCGGTTCTTGTGACCATTCCGTGCAAAATTGAGATATTTATCAAATTTACCAGAGATTTTGAGAGAATTTACAGAATATTGCCCCAAGCTAGGAAACTTGGTTCTGCAAACTTTGAGTACAGGATTACTTTTTTTCAAAAATTCCTGCCATGCCTCTGGCCTACAATTTCATTGGATTGGATTTGTTTATTGTCACGTGTACCGAGGTACAGTGAAAAGTATTGTTCTGCGTACAGTCCAGACTGTACATTCCGTACATGAAAAGAAATACATAATAGGGCAAACATAAAGTACACACAGTACACGGCATCGGGTGAAGCATGCGGAACGTAGTACTACTCAGTAGGGAAGATGTGTGAAGTGATCAGATGATCAGATCAGTCCATAAGAGGGTTGTTTAGGAGTCTGGTAACAGCAGGGAAGGAGCTGTTCGTTAGCCTAGTATCATAGAATTTACAGTGCAGAAGGAGGCCATTCAGCCCATCGGGTCTGCACTGGCTCTTGGAAAGAGCACCCCAACCTAGCCCACACCACCTCCTATCCCCATAACCCAGTAACCAACACGAAGGGCAATTTTGGACATTAAGGGCAATTTAGCATGGCCAATCTACCTAACCTGTACATCTTTGGACTGTGGGAGGAAACCGGAGCACCCGGAGGAAACCCAAGCACACACGGGGAGAACGTGCAGATTGTGATCCAAGCCGGGAATCGAACCTGGGCCCCTGAAGCTGTGAGCAATTGTGCTAACCACTATGCTGCCCATTATTAAAGCTATTAAGCTGTTCCCTAAGTTCCATCTGTTCTGCTGACAAACCTCACTTTCCATCATAAAGGAATCTTCGTTTCACAGGTAAACTCCACACGGAATGTGTGGAAACTGGTTTAAACCTTTATAGCTTTGGGCAGTGGTTTGGTTTGTTAAATACTTTCCAGTGTACACATACTGGTTCCTCCCATATCCAAGAAGGTTAGATTGTCAGCTCGATTCTTAGCTCAGGGCACCAAAAGTGGCCAATCTTACTATCCAGATGAGGTCTTTTTATGGGAAGTTTGTTCAGGTTCTTCAGTGAACCAGAGGCGCTCAAAATGTTGGGACACCGGAGAGAAAAGCAGGTAAGGTGACCAACCTGGGAAACCACGGACTGTTCTTTGGTAGTGTAATGACACAATGTAACTGAGAAAATCTGATCGATCTGACCCAAGTTTCACAGCGTCTATCTAGTTTTAGCTTGTTCTGCTGTTAGGGTGGATTTTTTACCCAGTGACAGGGAAGGAAGATATATTTGAAATGAAATGAAAATCGCTTATTGTCACGAGTAGGCTTCAAATGAAGTTACTGTGAAAAGCCCCTAGTCACCACATTCCGGCGCCTGTTCGGGGAGGCTGGTACGGGAATTGAACCCGTGCTGCTGGCCTGCCTTGGTTTGCTTTAAAAGCCAGCGATTTAGCCCAGTGTGCTAAACCTGCCCAATTTCTAAGATATGTTTCTAACTCAAGATGGTGTGCGCCTTGGAGGGGAACTTTCAACTGGCTCTCCCATGTGCCTGCTGTCCTTGTCCTACAAACACGAGTTAGGAGCAGGAGTAGACCACTCGGCCCCTCGAGCCTGCTCCGCCATTCAATACGATCATAGCTGATCTGTAACCTCACCCCACGTTCCTGCCGACCCCAGATAACCTTGCACCCTCTTTGTTTATTGAGAATCTGTCTAGCTCTGCTTTAAAAAATATTCCGATTCTGCTTCCATTGCCTTTTGAGGAAGAGAGTTCCAGAGACTCACAACCCTCAGAGAAAAATAATTCTCCTCATTTCTTCTTGAATGAGTGACCCTTTATTTGTAAACGGCAACCTCTAGCTCTAGATACAGCCACGGGAGGAAACATCCTGTCCACATCCACTCTGTCCAGACCCCTCAGCATCTTAAAGGTTTCAATCAAGTCACCTCTTACTCTTCCATCGTCCAACCTTTCCTCATTAAACCCCACCCCCATTCCTGGTATTCGTCAGGTAAATCTTCTCTGAACTGCTTGCGATGCATTTCACCTTTCCTTAAATAAGGACACCAATCCTGTGCACAACACTCCAGATGTGGTCTCACCAATGCCTTGTACACCTGAATCACAATCTCCCTACTTGTGTAATACATTCCCCTCACAAACAGTAGCATCCGATTAGATTTTCTCTTTTTAAAATTCTTTTAAGCCTACATGCCTTTGAACTGAGCGACAGTAAAGAGAGAATTGTGTCTTTCATGTGAAAGTACTCAGACCACTGAGACTGTAATGCTTTTTCATTTCTTACAACCACCTGAAGTTATCAATTTGAATTTTAAGAGTTTTATTTCCATTTATTCTTTTATGGGATGTGGATGTGTGGCAAGGCAGCATTTGTTGCTCACCCCTATTGACCTGGAAATGAGTCACTTGTTATTTCCGAGGACAGCGAAGGGCTACGCTGCTGAGGATCTGGACTCACATGTTGGCCAGGCCACACAAAGATGGCAGACTTCCTTCTCTGAAGGACATTAACGTATCAGAAGGATTTTTATAACAATCATAGAATCCCTGCAGTGCAGAAGGAGGCCCTTTGGCCCATCAAGTCTGCACTGAGCCTCTGAGAGAGCACCTGAACCAGGCTCCCACCCGACCCCTGCAATCCCACTTAACCTGCACATCACTGCAGACTTGGAGGCAATTTAGCAAAGCCAATCCACCTGAACACATCTTTGGACTGTTGTGGGAGGAAACCGGAGCATCCGGAGGAAACCTATGCAGAGAGTATATGATATGCATCAGCAATCATGTATTCAGTGATAGATAAAACCTCTAACCAGCAGGTGCCAGTAGAGAACAACCACGTGACACTGCTACCTCAGGGAGTCTGGGGGTAGTCTTTATTGTGGATAGTCACAATTTGTAGTAGCTCTTAGATAATTTTATAATAGATTTTGATAATTTTCTTATGATTATCTAATCCACGTTATTGTTTGACAATAAACATTCAACGAGTCACAAACTAGACATTCTCTAGTGCACTTATTCTGACTGGCCAAGCACAAGAATGTAACCGAGTGACAATGTGCAAACTCCACAGTGCTAACCACTGTGCCAGTCATTTTATGGTCATCATTAGATTTATAATTCCAAGGGCAGCACGGTGGCGCAGTGGTTAGCACTGCAGTCTCACAGCACCGAGGTCCCAGGTTCAATCCCAGCCCTGAGTCACTGTCCGTGTGGAGTTTGCACATTCTCCCCGTGTTTGCGTGGGTTTCACCCCCACAACCCAAAGATGTGCAGGGTAGGTGGATTGGCCACACTAAATTGCCCTTTAATTGGAAAAAATGAATTGGGTACTCTAAATTTATTTTTAAAAATTTATAATTCCAGATTTTTGTTGAATTCCGATTTCACCATCTGCTGTGATGGGATTTGAACCTGGGTCCCCAGAGCATTACACTGGGTCTCTGGATTACTGAATCCCCAGAGCATTACTCTGGGTCTCTGGATTACTGAATCCCCAGAGCATTACACTGGTCTCTGGATTACTGAATCCCCAGCGCATTACCCTGGGTCTCTGGATTATTGAATCCCCAGAGCATTACACTGGGTCTCTGGATTACTGAATCCCCAGAGCATTACTCTGGGTCTCTGGATTACTGAATCCCCAGAGCATTACACTGGTCTCTGGATTACTGAATCCCCAGCGCATTACCCTGGGTCTCTGGATTATTGAATCCCCAGAGCATTACTCTGGTCTCTGGATTACTGAATCCCCAGAGCATTACACTGGGTCTCTGGATTACTGAATCCCCAGAGCATTACTCTGGGTCTCTGGATTACTGAATCCCCAGAGCATTACTCTGGGTCTCTGGATTACTGAATCCCCAGAGCATTACACTGGTCTCTGGATTACTAGTCCAGTGTCAATAGCATTGCCCCACCGTCTCCCCCAGAACCTGCATTGTAACTTTTAGTGATTCATGCACAAGGACACCCCGATCTCTCTGCATCTAAAGAGCTCTACATTCGCTCGCCAGTTGGATAATAAACCTTTTTATTTTTCCTGGCAAAATGGGCAATATCACATTTTGCCTGCATCATACTCCATTTGCCAGATTTTTGCCAGCTTGTTGACCTATCTATATACTTTTGTAGCCTCCTTGCATCCTCTGCGTTTTACACTCTCAGCTATCTTTATGTCTGCAGCAGGTTTATGAGCCAAATCTTTGGTCCCTTCATCCAGGTTTTCCATATAAATTGTAAAACGTTGAGGTTACATGTCATGAATCTGCCTAGTAACAGCAGTAAAATGAATTAAACAAATTATGATAGGATCATCGGGTAGAAAGTTGCCTAGTGACAACAGTAGTTACCATTCAAAAGTCATGATGAGATGTGACTTTACCAGTCACACCGTTAGCAGGCATCCAGACATGATTGGGTGTAAATCACCCTGTCAGTAGGTATAGCTTACCTCGATTACTGAGACCAGTGGATGGGTACACATGCTAATTTCTAGAGTCAAGGAATTTGAGGGAGGCAGCCAAATCCTCAGAATGAAGAATCAAAAGTGAAATGCTATCATTGCCAGCACCCTCAGAAGCAGAGGAGCCAGTTTTACATTAAGAGCCTGGGAGGGCTGTCCACAGCCAAGAGCCGAGGCCCATATATATGTTTTAGAGCCAGGACCATGCAGACACCCTCATCGAGGCAGTTTAAATGTTTTTTCTGGCCGAACAAAGATGCTTCGCAGACTCGATTATCAGCCCTGTACTGTGGTAAGGATAAGATTTGACTTGTAGATTTATCTAATTTGGATGTTGGTTGGGGAAAGTGGAAGTCTTAAGGAGTTGTATATATATTTTGGAACACTGGGATATGTTATCCGTGTGTTTAGTCATTCATATTCTTTTTTAAAAATAAATTTAGGGTACCCAATTATTTTTTTTCCAATTAAGGGGCAATTCAGCGTGGCCAATCCACCTACTCTGCACATTTTTGGGTTGTGGGGGTGAAACCCACGCAGACACGGGGAGAATGTGCAAACTCCACACGGACAGTGACCCGGGGCCGGGATCGAACCCGGGTCCTCAGTGCCATAGGCAGCAGTGCTAAACGCTGCGCGACCTTGCTTCCCAAGTCATTCATATTCTTACCTTAGAGTACTGTAGTCCTGTTCGTGTGTATGTCTTTTAATTTAATAACTAGTCTTTAATAATCGTTACACAATGGCTGGCCTGGTTATTCACACTGGGGTTTCTCATGACTCTTCGCGCCATTCCAAACACAAAACTATGCAGCTTCATGAATTGGTTCACGTTGGGATAGAGTCACAGATATCCAAACCAATCGACACATCCAGCCAATCTGATAGAGACTAATTTCTGTGTACTCTGCTCCCTGTCAACAGATTAATCTTCAATCCATGGCAATGTGTTACCTCGACAATGAGTTACCCCGACACCATCAGCTTCTATTTCTCCAATAACCATTCCAGGGGGTAGAGTGCAGGTTTGGAAGAGGGAACGAACGTCCTTACCCAACACGTGCAGCATACGGTTCTAACGATGTGCTGCTTAGAACTGAACCTTTGCTGTTTGCTGATGACACGATCGTAGTGGGTTGGATCTCAAACAATGATGAGTCAGGGAACAGGAGGGAGATAGAGAACCTCGTGGAGTGGCGCAGTGACAACAATCTATCCCTCAATGCCAGCAAAACTAAAGAGCTGGTCATTGAAAAAAAAAATGCAAATCGCTTATTGTCACGAGTAGGCTTCAATGAAGTTACTGTGAAAAGCCCCTAGTCGCCACATTCCGGCACCTGTTCGGGGAGGCTGGTACGGGAATTGAACCGTGCTGCTGGCCTGCCTTGGTCTGCTTTAAAAGCCAGCGATTCAGCCCACTATGCTAAACCAGCCCCCATTGCATTGCATTGCATTGACTTCAGGAAGCAAAGTACTGTACACACCCCTGTCAGCATCAACGGGGCCGAGGTGGAGATGGTTAGCAGCTCCAAATTCCTAGGGGTGCACATCACTAAATATCTGTCCTGGTCCACCCACATCGACGCTACCACCAAGAAAGCACAACAACGCCTATACTTCCTCAGGAAACTAAGGAAATTCGGCATTTCCACATTAACCCTTACCAACTTTTACAGATGCACCATAGAAAGCATTCTATCTGGTTGCATCACAGCCTGGTATGGCAACTGCTCGGCCCAGGACTGCAAGAAACTTCAGAGAGTCGTGAACACTGCCCAGTCCATCTCACAAACCTGCCTCCCATCCAGTGACTCCATCTACACCTCTCGCTGTCTGGGAAAGTGGGCAGCATAATCAAAGACCCCTCCTACCCGGCTTACTCACTCTTCCAACGGACAGGAGATACAAAAGTCTGAGACCACGCACGAACAGACTCAAAAACATGATGTGGAGGTGCTGCCGTTGGACTGGGGTGAGCACAGTAAGAAGTCTTACACCAGGTTAAAGTCCAACAGGTTTGTTTCAAACACTAGCTTTCGGAGCACTGCTCCTTCCTCGGGTGAATGAAGAGGTAGGTTCCAGAATCACATACATAGACAAAGTCAAAGATGCAAGACGGTACTGTGAATGCGAGTATTTGCAGGTAATTAAGTCTTTACAGATCTAGGGAGAGGGATAATCACAGGTTAAAGAGGTGTGAATTGTCTCAAGCCAGAACAGTTGGTAGGATTTTGCAAGCCCAGGCCAGATGGTGGGGGGTGAATGTAATGCGACATGAATCCAAGGTCCCGGTTGAGTCTGTACTCGTGTGCAGAACTTGGCTATAAGTTTCTGCTCGGCGATTCTGCGATGTCGAATGTCCTGAAAGCCGCCTTGGAGAACGCTTACCCGGAGATCAGAGGCTGAATGCCCTTGACTGCTGAAGTGTTCCCCGACTGGAAGGGAACATTCCTGCCTGGTGATTGTCACGCGATGTCCGTTCATCCGTTGTCGCAGTGTCTGCATGATCTCACCAATTACCACACTTTAGAACATCCTTTCCTGCAGCGTATGAGGTAGACAACGTTGGCCTAGTCGCACGAGTATGTGCCGCGTACCTGGTGGGTGGTGTTCTCACGTGTAATGGTGGTATCCATGTTGATGATCTGGCACGTCTTGCATAGATTGCCATGGCAGGGTTGTGTGGTGTCGTGGTCGCTCTTCTGAAGGCTGGGTAGTTTGCTGCAAACAATGGTTTGTTTGAGGTTGCACGGTTGTTTGAAGGCAAGTAGTGGGGGTGTGGGGATGACCTTGGCAAGATGTTCGTCTTCACTGATGACGTATTGAAGGCTGCGAAGAACGGGAAGGAGCGTAACAGACATCTACGGACGCTGAAAGATGCCCTTGTACGAATGGGATATGGCACTCAACTCATTGATCAACCGTTCCAACACGCCACAGCAAAAACCTGCACCGACCTCCTCAGAAGACAAACACAACCGACATAGTACCCCTTGTCCAGTACTTCCCCGGAGCGGAAAAACTACGACATTTTGAGACAATTCACACCTCTTTAACCTGGGATTACCCCAATCTCTGGATCTGTAAAGATTCAATTACCTGCAAATGCTCACATTCTAAGCATTGTCCGGCAGCTCTGACTTTGTCTATATAAATGTTTCTGGAATAAACCTCTCCATTCCCTGAGGAAGGAGCAGTGCTCCCAAAGCCAGTGATTAACAGGCTGGTGCTCAGACCCAGCTGCTTCCCGCCATTACCGCACTGACCTCATTAACATTGCCCCCTGGGTGCTTCACCCGCTGCTGCTCCCACACTCCCCATTGGGGCCTCACCTCCAGAGGGTCAGCACAGAGCTGAGGGGCCGAGGGGCCGAGCGGCCGCCCACTCCGGGGGCAGAGTCCGGATTGGTGCAGCTCAGGTTCGCCCATTGCACACCGGCCAATCAGCGACCGGGTACGGGCCCGCGGCCAATCAGCAGCCAGGGCACAGCGGCCAATCAGCTGCGAGGGCCAGCGCTCCGCCAATCGGCGTCGCCGCCCGCCGGCGAATCAGTGACATGGAGCCGGGGTCACGTGCGGCAGCTGGGCCAATGCGGAGCGGCGGGCGGCGCGCGGGCGGCAGTCGAGCGGAGCGGCCATGGCGAGCGGAGAGGGAGAGAGCCGGAGCGGCGGGAGCCTGCTGGTCAGTGAGGGGCGGGGGGAGCCTGCTGGTCAGTGAGGGCCCGGCCTGGGGGGGGGAGCCTGCTGGTCAGTGAGGGCCCGGGGCGGGGGGGAGCCTGCTGGTCAGTGAGGGCCCGGGGCGGGGGGGAGCCTGCTGGTCAGTGAGGGCCCTGCCTGGGGGGGGGAGCCTGCTGGTCAGTGAGGGCCCGGGGCGGGGGGGAGCCTGCTGGTCAGTGAGGGCCCGGCCCGGGGCGGGGGGAGCCTGCTGGTCAGTGAGGGGCGGGGGGAGCCTGCTGGTCAGTGAGGGGCGGGGGGAGCCTGCTGGTCAGTGAGGGCCCGGGATGCGGGAGCCTGCTGGTCAGTGAGGGCCCGGCCCGGGGGGCGGGGGGGAGCCTGCTGGTCAGTGAGGGCCCGGGGCGGGGGGAGCCTGCTGGTCAGTGAGGGCCCGGGGCGGGGGGGAGCCTGCTGGTCAGTGAGGGCCTCGCCTGGGGGGGGGAGCCTGCTGGTCAGTGAGGGCCCGGGGCGGGAGGGAGCCTGCTGGTCAGTGAGGGGAGGGGGGAGCCTGCTGGTCAGTGAGGGGCGGGGGGAGCCTGCTGGTCAGTGAGGCGCGGGGGGAGCCTGCTGGTCAGTGAGGGTCCGGAGCGGCGGGAGCCTGCTGGTCAGTGAGGGCCGGAGCGGCTGGAGCCTGCTGGTCAGAGGGCCGGAGCGGGGGGGGCGGGAGCCTGCTGGTCAGTGAGGGCCGGAGCGTGGGGAACCTGCTGGACAGTGAGTGGGCGGGGGGGGAAGCCTGCTGGTCAGTGAGGGGGGGGGGGAGCCTGCTGGACAGTGAGGGGGCGGGGGGGGGAGCCTGCTGGTCAGTGTGGGCCCGGGGCGGGGGGAGCCTGCTGGTCAGTGAGGGCCCGGGGCGGGGGGGAGCCTGCTGGTCAGTGAGGGCCGGAGCGGCGGGAGCCTGCTGGGCATTGTGGCCCGGCCCGGGGAGCGGGGGGAGCCTGCTGGTCAGTGAGGGCCCCGGGGGGAGCCTGCTGGTCAGTGAGGGCCCGGGGCGAGAGCCTGCTGGTCAGTGAGGGCCGGAGCGGGGGGAGCCTGCTGGTCAGTGAGGGCCGGAGCGGGGGGAGCCTGCTGGTCAGTGAGGGCCGGAGCGGGGGGAGCCTGCTGGTCAGTGAGGGCCGGGGCGGGGGGAGCCTGCTGGTCAGTGAGGGCCCGGGGGGAGCCTGCTGGTCAGTGAGGGCCGGAGAGCGGGGGGAGCCTGCTGGTCAGTGAGGGCCCCGCCTGGGGGGGGGGGGAGCCTGCTGGTCAGTGAGGGCCGGAGCGGGGGGAGCCTGCTGGTCAGCGAGGGCCAGAGCGGGGGGGAGCCTGCTGGTCAGTGAGGGCCTGGCCCGGGGGGCGGGAGCCTGCTGGTCAGTGAGGGCCCGGGGCGAGAGCCTGCTGGTCAGTGAGGGGCGGGGGGAGCCTGCTGGTCAGTGAGGGCCCGGGGCGGGGGGGAAGCCTGCTGGAGAGAACCCCGCCCCCCCAGAGAGAGAGAGAACCCCCCCAGAGGGAGAGAGAACCCCCCCAGAGGGAGAGAAACCCCCCCCCAGAGGGAGAGAGAACCCCCCCAGAGGGAGAGAGAACCCCCCCAGAGGGAGAGAGAACCCCCCCAGAGGGAGAGAGAACCCCCCCAGAGGGAGAGAGAACCCCCCCAGAGGGAGAGAACACCCCCCCAGAGGGAGAGAGAACCCCCCCAGAGGGAGAGAGAACCCCCCCAGAGGGAGAGAGAACCCCCCCAGAGGGAGAGAGAACCCCCCCAGAGGGAGAGAGAACCCCCCCAGAGGGAGAGAGAACCCCCCCAGAGGGAGAGAGAACCCCCCCAGAGGGAGAGAGAACCCCCCCAGAGGGAGAGAGAACCCCCCCAGAGGGAGAGAGAACCCCCCCAGAGGGAGAGAGAACCCCCCCAGAGGGAGAGAGAACCCCCCCAGAGGGAGAGAGAACCCCCCCAGAGGGAGAGAGAACCCCCCCAGAGGGAGAGAGACCCCCCCCAGAGGGAGAGAGAACCCCCCCAGAGGGAGAGAGAACCCCCCCAGAGGGAGAGAGAACCCCCCCCAGAGGGAGAGAGAACCCCCCCCCAGAGGGAGAGAGAACCCCCCCCAGAGGGAGAGAGAACCCCCCCAGAGGGAGAGAGAACCCCCCCAGAGGGAGAGAGAACCCCCCCAGAGGGAGAGAGAACCCCCCCAGAGGGAGAGAGAACCCCCCCAGAGGGAGAGAGAACCCCCCCCAGAGGGAGAGAGAACCCCCCCCAGAGGGAGAGAGTACCCCCCCCAGAGGGAGAGAGTACCCCCCCCAGAGGGAGAGAGAACCCCCCCCAGAGGGAGAGAGAACCCCCCCCAGAGGGAGAGAGAACCCCCCCCAGAGGGAGAGAGAACCCCCCCCAGAGGGAGAGAGAACCCCCCCCAGAGGGAGAGAGAACCCCCCCCAGAGGGAGAGAGAACCCCCCCCAGAGGGAGAGAGAACCCCCCCCAGAGGGAGAGAGAACCCCCCCCAGAGGGAGAGAGAACCCCCCCCAGAGGGAGAGAGAACCCCCCCCCCAGAGGGAGAGAGAATCCCCCAAGAGGGAGAGAGAACCCCCCCCAGAGGGAGAGAGAACCCCCCCCAGAGGGAGAGAGAACCCCCCCCAGAGGGGGAGAGAACCCCCCCCCCCCCGAGAGAGAGAGAACCACCCCCCCCCCCCCCCCGAGAGAGAGAGAACCCCCCCACCCCCCCCCCAGAGAGAGAGAGAAAGAACCCCCCCCCCCCCCCTCCTCCCTTTCTCTCTGTCTCATGGTGTGGAGGCTGTTCCTGGGTTTTCCAGCCCCTGTGGTCTCTGTTCTGTCGCTGGAGCCGTGGCTTCAACATTGAAAAGTAACCTCCCTGTCCCGGTGCTGGATCAGGGATGAAACGTGCTCTAACCCGGCCTCTGTTCATGCTCTTGCTGAATCATCCTGTTTCCTGCTTTGTCACACAAGTGGAAATCCAGCTGTGGGTGGGGGGTGGGGGCTGAGCAGAGCTCGTGTTCAGGTTCCGTTATCCGGCAAGACAATAATGGCTATTTTCTTCTCCGTAACTCGGGGAACTAAAAATAATTTTGGAATTCCTAACGCCAAAATTAATGAAATATTGACTTCTAATGACATCACACCTTTCACACTGTCTTCATATCCTCCAGCTCTCGAGCAGTCAGTTGCAGCCACTTTTAACTGGGCAGACGGGCACTTGGGTGGAGCAGTTTTCTCACAGTGAGATACATGACCGGTGGACCTATTTTTTTTATCCTCGGGTAACCATATGATCCCAAAGCTTCCACCTCCTTCCCACCTGTCATATCACCTCAGTCTATCTGTGTGAACTCCTCAGCCATGTTTTTATTGTCTGCAAAGAGCAAGAGAGCACAGATTTAATGTCGAAGTAATAGCTACATAAGGAACTTCGTGCAGCGAGTGGTTAGGATCTGGAATGTACTGTGAGAGTGTGGTGGAGGCAGATTCACACAGCGAGCAGTGAGAGTCTGGAATGTTCTGTGAGAGTGTGGTGGAGGCAGATCACACAGCGAGTGGTTAGGATCTGGAATGTACTGTCTGTGAGTGGTGGAGGCAGATCACACAGCGAGTGGTTAGGATCTGGAATGTACTGTCTGTGAGTGTAGTGGAGGCAGATTCACACAGCGAGTGGTTAGGATCTGGGATGTACTGAGAGAGTGTGGTGGAGGCAGATTCACACAGCGAGCAGTGAGAGTCTGGAATGTTCTGTGAGAGTGGCGGAGGCAGATCACACAGCGAGTGGTTAGGATCTGGAATGTACTGTCTGAGTGTGGTGGAGGCAGATTCACACAGCGAGTGGTTAGGATCTGGAACGCACTGTCTGAGTGGTGGAGGCAGATTCTCACAGCGAGTGGTTAGGATCTGGAACGCACTGTCTGTGAGTGTGGTGGAGGCAGATTCACACAGCGAGTGGTTAGGATCTGGAACGCACTGTCTGTGAGTGTGGTGGAGGCAGATTCACACAGCGAGTGGTTAGGATCCGGACTGTTCTGTCTGTGAGTGTGGTGGAGGCAGATTCACACAGTGAGTGGTTAGGACCTGTAACGCACTGTCTGTGAGTGTGGTGGAGGCAGATTCACACAGCGAGCGGTTAGGATCGGGAATGTTCTGTCTGTGAGTGTGGTGGAGGCAGATTCACACAGCGAGTGGTTAGGATCCGGAATGTTCTGTCTGTGAGTGTGGTGGAGGCAGATTCACACAGCGAGTGGTTAGGATCCGGAATGTTCTGTCTGAGAGTGTGGTGGAGGCAGATTCAAACAAAACATTCAAAAGAGAATTAGACTTTTATCTGAAACAGAAAAATGTGCATGGTTACGGGCAGAAGTTGGAAGACTGACTCATTCAGAGAGCAGGGCAGACAATGACCTCCTGCTCTGTAACCATTCTGAGATTCAGAGTTGACTATTGCACTGCTTCCCTGGTGAGTCTCTCATCCTCCATAAATTTCAGCTCAATGCTGTTTGGATCCTGACTCCTATCAAGTCCTGTTTGTCCAACACTCCCATGCCCACTGATGTAGCTCTAATCCAGTAAAACCCGGGACCGGGATCAAACCCGGCACTCTGGTTCCGTGAGGCAGCAGTGCTAACAACTGCTACCGTGCCACTCCCATGCCCACTGACGTAGCTCTTGTTCAGTAAAACCCACACCTGGGCCTGGATCAAAACCGGGACTCTGGTTCCGTGAGGCAGCAGTGCTAACAACTGTGCCATTGTGCCACCCCCATGCCCATTGACATAGCTCTTGTACAGTAAAACCCATATTTCAAACCTTTCTGTTCAAATACCACTTGTGACTTTTCTGCTGATGGGGAAACCCTGTCTATAACCACCTCCAGCACTGCAACCCTCCAGGAACTCTTCCTCTGATCCTGGTATCTGTGCATCCCTGATTTCCTTCACTCTTCGGGAATCCCCTCCGTTAAGGTGGTCTGTAATATATACTCTAACCAAGCTCTCGGTCAACTATGTCACATTCTGTCTGATAAAACCTGTGAGAAGCTCGGGACATATGCTAAAGCCTCTGTATAAGGCCAAATAGTTGCTGGTTCCATGATGTAACAAAGTAGTTTTTTTCAAACTTTCAAAATTCTTTTTTCCCCCAGAAGGGTTTCAAATTCTGGTAACACAAATCATGGCTTGCAGTAAGTAATGGATAATGCAGCCCACTGATCCATCTCAGTAATACAAACTGCTGAGGTCATAAACAGCAGGAGCATGAGGCAATGTGTTACTGCCATGCGATATTCCACAGTGTTACTCTGCATAATATATAACCCACGTCAAACTTCATAAACTATCAGGGAAATCTGATTTTGTATAATGTGATTAGGACTAAAATGATACAGAACGCAATAGTCTCTATACACATTCAGTACATTTTAACACATCACTGAATTTAAACATTTGTATCTCCAGAAGGAGCCTTAATTAATGATTTGTCTTCAGTTAGTTTTAATCCATCACAAAGTGTTCTGTAAATGGACAATGCCCAGTCAGCAAAGCTGTTGCCTAATTCTGTCATTCTTTCTTAAAAGGTTTCTATAATTTACTATTTGAAACATGTTTTCTCGTAGCTGCGTTTAGCTGTTGTAAATCGAGTTGAACAATCCTGACCTTGAAGCTTTGAAAGCTAGCTAAAGCCTGTCTGCTTCACAGTATTGTCTGATGTTTGTACCATACAATCAACAATTGTGATGATTACTCAAAACATCAAATATTTAATATATTTTTCACATTACAGCATAGTTTTGATGGGATGAGCTAGTGTTTTTGGATGGGTTATCTGTACTTTAATACTAATTGGGAGTATTACTGTATCCCATTACCCACTGCTCTTGTAACAAACAATGTAAAAATGATAATGACCCCTTGATTTTGCAGGCTTCAGAAACTGCCCAACTGGAAGAGCATTTGGAGGGTTGGGGGGAAGTGATGCTTGCTGCAGATCGTATCTTACGTTGGGAGAAACCCTGGTTTCCTGCTATAATGATGCTTGTGGTGTCCGTGGTATTTTTGTAAGTATTAAAGAACAAGTTGATTTTGCTTAGCACCTCTAACCATCCCAAAGATGGGTGCAGTCAGACAGAAATGGACACTTGAGATATTGACCAAACATTAGGTCAGAAAGGTGAATTTTAAGAAAGGCCTTGAGAGAGAGAGAGAGATGAGTCAAATGGGATTCATGTGTGGCTCATAGATTTCTGATGGCACAGCTCCCAATCATTGGCAGGGATGACTGAGAAATCACTAATTTGCAAAATGTTTGGCCAGTCTGTCGAAGTAAAACGTCTCCCATTGTAGTGTCCTGCATGTTAACAGTGGAATCCTATTCATTAGCACGTTGGAACTAGTCCCAACATAAACCTTACAGCAAGACTATGCATACCTACCCAATGACAATTTTAAAAATAAACTTAAAGTACCCAACTCTTTTTTTTTCTCTTCCAATTAAGAGCCAATGTAGCGTGGTCAATCCACCTAACCTGCACATCTTTGGGTTGTGGGGATGAGACCCACGCAGACACGGGGAGAATGTGCAAACTCCACACGGGCAATGACCCGGGGCCGGGATAGAACCTGGGACCTCGGCGCCGTGAGGCAGCAGTGCTAACCACTGCGTCACAGTGCGGCCCTCTAGCCAATGATCAAAGCTGAGAAAAGGCAACATATGAACCCAGAGTTTTTATTAGTCCCTGTTGTGTGAAGTATTGTGCTATAGTCTGGTTAGAATTTTGTTTTAAATTTAAGCTTAAATGTACTTTGGCAATGACCCATATTTTAAATAGAAACGGAGGGGATTACCTTCTGGCCACTTAGTCTTGTTGCACTTGGTTATTGATGAGGAATTCATTAAAAATAAGTAACATCTACAGTTGTCAAAACGAGCTCTCAGTAAAGTGCCTTTGATCAGTGAAAACGGGTTGTATGTCAACTGTAGTTTGCCACACCTCTTCCTTCACTGCTCAAGCAAACTGAGTGAACCATCAAATTATCTGTGTTGTGATTCTGTAGATAGTCATCTCTTCATGTGACTATTGCAGGGTAAAATTAGATAGTGTGAAATGTGTTGACATGTTTGTGATAACTGAGTTCTCTGCTAAGTTTCTTAGCTGTGTCCATGATGTGTGTTGATAGCAGCAGATATCTGCGATTAGTAACCAGCTTTAACAGGGTAACATTAGAACACACCGCTCAAAATTAGCAGCGTCCTCTCCATGGAAAGGATGGGAAAAATCTCTCGGTAGAAGACAGCAGCTGTTTTACCCCTTAAACCTCTTTAAATATGATAGTTATGTAAAGTTAAATCCTATACAAGTGAATAATCCTGGAAAATAATGGCACATTAACAACACCTGTCATCATTAATGTGTAATGGGGACTGAGATGCAGTGTGAATCTTTAGAATCTGCTGCTCAATTTATGCCACTGCTGTTTGCTTTGCATAGAGGGCAACCTGCTCCGAACCTCCCTACTATTTTTAAGAACTTGCTCGACTTGCACATTGATTTTCAAATAAGCTCTCAGCAGAAAGTTAGGGCTGGTGATTCAAAGTGCAAGAAGCCATTTCACCAGCTAAGTGTTACTGCAATGCCAATGAAGCTGGCTATCAAATGAGAATTGAGTAAGTGCAAGGGGTATTTCACTGAGTTACTCGGTGGTGATGATAGTTCCACTATCTCCAGATGTAATCAAAAATACACTGCACTGTGTAAAAACTTATTATGAAGCTTTAAAATCTAGTTTTTGAATTTATGCTTCTGTTTATGTAACATCTGGCAATTAATAATATTTAAAGTGCTGTGATTTTGTGGCAAACATGGGCCAGTCATTCTGTGCTGACTTGGAAATAAATGATAAAAGATTTGTGGCCAATTTGGAAAAACCTGGGATGTTCTTCCCACAGCAATCAAATCAGACTTCAGGAGATCATAATGTTGTCACAACAACAGAAACTTTGGAAGGACTGTAGCCAATGTTTGCACATTGTGTTACTTAACGTAATTTTTTGGTTAACGTTGATTTCTTTCTTGGAGTCACTTTAAGCACCTGTAACCTGGCACGGGAGAATGTAACCTGCCATTGTAAATGTGCATTGAAATTCTGAGTGTTAATCGAAAAATCAAGCGATTAAGTTCTTCAGCACGGCATGCTGCTGGTAACTGAATCATCACATCATCCACGACACCATCTGCCCCCCAACCACCATATTGAATTTGAAGATATGAAATAAACATTTTACGCTTAATTGCTTAAATGTGGTTTTCTTCCACAGGCTAATCTACTGGTTGGACCCTTCAGTATTGACTGGGGTTTCCTGCGCCATTATGATGATCTGTTTGGCAGATTATCTTGTTCCAACTATTGCTTCCAAGATGTTCGGGTCCAACAAATGGTGAGAAGTTTCTTTAAAACTTCGAAGTAAACTGTGATGCATCAATGAGTCTGAATTCCAACATCCTCCCATTGTGCTAAATTTGTAAGAAGTTCTATTTATTTCCAGGGTTAAACTCTGGTGTTGGCATGGCAATCTCTTTCTCACCTGTGGGGCCAAATTTGAATTCAGTCCAGTGATGAACTTTATGCTGGGGAAAGTGCCATAGGCAGCCGTGCTTCAGGGCAGCACCCAAGTTGCCATTCTCCAGAATGACAGTCCAGCCTGATACTGTCTGTCCTCACCAAATGGCCGTGTGCATTTTCCAGCACGGGTATTGGACATCAGTATTGAGTGGGAACTGGAGCTAACTTTTTTAAAGTTTTATCGGAAAACTGGGAAATCTGTAACTGATGGTTCTGGTATAAATATTTTTTGTTTAGAATGTTCTAAACCTTGTGTGGTTTAGAAAAGAGAAAAATTTGACTTGGGCGGCACGGTGCAGTGGTTAGCACTGCTGTCTTCCAGCGCCAGGGACCAGGGTTCAATTCCAGCCTCGGGTGACTACGTGGAGTTTGCACTTTCTCCCCATGTATGCCTGAGTTTCCTGTGGGTGCTCTGGTTTCCTCCCACCGTCCAAAGATATTAGGGTAGGTGTATTGGTCATGCTAAATTGCCCCTTAGTGTCTGGGGTATGCACACGATAGGTGGGCTAGCGTGGGGAGTTGGTCTAGGTAGGGTGCTCTTTCAGAGGGCTGGTGCAGAATCGATGGGACCAATGGCGGCCTTCTGCACTGTGGGGATGCTATTCTTTATTGCCAACACTACGTTCTAAGTCCAAGGATGCTGAGATAGTTTGTACTATCTCCACTAACTTCATGCCCAGGATTAGTTCAATCAGCACAGATTAAGAATTGGAATTTTTGGCTTGCTAATCGATCAGGCACATTCATAGAACATAGAACATAGAACATAGAACGATACAGCGCAGTACAGGCCCTTCGGCCCTCGATGTTGCACCGACATGGAAAAAAAAAAACACTAAAGGCCATCTAACCTACACTATGCCCTTATCATCCATATGCTTATCCAATAAATTTTTAAATGCCCTCAATGTTGGCGAGTTCACTACTGTTGCAGGTAGGGCATTCCACGGCCTCACCACTCTTTGCGTAAAAAACCCACCTCTGACCTCTGTCCTATATCTATTACCCCTCAATTTAAGGCTATGTCCCCTCGTGCTAGCCACCTCCATCCGCGGGAGAAGGCTCTCGCTGTCCACCCTATCTAACCCTCTGATCATGATGTGGTAACGTTTATAATTGTGGGCGGGAAATGCTACGGCTATAATTTTACTAATTGAGGAAGTACCTTAACCCTAATACCCCAAGTGGTGTTTGAGAAGCCTGAATTTTGAAATTACTAGATAAAAGGAGGGGGTTATTCTTTCATAGACTGTTAATACAGTGGATAATTTACCAAGCCATTTGGAACCAAAGTATTTATCTATTCTGGATTATGCCATAGAACTGACATTATCTATCTGTTTGCATATCAAGACTGGTTTTTGTTTTAGTAACCATCTAAACTTGGGAGGTAGCTTTTTAAACATGTTAACAGGGATGTTGTCCGGTTAATTTGTGTAGTCCAAATATTTAGTTACCTTGCTTGGATCAACAGGACCACAGAACAGCAGCAACGCTTCCATGAAATCTGCAGTAATTTGGTGAAGACCCAGCGCAGGATTGTGGGCTGGTGGCGACGCCTTTTTGCTCTGAAGGAGGAGAAACCCAAAATGGTGCGTATCAATCCTGTGGTGAATTAATTGGATAAAAAAGCTGCTTGTGGGCAGCACGGTGGCCTAGTGGTTAGCACAACCGCCTCACGGCGCTGAGGTCCCAGGTTCGATCCCGGCTCTGGGTCACTGTCTGTGTGGAGTTTGCACATTCTCCCCGTGTCTGCGTGGGTTTCGCCCCCACAACCCAAAAATGTGCAGAGTAGGTGGATTGGCCATGCTAAATTGCCCCTTAATTGGAAAAAATAATTGGGTAATCTAAATTTTTTTTAAAAGCTGCTTGCTTCGATTGTTTTGCATGAGTGTGATCATTTTTTGTTCAAGGAGGGATAAGGTGCTTTGCATTGTAAATCACCAATCTGTTTTCAGTGAATTTCTAAGTTTACCCATTAAAATGGTTTGTTTCACTGATGCTCAACGAGACTCTTTCCACATATTTATGAATAAAATTATATTTTGTGGAGGAAGCTTGAAATCAGTGACTAAGATTCAAACTGGGTACAAATTACATTGTGGTATCTACAAAAAAAAGCCCTCCTAAAACAATTAAATAGTGATAGATGTTTACAGCATGGAAACAGGCCCTTCGGCCCAGCTGGTCCATGCCGTCCAGTTTCTATCACTAAGCTAGTCCCACTTGCTGCATTTGGCCCATATCCCTCTATACCCACTCTGCCCAATGTAACTCTAACCTTTTTAAAGGACAAAACCGTACCCACCTCTACCACTGCCACTGGCAGCCTGTTCCAGATGCTCACCACCCTCTGTGTGGAGACATTTCCCTTCTGGTCTCTTTTGTATCCCATTTAAATCCCATTTGTATCTCATTTAAAACTATGCCCTCTAGTTCTAGACTCTATCTTTGGGGAAAGATGTTGACTATCTACCTTATCAATGCTCCTCATTATTTTATAGACCTCTATAAGATCACCCCTAAGCCTCCTACGCTCCAGAGAAACAAATCCCAGCCAATCCAGCCTCTCCTTATAGCTCAGATCAAATCCCGGTAGCATCCTCGTAAAACTTTTCTGAGCTCTTTCTAATTTAACAATATCCATCCTATAATAGGGTGACCAGAACTGAACACAGTATTCCATGTGTGGTCTTACCAATGTCTTGTACAACTTCAATAAGACATCCCAACTCCTGTATTCAATATTCCGACCAATAAAGCCTTCATGCTGAATGCCTTCTTCACCACTTGCGACTCTGCCTTCAAGGATCTATGAACCTTTATTCCTACATCTCTTTGTTCTGTAACTCTCCTCAACTCCCTACCCTCCCTCCCAATCCTTAATTGCGCATCTTTTGACTTGAGCCTGTGCTTTTTTTCCAATGGGAGGTACATTGTATATTTGGTCTTCTCACTTCAGGAAGTTAGCAGAACCAGAATAAAGCGTGGCTTAACGTTCTGTAGCGCAGTGTCTTTCAAACATTTTCTCCCGGGAACCACTTCTGCCGACTGGCTAACCTTTGTGTCACTCCAAGTGCGCTTATCTTTAATGCGACTGGTAAGCCTGCTTGGTTCTCAATATCTCACTCCAATCTCGCTGGCAGAGAGGACAATCCATACATCAGGTGCAGAGTTCAGTTGGTTCCTTTGTGTCTTCATCTTGGTGAGGACGGACGATCCAACATCACATATAGGTCATTGTGAAGGGCATAGCAACAAAATGCTTGTTTTACTCTGCTGGATTCTCCTTGGTGATGCTACTCCAGAATGCAGACAACCTCATGGACCTGGCTGCATAGCGGTTAGCACTGCTGCCTCAGCTCCAGAGGCCCGGGTTCAATTCCGACCTTGGGTCACTGTCTGTGTGGAGTTTGCACTTTCTCCCCATATCTGCGTGAGTTTCCTCCGGGTGCTCCGGTTTCCTCCCACAATCCAAAGATGTGCAGGTTAGGAGGATTGGCCATAATAAATTGCCCCTCAGTGACCATAAGACACAGGAGCAGAATTAGGCCACTCGGCCCATCGAATCTGCTCCGCCATTCAATCATGGCGGATATTTTTCTCATCCCCATTCTCCTGCCTTTGCCCGATAACCCCTGATCCCCTTATTAATCAAGAACCTATCTATCTCTGTCTTAAAGACACTCAGTGATTTGGCCTCCACAGCCTTCTGCGGCAAATAATTCCACAGATTCACCACCCTCTGGCTGAAGACATTCTTCCTCATCTCTGTTTTAAAGGATCGTCCCTTTAGTCTGAGATGGTGTCCTCTGGTTCTAGTTTTTCCTACAAGTGGAAACATCCTCTCCATGTCCACTCTATCCAGGCCTCGCAGTATCTTGTACATTTCAATAAGATCCCCTCTCATCCTTCTAAAATCCAACGAGTACAGACCCAGAGTCCTCAAACATTCCTGATACGACAAGTTCTTCATTTCCAGGGGTCTGCAGATTAGGTTAAGGGGTTATTAAGATAGAACGGGGATGTGGGCTTTGGTAGAGTGCTCTTTCGGAGGGTCGGTGCAGACCCGATGGGCCGAATGGTGGCCTCCTGCACTGTAGGGATTCTATGATTCTATTGTGGCGTGTTTTCAATGTGCTGTCACAGGTCAGTACAGCAACTCTGTCTCCTCATTTGGAGCCATGATGTGGAGATGCCAGCGTTGGACTGGGGTGAGCACAGTAAGAAGTCTTACAACAAGAAGTCTTTAACCTGGTGTTGTAAGACTTCTTACTGTCCTCATTTGGAATCATCGGTTAAGTTAATGACTGACTCTGGGGTCTCAAACACAAAGGGATCTTCCACCCACATCTTTTTCAAAATCTGAAACTTCTCTGGAAAGTAGCGACAAACCAGATGCAGCTGAATAAGGCTTGTTAGTCTATTAGCAACACTGCGTTCTTTGATGTGCCGTAGCAGTGTGGGGAACATGTTGGTTGTTTTGGCTTTATACTCACACTTGCCAAACTTTCAGTGACTTTTGGAAAGCAACTATTTCTACACAATCCCTAAAGCAATCATCATCCTTGTCTTGCAATTTGAGGTTCAGTTTGTTTAGAATTGAAAGGATGTCTGCAAGATAAGATATAGTTAGCATCCAACTTTTGACACCAAACAAATCAGCAGAGGGGACAGTTTCTCCAGGAGGAAATGTGGATTTCATCTCTCAACTCTGTCAAACCCCCAATCCATTGACAGCCAATGTACCTCTGTGGAATAGTAAATGTGTGTGCTCAGCCTCTGTGGAATAGTAAATGTGTGTGCTCAGCCTCTGTGGAATAGTAAATGTGTGTGCTCAGCCTCTGGAATAGTAAATGTGTGTGCTCAGCCTCTGGAATAGTAAATGTGTGTGCTCAGCCCCCATATCAGAACACAACCTCAAAAAGCCCGGCATTGAGTGCGCTGCATTTAATGAAATTCTCAACTTCCGGGCAGCTTAGGGGCAGCAGGGTAGCATGGTGGTTAGCATAAATGCTTCACAGCTCCAGGGTCCCAGGTTCGATTCCCGGCTGGGTCACTGTCTGTGTGGAGTCTGCACGTCCTCCCCCTGTGTGTGTGGGTTTCCTCCGGGTGCTCCGGTTTCCTCCCACAGTCCAAAGATGTGCGGGTTAAGTGGATTGGCCATGCTAAATTGCCCGTAGTGTGCTAATAAAAGTAAGGTTAAGGGGGGGGTTGTTGGGTTACGGGTATAGGGTGGATACGTGGGTTTGAGTAGGGTGATCATGGCTCGGCACAACATTGAGGGCCGAAGGGCCTGTTCTGTGCTGTACTGTTCTATGTTCCGCAATTTCCTTTTAACACCCAGCTGTTTTTCCCAGTCATGGTGGCTACTCCTCGCCAGTGATTCCTCTGCAATGAACCCAGTTGAGTCCACATTTCCCAACCGCATAACTATTCAATTATTCAAAAATCTCTGCGGCAGTCGTGTGGGTTGGTAAAGTCAGGTAGCACAGGAAATCCTCAAAATTCATTTTGCCAAACATACCTCGCGTAAACTAGCATGGTTGCGCAATTTGAAGCATCTGCACTTTCATTCTGTTGTATTAACTCCTGTACTGACTTTAAACGAGAAATAAGCTGGGCTTCAAATTCTCAGCAATATCACACATTTGGCAAGCCACTGTTATCACTAAATGAGATGCATTTCAGTTTTTCAGCTGACCCCTCTAGGACTGTGCGAGCCATGTCTAATGCTGCAGGGAGAATTAATCTCTCTGCTATAGTGTGAGGCCTTTTCTCTTTAATAAACGGTAAGCTACCATGTAAGAGGCTAATTGTGCTTTGTCATCTGGGGCTGGTTTAGCATACCAGGCTAAATCGCTGGCTTTTAAAGCAGACCAAGGCAGGCTCCCCGAACAGGCGCCGGAATGTGGCGGCTAGGGACTTTTCACAGTAACTTCATTATGCTTTTCCCCAAATAATCATACTGATCCGGATAGCTATTACCATCGTCCAGGATCATTAATAATCAACTTGCCATGAGATTTCTATTTTTCTGCCTGTAAGCCAACAATTAAGGAACATAACCTGTTTCTATTATGGAATAATGACACCAGTCGTGTAATTAGTGGGAAGCTAATTTCGACATTCTTTGCTCTAGTATTTCATGACCGTGGTTAGCTTTCTCTCTGTGGTGGCTTGGATTGGACAACAAGTTCACAACCTCTTCCTCACCTACTTGGTTGGTAAGTTAGCAAACCCGTTTACATTTTGTCTTTCATTCAGTTTGGGGATAAGTATGGGCTACGGGTTATATTGGTGTACCTTGTGCATGTTTTCCATGTCTCGAGCAGGTTAAGTTCTGCGATGTAGCATTGAACTCTTGAAGTGGATGTTGTGATACATTGGATTGGGCAGCCGCTGGACACTGGCATAACTTAAACAATAATAAAAATCCTCTTTCTGCTTCGGGATCCTTTTGTGAAATTTGTCAGCGTGTGTGCCTGAACAAACCTTTCGAGGGTCTTACCTCCTCCAAGGTGAGACTCTGGTTAGTCATTTTTGGCTTAATGCCATTAAGTGGAGCAGACTGATGGCTCTGGGTTGGGAGGCTTTCCTGGCCATCTTTTAGAATTCATTAAATAGTTCCTTTATTGTCATCATGTCCCGGAGGATAATACATTTGTCACTGATCTGCTCTGCCAACTTGTGCCTTGTGAAGGGAGATGGTTCAAATCTCTTTTTAGAGAAGGTCTTTGCCTGGCCCTTGTGCGTAGCTTGGTGTCATTCGCCACTTAGCATAAGCCTGAATATTGTCCAGATATTGCTGCATATGGACACGACCGTATTAGAGGGGTTGCAAATAAGACATGGGAGCAGAGGTAGGCCACTCAGCCCATTGAGTCTTCTCTGCCATTCACTGAGATAATGGCTGAGCTGATATAATCCTCAACACTTTTCCACCGTATCCCCATAATATACCCTCTCTCTCTATGCTGCTGAACGTGATGCAATCATCAGTGAACATCCCCATTTCTGACCTCACTGAAATAGTTGAAGATGTTTGGGGCAAGCACGTTACTCTGAGGCATTCCTGTCGTAATGTCCTTTGTGCCTCAATCCTAATTTTGGAGTCTGTAAGAGGCATCAGTAATCCGTAATATTGAGGACGAAGCTTTGCCTTACTTTGAGCAGCTGCATTTGTTTTAATTGGGGTTGCTGACCTGAGCTTTAAATATGTGTAATCATGTGGTGGGTAGCACACACTCAGAATGACATTCGCTCTCAGCCTGAAAAAGCAAACCAGTTTCTGCCTGCAGGTTCCAGCAAGAGTTGAGAGAGAGAGTGTGTCTGTGTGTGCCTGGCTGAGTGTGCGCCTGTCGTGTGTGTGTGTGTGTCTCTCTGTATATTTGTTGTAACTTGATTGAAAACCTGATTTCTGCTCACTTCCTCGTGTTGTCATTTGTCACGTCCAACCACGTTAATGTAACTTGTTGGATCCAATGATCATTCTTATCATCTGGATCTGTGCAGTTATTTGTTTCCTACCCTTTGGTATAATCAAATATCTTGTTGTTTTCAGTGAGTTTCATACTCCTACTGCCTGGTCTGAATCGACATCGACTAATCACAAAGTATGTGGGCATGGCCAAGCGGGAAATTAACAAACTACTGAAGCAAAAGGAGAAGAAAAATGAGTAACAGAAGTGGATTTTTCAGCGTTAAAAATGATCTGATTTCTGATGACCTTATTGGCAGTCTTGCTGAATCAAAAAACTTATAAAGCTCTTAGTATTTGCTCAGCTATAATGTGTGAATGTAAAGGGTGAAGAGGAAGCAAAGTGTTTATATAGCAAACGGGCATGATATTTCATAATAATTAGGTTTTGTTTCTCATTATTTCAATGCTGGTAATTTTTTCTGATCAGGAATTGCTATTTAGGTTTAAAGACCTGCTTTCAACTGATATTTTCCCCCATTGTCTGTGTTCGTAATTTGTTTTGAAGTTTTTTTTTAAGCCATAACTGCACTGGAAGTTTAATTAGAAATGATTCTGTTACATGGAATTATTGAAGTGCTTGATATGTGTGCAATCAGTCATCTGTGTTCCTGCTAGAGCATGTGAGTGGATCCCAGCTGTCAGTATCAGAAACCGTATATCCATATGACTACTGTGTAATTGTATGTTTGAAGTCACATGTAAATAGGATTGTCTTTCACGCTATATAAATGTTTTTGTGTATATTTGTGGAGAATGTACATTTTAGTTGTGTTTAACTGTAATCTCTGGAGGGTTCTCACTAAATAAAGCACCAAGTAAGTGGCTTTCACATGGAGTGAACGTAAATCAGCCGTAATTCATCCTTCTTCCATCTCGTGTAAGCAGTGACCAAATGGTATTAAACATTGTGCAATCATCAGCAAGCATCTCCATTTCTGACCTAATGACAGAGGGAAGGTCATCAATGAAGTTGTTTGGGTCGCGGACACTACCCTGTAATTGGTAAGCTTGAATGCTCTCTCACACTGACACATTCCTGGGCAGTCATGTCTTTAGCTGGTAGCTTCATCCATTAAATTTGCATTGCAATTATCGGAGGCCCTATATCTTATGGTCTAAACGTCCACCTGCTTTCAAGCCTTGTGCTTATGAATTTTACCTTTTAAAAATTATTAGTGAAGAAACTTCCTTTTTTTGATACCTGTTATTGCACAGTATCATTCCTTTCTGTGCTACTGTTACTGATGTACTTTTGTTGGGGAAGGTGAAACGCAAGAGGATTTGCAAAGAGAACTCCTGTTTTTGAAAGTATAATGACGTCTTTCAATCGATATTTAGCCCTGCTGATATTGCCCAGCCAACTCCTGGCCTTCATTTTCCTGCATTTAGCTGACCAATAAATTTGCCCAATGTTAACTTTTATCCTTTTAAATGGAATTAATCCACAGATCTAGGATCTTTGCCCTCCCCCCTGCTCCTTGTCTAGATTTAGCAATCTTAACAAAGGTGCTGTAAACTCTGATTGGTGCTGTTTCTGAAAAAAATGATAGCTTGCCTTTCTTGTGAGAATACTTGGCAAAGGGCAAGTAATGAAGCTCCTGTTATTCAATTACTTCTGTTATAATTAATAACTACATATTAAAATTTGCACTAGATGTTACACTGTGTATTGTGCTGGAAATGGTAGTGTGGTAATATGGAATGGCAATGTGGTAGTATGGAATGGTAGTGCGGTAATATGGAATGGTAGTGTGGTAATATGGAATGGTAGTGCGGTAATATGGAATGGTAGTTTGGTAATATGGAATGGTAGTGTGGTAATATGGAACGGCCTGGATATTAGGCCCAATAAAATTGGACACTTTTTAAATTAAGAATTGGACATTTTAAATTAAACAGTCATCTGTAGGCAGGCTAATGAGAATTGGAACTTGGCCAAGCTCGAATACGCTAAGCACAGACAAACTGCCAGGACATGTCTGGACCTGCCTTGTCAATCGCCCATCGAGATAATAGGCTCCATATGGATCGATTTGTTTTGGGTTCCGCAGATTGAGCCAGACCTCTGGCACCCAGCGTTCCCACCCCTACCGTTGTATTGTAACAGGTACGTGCAGACACCACAACTGGAGATGGTCACCTAGAGGTGGGGTCCTGTCGAGCAGCCATCAAATATTCCATTGGGTATTGTGACCCCCCTCCTGAGACCCCATTGGCTGGGGGCCAGATAACTTACTGGAAAGGTGTGACGGGAGGGAGGGGAGATGAAGGTCGGCCCCAGGACTCACCCTAGTGAAGAATTGACATGGAGGTGATAGTGATGATTTGAAGACTGACCAGGCGGAAGGAAGCTGCCAGCGCGACCCACCTTCGCAACAAAGACGCTGAAGAAACCAAGATTCGGAGAATTGGACCCGCAGAGCAACTGAGTCCATTGGCTCGGGTAACAGTATGACTCGTGGGTCATATTTTAGTGAAATTTTGGGATAATTTAAGGTTGTGATTTTATTCTTTGTTAGATAAATTGCATTGAATTTTATATCTGTGTGGTCCTTTGTTCACCTCTCCAATAAAGATGTCTGGGTAAAATGTTTGATTAATAAACTGATGAAGTGTCTGATGTTTTACAGACATGTTAGCTAAAATTAGCCATTGTAAAATGTTATATTACTTGTATTCTAGTACTATTTAATACAATTAAAACGAGATCTAAGGTAGTGTGCTGCCACTTGGTGAACTGAGATGGAAGTGTTAAATCAACAATTCTAATGGGTTACTCACTTAAGACTGGCCTGTTTTTTTTAAATTGGGGAACAGGCTTTTGTACCAGAGTTACATAATGAGCAAATAGCCTAACCTGCTAAGTATTTTCCAGCATTGTTTTGATTTAAAGTACCAGGATTTTAGAGAGTTGTTCGGTCAGGGCATATGGGAATCTGGAGTAAAGCCAGGTAAAAATAGCTGAGGTATTGATCAACCATGATGTAACAGAATAGCTGAACAGGTTTGAGTGATCGATATTCCTAAATGGCATAGCTATTAACTTTAACCTTTTCACTTAACCATCTCTACTAGTGGAAGAATGAGTTAAATATATCTTTGATTCAAAGTAATTATGGAATGAGAGCAGAAAGTATCTAAGGTAAATCTGGGGAACAGCTAATTTCAATGGTTTAAAAAAGTATCCAGCACAGTTCAATTGGAAAAGACAATTGCAGGGTAAATCAGAATGTATGAGATTCTCCGTTCGGGAGACTAAATGTTGATGCCAGCGGACTTGTCTGGGGCAAGAGGGCACCCATGGGAGTGTCTGGGGTGGGGGTGGGGGGGGGACCGACACCTATATGACCTGTGGCACCAGGTTCAAAGTGGGCTGTTACAGGTGTGCACAACTGTACGGCTGCTTTACCGGCAGCGGCAATGGTGTTCCGTTCTGTGTCCGTCCATCTGGACCCTACAGCCCACCTCCTTGCCTCCGCCCCCACTACTCCCCAGCCCTGGCAGAAACCCTCCCCCCGGGCCAGCAGCACAACTGTCCCCTCGCTATGACCCATGTTGGGCAGTTTCTGTACTCCCTTTCTCTCCCTCAGCAGCCGCCACACCAGTTTCACGATTATTTAAAGCACAAGTGAACCATGGTGTTGGGAACTTGGCCCATCGGAGTCGGAGAATCGCCGAGACCCCAGAGAGTACCGAGTCAGGTCTGCTGAACATGCAGAGTGAAATCAGAAGCACAAAGGGACTTGGGAGTCCTTGTTCAAGATTATGGTTAATGTGCAGGTTCAGTCGGCAGTTAGGAAGGCAAATGCAATGTTAGCATTCATGTCAAGGCTAGAATACAAGACCAGGGATGTACTTCTGAGGCTGTATAAGGCTCTGATCAGACCCAATTTGGAGTATTGTGAGCAGTTTTGGGCCCCGTATCTAAGGAAGGATGATGCCACCCCGTCCACACCACAAATAGCCCACAACCACCACCCATCCCACCGTGAAGCAGCCGCCACTCCCCAGACAGCCTGGGTGTCCACCTTCCCCCAAGTATGGGGGGTGACTGGCAGCACGGCGCAATGGGTTAACCTTGCTGCCTCACGGCGCCGAGGTCCCAGGTTCAATCCCGGCTCTGGGTCACTGTCCGTGTGGAGTTTGCACATTCTCCCCGTGTTCACGCGGGTTTCGCCCCCACAACCCAAAGATGTGCAGGTTAGGTGAATTGGCCATGCTAAATTGCCCCGTAATTGGAAAAAATTTAGTGGGTACTCTAAATGTATTTATTTTTTAAAGTATGGGGGGTGACCTGCCACCCTCCTCCTCCCCCCCCCCCCCCCCCCCCCCCCCCCCCCCCCCCCAGGACTCTCTAAGTAGGTTGACCTCCCCGGGTACCCCCTTAATTGGGAGACCCCCCCAGGGATTCCCTTAATAGGGAGATCCCTCCCCCAGGACCCTCAATAAGGAGCCCTGCCCATGTTTCATAGAAACGTTGAAAGTAGCCAATTTCATGACCGTAAATTGCGTGAAAACCATTTGAAATGCATGAAGTACGTTTGAATTAGAATCGTGGTTACTATTAAAATCCATAAAATAAATAAGAAAATTTCTTTCATATGTCAAAACAATAGCATGTTTAATTTTATACGTTACAACAGTATATATATTTGCAAACATAAAGACATTAGAGAAAAACCTCTTCATATGTCAGGTTAAGTGGTAAAATCTTTAATTTCAATAATAAAGAGCATAAAAAATATTTTATTTGATGCAATAAAAATAATAACAAAATACTTTGTCAGGAAAATGGATAATTTTGTTTTGTGCCTCGAGGATTGCAATACAGGTTATGTAAGATTCTGAATGGATTTAACTTTATCTGACTTCATAAATAATAAACGATCCACTTAGAAACAGAGACAAGGAGCAGGAGGTCACATGGTCCATTCAATATGATCATACCAAACTCCTGCTCTCTCCCCATAGGTGCCTTTGGTGACTAGAAATCTATTTCTTTCTTAAATATATTCAGTGACTTGGCCTCCGCAGGCTTCTGTGGTAGAGATTTGCACAGGTTCACTTCCCTGAGTGAAGAAGTTAGTCCTCAGCTCAGTCCGAGAGAGACAGTCCAGCCCAGACCAGTCTGTTTCTCCTCTCCAAAATACAAAACCTCGCAACACAATGGGCGGAATTCTCCACTCCCCACCTGGTGTGGGAGGGCCTCACAACATTTTTTACGCCCCCCCTGGCGCCCCCAGCGATTGGTGCCCACCGATCGTCGGGCCAGCGTCCGAAACGGATGCACTTTTTCCCCTCCGCCACCCGGCAAGATCAAGCCGCCATGTCTTGCCGGGCGGCTGAGGAGAAAGACGGCCACCACGCATGTGCAGGTTCGTGCCGTCTGCGCGATGAAGTCATCCGCGCATGCGCGGGTTGGAATCGGCAACCCGCGCATGCGTGGATGACTTCACATTCTCGGCGTGACGAGGTCGCTGCCGAGAAAGACGGAGGCCCACTCCTAGCCCCCCGGGTGGGGGTGAATTAGGTGCGGGGAGCGGGCTCCTAGCCCCCCGGGTGGGGGTGAATTAGGTGCGGGGAGCGGGCTCCTAGCCCCCCGGGTGGGGGTGAATTAGGTGCGGGGAGCGGGCTCCTAGCCCCCCGGGTGGGGGTGAATTAGGTGCGGGGAGCGGGCTCCTAGCCCCCCGGGTGGGGGTGAATTAGGTGCGGGGAGCGGGCTCCTAGCCCCCCGGGTGGGGGTGAATTAGGTGCGGGGAGCGGGCTCCTAGCCCCCCGGGTGGGGGTGAATTAGGTGCGGGGAGCGGGCTCCTAGCCCCCCGGGTGGGGGTGAATTAGGTGCGGGGAGCGGGCTCCTAGCCCCCCGGGTGGGGGTGAATTAGGTGCGGGGAGCGGGCTCCTAGCCCCCCGGGTGGGGGTGAATTAGGTGCGGGGAGCGGGCTCCTAGCCCCCCGGGTGGGGGTGAATTAGGTGCGGGGAGCGGGCTCCTAGCCCCCCGGGTGGGGGTGAATTAGGTGCGGGGAGCGGGCTCCGAGGCCGTCGTGAACCTCGGCCGAGTTCACGGCGGCCTTCACGAATTCGGCCCCCTGCAGGCTCAGATCACAGACCAAAAATAGTAACGTTAAATAAAAATGGGAACAAAGGAAATAATCATGAAGGATTCTAACAATATATTGTGACTAGCTGAGGCCCAAGCATGATTGTACCCCACTGGCCACCAGCTACCGTTCTAAAACAAACCCATACATTCCTACTCTGTTTCCTGTCTGCTAACAAATTCTCTATCCATGCCAATATATTGCCCCCAATTCCATGCACTTCCATGTTTGCACACAAAGCTCTTGGCCGGGATTCACCGTTCCCCGGTGAGGGGGTGGCCAGGCGTTGGCCAGGGAAGCACTATCTGGCAGGTTGCATTCTCGCACGGCCGGCGTGTATTTTCGGCCACAGACCCTGCCATCCTCCAGGCATTTATATCGTGGGAGCCGGGAGTTTTTCTTGGCGTGGCTGCTAGCCCCAAACTAGTCGCTGGACCGGTGAGGGTTCAGCGCCGATTTTGCTGTTGTAAAATACCACAGTTCCCACCCCAGCGTCAGCATTTAGCTGTGATAGTGGAGTCGGACACTTCAGGAACTTTCAAGCAGTTATTGGATCGGCTCATGGAGCACACCAGAATGACAGGGAGTGGGAAAGCTTGATCTTGGTTTCGGACAATGCTCGGCACAACATCGAGGGCCGAAGGGCCTGTTCTGTGCTGTACTGTTCTGTGTTCTATGTAAAACGGTGAATCCAGCCGCTATGTGAGACCATCAAAAGCTTTCTGATAATCCAAATACACCACATCCAGTGGTTCTCCCTTATCTATTCTGCTAATTATATCCTCAAAAAACTCCAGGCTTGGAGTTCTCCTTCGGCCCACCTCAAAATTGGGAAAGGCGATTGGGCAAAGAATCGGTTTTGACGCGGAAATCGTGGCATCGTTCACACCAAATCACAATTCTCCATCGCTGACAGCGGCGCCAATGCATTCTGGAACACACATACAGTAAACGCCGTTTGCATATCAATAGTGGGCCTGACCCAGTATTCTCTGGGGTCGCCGTGATTCTCTGCCTCCACTGGGGGCAAGGGGGGGGGGGATTCCCGGCTGTGAGGTCCACTTGTGGTTTTTAAAATTGTGAAACTGTTGCAGTGGCTGCTGAGGGAGAGAGAGGGGGTACAGAAAGTGTCCAACATAGCCATATTTTGCTGACAGTTGTGCTGCTGGCCAGGGGGGCTTCTGCCAGGGCCGGGGGTAGTAGCGCGGGGCGGCCAGGAGGTGGACTGTGGCGTCAGGATGGACGGGCGTGGAACACCATTGCCGCACCTTGTGCAGAGATAAGGATTTTCTACAACTGGGACCCAGCCTTAATAATAATATAATAATCGGTTATTGTCACCAGTAGGCTTCAATGAAGTTACTGTGAAAAGCCCCTAGTCGGCACATTCCGGCGCCTGTTCGGGGAGGCTGGTACGGGAATTGAACCCACGCTGCTGGTATTGTTCTGCATTGCAAGCCAGCTATTTAGCCCACTGTGCTAAACCAGTCCCTTAACATTTCCTTATTCCAATATTATGCAAAGAATTTTCTATTGAAACAATCCAACATCAATTTACAAAGCACATTCATGTCACTCAGTGATATGAATAAGTTTGCATTGCTTTACACGATCAATTTATAGATTCCTTGTATTGTACCTCACTTAATTGGTGATAACATATGGTTGTGATATTATGGTAATGTACACAAAACAATCATCTAGATCACTTAATTATCATTACTCAGTACAAATTAATCAAGAAAATGAATTTTCAATTTGAGCTTGATCAGTTAATGGTTATAAAATCTGAAGAAAATATGAAGTTTGAATGATTACCAAATCCTAACTAAATAGTGAATCACCTGGTGTACAATTAGTACAGAAACATGCGATCATAAAAGCATCCACGTTGTCTGGAATACAGTTGCAGCCAGTCTCCTGACTTCCTCTTGTAGCTCGTTGGCTGAACACGAGGCCATTCCTCACCTACAGGCAAGAAAGAATAATTCCAATAAAACATTCAATGAGGGAAATTAAGCCAGACCTTTTATCCGCATCAAAAATCCATGGATAAGAGTTTGAAGTAGCTTGGCATGCCAAAAAAAGTCAGTGCAAGTCACCCTGATGTCACCATTACTGGCATTAGGAATGGAATGGGTTCTAGTGACAGGAAATGAAGGGTGGGGGTTGTAAGGGGAACTGATTTTGTTGGATCTCTGCCCACTCTGCAATGTGCAGCCTTCCAGCTGACTGTAAGGTGAGCCACAGGATTCCAAACCAGGCGAGAAAATCATTACAGAAGCACGGAAGGTATCTTGAAACAGCGTTGCAGTTCCCTGGACAGCTGAGGGGTCATTTAGAGATACAGCTCAGCTCCGTCTTCCAGCTCATTGTCATTTGCTGCACGATCCATAACTTTGTCAGGGAAAGAGGCCGAGACAGTCACAGGAGATCCAACGACAGCTAAAAGCAAAGCAGGACAAAAAATTACCCACAAGAGATTTATTGAAATTAGGAGCGGGAGTAGGCCATTCAGCCCTTCCTGCCTACCCCACCATTCAATAGAACCCATTTAGGACTGAAATGAGGAGAAATGTGGAATTCTCCCCCACACGAGACTGCCGAAGCCACATCACTGAATATATTTAGGAAGGAAATAGATAGATTTCTAGATTCTAAAAGTGTCGAGAAGTATGGGGCGAGCACGCGTGTATGGTACAACCCATACTGTCGGATCCTCATCCTTCTTTAAGATCAAGGAAATCATAGAATTTACAGTGCAGAAGGAGGCCATTCGGCCCATCGAGTCTACACCAGCCTATGGAAATAGCACCCCACTTAAACTCCAGTTCCTCCTCTTTCTCCTGTTCCACCATCGAAACATCCAAAAGCTCCAATATTGAGAATCCATTCTCGGGGGGGCTCCGACACGTACGGGTTCTGATAAAACATCTCAAACGCCTCATGAACTCTGTCTGGGGCAGAAACCACTCCATCCCTGCATCTATAACCTGCACAATTTCCCTGAAAAACCGCCTGTTGCCTCGGCTGGTGCGCCAACAAGCGACTAATCTTTTCCGCAGCAGGCACACCACTCTGTCCATTGACAGCAGCCCGAACTCCAGCTGTCGCTTCTTCCTATCAGCCAGTACCTCCAGTGTCTGATTGACCGAATGTTGAGGGTCCACCTCCAAGGTGGTATCTACCAACCTCTGCCTTTCCACCCTCTCACTCTTCTCCTAGTAGGCCTTAAAATAAATTATCTCCCCTCTAACAACCACCTTCAATGCCACCCACAACGAGAAAGGCAAAATCTCCTCACTCCTATTAAATCTCAGATATTCCTCAGTGGTAGAGGAAACTCTGTCACAGAAGCCCTTATCTGCCAGCAGTGATGTATCAAACCTCCACGGGGGTGTCCTGAGCGGGGCTAACCCAATACCACATCTACATAATGCGGTCACAAATCACTATCGCCGGAGGCAGCGGCCTACCCACCGTAAAGAGATCAATCCTGGAATCCACCTGGTCACCCTAAGAGAAGAACAAAGAATCCTTCTCTCCTGGTTGGGGCAGATCCATTGACCAACGCCACCGGTGCACCCACTAACAATCCACTAACCACGTGCCTCCCATTTGGATCTGTCAAAATCTTCACCACCAAAAGGCTATCTTCTCATGGATCAGGCCCAGCCAAGATGGCCTCCAGATCCCCCAACACAACAGGACAAAGAAAAGTCTGTCAGAAGACTAACCCACCCCTCCCCCTTTCCCCTTCCCACCAACTCCAAACCCAAACAACCACACAAACCCCAACCATGCCCCCATATACCCCCACCCCACCAAATCCTAACCACCCAATAATAACCCCTAAGCTCCTACCTAATAAACCCCCACTGTCCAAGCCACAGGTAACCCCAACCCCATCCCTTCACTTCCATTGACAAACTATTCTACCGAGCAGGTGGCACCCACACCGCAGCCACCATGCACGGTTCCCAAACGGCAATAGGTGGTTAGAACCACACTATCGGGAACTAGGCCGGCAGTGAGTGGAGTATCGCTGGGCGGACCTTTGCCAATGGCCCCCAGCCGCACAGAGTACTCCGCGATCACGCCGATTCTCGGGTCCTGGAGAATTGCCAGAGCGGCGTTGGGCCCAAATGTTGGTTTTCCGTCCTCACGCCAAACAAAATTTTGGCGCGTGGCTGCGGAGAATCCAGCCCTATGTCTGCGTAGGTCACCCGGAGGTGGTCAGGGGAAATCACACCAAACCAATCTTTGTTACGGTACACTGCTGCCGTGGCCTTATTGAAAGCTGCACGCCCCGTGCCAGCTCCGCTCCAGCATCCTGGTAAATCCTCACCTCGTAGCCTTCCCATCCGGCATTCCAGTTCTCTGTTGCCCCCACAAAGCTCCTCCTGTGTCCTGGTAGCTGTGGAATCGTACTATAATCGCACGAGGTGGCCCAAGTGAGGCTTCACCCAGAGCGAGCTGTGGGCTCGATCCAGCTCGGGAGGGTCCGCCATTTCCCCCTCCCCCACCATCTTCCACAACAACTGCGCTGTGTTTGGGCCCTCCAGCCCCCATGGCAACCCATTAACCCTCAACTTCTGCCTTCTCGACCGATATTCCAGGTCGTCCACCTTAGCCCTCTTTGTTGTCGGGTCGGTCACCACCACATGCCACCTCCACCTCCAGAGCCGCGATCTGGTCACTCTGCCTTAACAGAGCAACTTCCATCTCTTGCAGCTTCGCACCCTGCTGCTTCACCACCTCGTCCAGCATAGCCAGGGCCCCTCGATTGCCTTCTCATAGTCTCTTGAGATCTCCAAGCACAGATCCTGCAGTTCCACGGCTAAGAATTCAACAGTTAGTGGGGTGGTCCCATCGCTACAATCACCTCTGCCATTTTCTTCTTCACCAAGGCACTCAAAGCTTCCACTTCTGAAATTTTCTTTCTTGTTCTGTTGCCTAACTCGATACCAATTACACATCCCCTTACTGTGGGACACTCAATCCATCGATTTCAACAAATTTCAGCTCCAATCATTATCGCCGGACGGGCGAAAAGAGCTTAAACTGCAATCTCCGGCATGAGCCCCCACACGTGCCAACGTTCCTTTACATGCCGCACCAGAAGTCCTTAAGAAAACATAATGTCAAGGCTGTACTCCAAATCCACACTGGAAAGAGGGAATGATGCAGGTGGAAGAGGCCCACATACCAACTTGGTACTTTTCATTACAGGGGCTACAGACTAGAACATATATATATTTTTTGAATATAAACTTAGACTAACCAATTATTTATTTTCCCAATTAAGGGGCAATTTGGCGTGGGCAATCTTGCACACCTTTGGGTTGTGGGGTTGAGACCCACGCAGACATGGGGAGAATGTGCAAACTCCACACGGACAGTGACCTGGGCTGGGATCCTCGGCGCCGTGAGGCAGCAGTGCTAACCATCGTGTCGTCCCAGACTATATTTTATGCCTGTGAAAGATAGAACTTATAGAACTAATGGTATATTATGTGCACCTAAATATTCAAGTCTGTTTGTGTTAATGCTTGCTTCATTGTGAAATGCTTTTTCAAGGCTATAATCTGTTAAACCTCTGCAAGATCAACGAAAGAGATGATGGAAGAGATCTACCTCAGGACCGATTTGTGACAATAGAGGATAAGGCGAATGTGAAACTGCAGAATTGCAGAAGTTGAGCCATTAAAGGAAATGTGAATCTTGGAAAAACAGGAAACATCTTTACATGTTGGGTCACAGGAGATCAATTAACCACCAGTGATCCAATCCAATCATAATGGCTAGGACAAACTATAACCTAATATGGCATGGGTAGGGTCTCTCACTGCGGATAAAACACATAATTGGCAGACCTAGCTGACAGAAGTCTGGTCAACAGAAGTGATGACAGTGCCTCAGGGCGCTTGGAAGCAGAGAGAGGAGAGAGGAGACTCGCTGTGTATCTGTTTAAGCATTAACTCTGTAAAGCTTTGTGGTACTTAATAAACTCTCTGGCTTGATTAAAGAACGTAAGTGATGTTGCACGTTTTACTATGGGCGTAAAACGCGTTTATTGGAGTGTATTAACACGCCTCCGAGTTCGACGTGTGCTTAACACTGCTAGGCTCTGCTCTATGTAATTATTTAGCTCTGGAGTCGCCAGTTGCCGTATAGGCAACGTCACAAGTATTCCAAGGTCAAGTTCAAAGTAATAAAGACGATACACCGATTAGTCAAGTTCAAACGATCAATATTTATTATACAGTTAATAATAAATACTCATGCACACACACTAAGAGACTAAGCTACAACTAAACATAAGCAAACAGAATACTTATCTAACAGGAACAGGCAAGGTCAGAGAACGAGGCCTTCGTCCTGGTTTTGTCTGCAGCCTTCAGCAAGCGTTCTGGTACTTGGGAGTCTAGTGGGCTTGGATCGCGTAGCGAGCGTTGAACTTACGGTTTCGGCGGCTGGTGCTCAACGGCTGGAGTCAGGATACCAGGTGTCAGTCGGGGCCGGAGCACGGGTTTAACAGACCGGACAACACGAGGTCCCTATCTTTTATAGGGGTTCCGTTGTCCTTCCCTCTTCTCGGGCGGGCTCTACCTATTGGATCAATTTCTTATCGATACTGGATTAATTCCCCAATGCGAGGGGGTCTCCGTGATGGAGGGGGCGTTTCTTATGTCCTTTTGTTTGGAGGTTTCTGGTGCCTCGATGTCTGGGTCTTGATTGGAATGTGTCCATTCAGAACCAAATGTATCTATTGTGTGGGTGTTCAAGTCTGATGGCCTCATTAGCATGCAAAGCGTTTTGCCATTTGCACCTAGCTAAGGTCTTTTCACCTGAGCCCAAACTGGTTCCTGCTGCTGCAGAATGCAAACTGCTCTTTGCAGACTGCTGTTCTGGCTGAACTGTCTGTTTCTCAGCAGCCTTCCATTTTAGTTTGGCTCAGTGTCCATTTTGCGTGGCCAGCATGGCTACATTCCCTCCTTGTGATCCTCACAATCGTACTATTGTGAAGGATCACCTATGTACTTTGCCTTCCTTGTGTTCTGACCTCTTGCCAGTTCCTGTTCTACTCTGTTCTAAACTATGGGAAGAAGAGAAAAAAAATTTTAACTAACATTTCTACTTGGCCCTATGTCAAAGGGACGTGCATTACTACAATTGGGAACCTCTACCTATCACTATTAACCTTAACCTTAACTTAAACATTTAATCACTCTAAACCTTAACCATTCACACCACAACATCACACTTCCCAACTCGGCAGTCGAGTATGGAACAATATAATACATGGCTGAATTTTATTTACAGAGTGTTGTAATCAGTGAGGGGTTGAGGGGTTTGGTGGAATCCGAAGATGGGGGATTGCACTCTATAGATGGGTGAGGTGCTGGAACGAGAGGCTCTCCTCTTCCATTTCCTCAACCTGAGGGTCTGCACTAAGACGATGAGGATCGCGATCACCAACAGTGATTCGATTATGTAGGACATGGAGTACCACGTCATGAATTTAGTACACCAGGTCTGAACCTCGCTGATCAGAGCTGAGCACTGGGGGTTTGTTGTACTAACATTTACGGTGGGGGTTGTGGGGGAAACGTGTCTTGTTTCCACACATATACATATGACATTAAATAGTAATAAGTGGGCTTCCATCATTTTGCTGTTCTTCTTCTTTCTCTTCCTTCTTCCTCCGGTATTGACAATCCTGGCTTCGACCTCTGTCTCGTCCTTTGAAACCTTTGGGATCAAGCACAGTATCTGTCAATACACAGTTTAAGACCTTTACTTGTTAGTGCATCTGTCTTTCAAAACCCAATTGACCCTTTAAAATGACTGGCTAAGTCACACCCTGTGACTCCCCTCATTTTTTTTTTCAAAAAGCGAATTTAAAGACCAGCATACACCTAACAATCCTTCCTTCTGCGAGCCGTCTCGCAGGCTTTGCTGATTTACCATCCGAATGTTCCCGGATGTAAATAGCATGTGGGATGGCGGCCGAAGGGCTACCTAACCTAAAATGAAAACAAACTTGGAAATAAACATCCGAATGAGTTGCGTATGGGCCGCTACGGGTACGAGTTGGATGGGATCCCCGGGTAGGGCGTGCTGTGCCATACCCGAGCTTGGCTGACCAAGGGTTGGTTCTCAGACAGGGCGGGTCCTCAGTGCCGTTTGTCCACTGCCTGAGTAACCTGGAAAAACGGGTACGAATGTGTTTACCATGACTTGCAGCCTCTATTTCGCCGAATAGAGGGGCACCTAAAAAACCAAGGGAGCCAAGATGCTCCAACTGAGGACATCCCTGAAGTTCTCAGAGATATCTGCGGACAAGCTATTTGGCGTGTGGCCTTACAACTTTGGAAAGGATCTCCAATCAAACCGAAGTTCTCAAAAGTTTCGGCAGACAAGCTAACGTGTATGTGAGGTGGTCACAATCTTTTCAGCTGAAAAGAAGATGTCCATCCTCCAGCTGAACAATGTACATTCCTGAAAACAAACAAACATAAAACGAAGACAAACATACGTGCAGGTTCCATCAGAAAGGACATCGTTTCCCTCAAACGATTCCTATCTTACATCATCTGGACACCTCACTTTGATTCTGCCTCTGTGAACAGGGTCACAAAGGGGTTGCCGTGTCGGGAGTCAGACACCGTGTCGTCCTGCTCTCCCGGATCCCACACCCTTGTGTGGATCAGGCATGCTATTTTGGAGTTGTGTGACCGGGGGTCACTCTCGTCATTGCGGACAAGTCTGTAGGAATTGTCCCTGTGCCATTGTGTAGCGTCGAGTGTGTTGTCGGGGTAGTCGGGGTCGGGTGGTGGTTCTGGGTTTTTGAGGTAAGTGACTTCCATGGGGTCACTGGAGTCGGGGTCGTAGTTGGTGCAGTGTGGGCTGTATGGCTGTGTGGTGTCGCTGTCTTCAGAGTCAGTGTCAGTCCTGCTGTCTCTGCTGTGGCAGCTTGTGGGCGTGTCGGGGCGTGGTCTGTAGTGGTCTGTGGGCGGAGTCGTGGGCGAGTCCGTGGATGAACTGGTCTGTGAGGGGGATGGTGGAAAAGTGTCTCTGGTGGGCGGGGTGAGGTGTTCTGCTGCATCCAGCAGGACATGGTGAGCATGGTTGGCCTGTGTTCCATATGCCTTTAACTGGTTTATATGGAACCACGCGGTCTTCCCATTAGGATACTTTATTCTGTAAACGGAGGGGCTAATTTTGTCCGAAATTGAGTAGGGACCGGAATATTTTGGAGCCAAAAAACTGCTGGGGTTATAAACAGATAACATTACCTGTTGCCCAACCTGGAATTCTGTGGTGTGTACGGTCTTGTTGAAACAGGCAGTCCGTTGCTGTCGGCGTTTCCCTACTTGGACTGCGGCTGCGAGCTGTGCAGACCTCACAGTCTCAACTAGATCTTTAACTGCCTTTTCATGTGTGAGGGCCGTCACTTCGGGGCTTGTCATGTCCAGTCCTAAAAGGAATTCTGTACCTTTCATAGGGCGTCCGGTCATGAGTGTGTGTGGTGTGTATCCTGTCGATGTGGAGACAGTGTTCCTTATGAACATAAGTGCAAAGGGGAGCACTGAATCCCATGTGGAATTGTTCTCTTGAACCATTTTTCTGAGGGTAGTTTTTAGGGTCCGATTCATGCGCTCCACAATCCCGCTGGACTGTGGATGATACGCAATATGGAAGTTCTGTTTGATGCCGAATATTGTCAGGACGTTCCTCATGACCCGTCCTGTAAAGTGAGATCCCTGGTCCGAATCGATACTTCGGGGTAAACCCCATCTCGTGAAGATGTGGTGGGTCAGGATCTTTGCAGCTGTCTTAGCTGTGTTTGTTCGCGAGGGAAATGCCTCTACCCACTTGGTAAAGGTATCTATCACCACCAGAACGTATTTATAGCCATTCCGACAAGGGGGCAATGGACCTATAAAGTCGATCTGGAGGTTTGTCCAAGGGCCGTTAACTGGGCGAGTATGCCGAAGTTGTGCTTTCTTAGAATACCTCTCTGGGTTATTCTGAGCACAAATCAGGCAATTCTCAATGTAGTGCGTTACATCAGTCCTGAGATTAGGCCACCAACAGAGTTGCCTGAGGTGCCTCGTTGTTGCATCAATTCCCTGATGCCCGTGTCCGTCATGGAACAAGGCAATCATCTGATTCCTGTCCTGCTGTGGGACCACATAAAGTTGGTCCTTAATGATCACACCCTCATGTGTGGTCAGTGCGTGTTTAAAGTGCTCGTAAGCAGGCACAAAGTTTCCCTTGAAAACCTCCCTGAGGTCTCCGTCCAGTTTCTGTGCTGCCACGAGATCTTTAATATCAGTCTGTGAGACTTGGACTGCGCTCACAGGGGCGCTAGCTGGTGCGCTAGCTGGGGGGGTCCATAAGTGTCCTCTCCTGGAACCTGCCTTAGCCAATGCGTCGGCTTTTACATTCCCAGGGGGTGATGACCTATGGTGGCTTCTTACTTTTATTATGCCGAAGGTCCTGTCCTTCGCTTTCTCTAGGATATGCTGGAGTAAGGGGGCTGATGGAAGGGGTTTTCCGTCTGCGGAGACAAAACCTCGTGTCCTCCACAGGGGCAGAAAATCTGTTAAACTGTTACAGACATATAAGCTGTCCGAATATATGTCTGCTGGGCTGGGGAAAGAATCGGGGTGGTCCACTATGTACGCTATGGCTGCTAGCTCTGCTGCCTGCGCGCCTAAGTGACCTGGTAACTTAAGAGCTATCTCTTCGAGAGCGCGCCCCTGCGCGTCCTCTACATAGATGCCGCATCCTGTGATACGCTCACCATTTAAAACTGTGGAGGAACCGTCTACATAAATCCTCAAGGGTCCACACGTGTCTGTGGGCTGGGGGCTTTGTTTCGGGTTCCCTATCTTCCTGGGGGGTGTTTTGGCTAAAAAGGGTCCTGTGTTATGCAGGGGAGCTACAATTTCACAGTCATGGGGCTGTCCGGGGTATTGGAGGTTGTCTGCTAAGTATGTGTGTGTGCGTGTCCGTTTCACTGTAATGTCCCGTCCTTGTAAAAGTAGGGTCCACCTAGCTGCCCTAATCTGGCTAACTGAACCGTCCTTCAGTCGACCGTCTAGTAGTAGCTGTGTGGGTGTATGTTCGGTTAGAATGGTGATGGGGTTGAGTCCGGTGATGTATGAGAAGTACTGCACTGCCCAGAAGACAGCAAGGAGGTGCCTCTCACAGGCCGAAAATCCTTGTTCTACTGGGTCTAACAGTCGGGAGGCATAAGCCACTGGTCTTAGCTGCTCGTGCCGTTCCTGAAGCAACACGGCCGAGAGGGTTAGATCTGTGCTAGCTACCTCGATTGCGTACGGTGAAAGTTGGTCGGGGACTAGCAGCGCGGGTGCTGCACTAAGGGCTCGTTTCAACTCTTCCACAGCGCCGGTATGCTGCGGAAGCCATTCCCAGGGGGCTCCTTTCTTAAGGAGGTCTGAAAGTGGGGCGGCTTTTGTCGCGAATCCGTCGATGTGGTTCCGACAATAGCCAACCAGTCCTAAAAACGACCGGAGGGCTGAAACATTCTGGGGAAGGGGCAATTTGACAATCGAATCAATTCTTTTGAATTCGATCTCGCGTTTGCCGTGCGTGATGACTGTTCCCAAATACATCACTTTACTTTCCAATATTTGGGCCTTTTTCGGGTTAACTTTACAGCCAATTTCAGTTAAGAGTTCCAGGAGTTCGGCCAGAAGCGAAATGTGCTCTGCCTTTGTGTCTGTCTGCAGTAGTAGGTCGTCTACATACTGTACCAGACATTCGGGTCGGGAAAATTTTTCTAATCCATTTGCCAGCTGTCGGTGGAAAATGGAGGGTGAATTGTGGAATCCTTGTGGGAGGCATGTCCACGTGTACTGCTGTGTTTTAAAAGTGAATGCGAATTTGTATTGGCACGCTTTTGCCAATGGTATTGACCAGAATCCATTACTGATGTCCAATACCGTGAAGTACTTGGCGTTGAGACCCTGCTTGAGCATGGTCTCGGGACTAGTAGCTACCGTTGGGGCTACTGCGGGGGTTACTTTGTTGAGTTCCCGATAATCGATGGTCAGACGCCATGATCCATCGGGCTTCCTCACTGGCCAAATAGGGGCATTGTTGGTGGAGGCTACCGTTCTCAGTACACCTTGGTCCAACAAGCTGCCTATAACTTTTTCTATTTCCACCTCTGCTTCAAGGGGAAATCTATATTGCTTTTGCGGTCGGGGGTCCTGTCCGGTAACATGAACTTGTCCAGTCATTCTGCCACAGTCATGACGGTGACTTGCAAATGCTGTCCTGTGTTTGTTTAGTAGGGCCTTAATTTGTCGGTCGGTGTGGAGTGTAGTCAGGTCGAATGAGTACTCTCCCACTGCGCTAATCCGATTAGCGTAGTCTCCTACTGTGAGGGTGGCTGGGGCTCTGTCTGATCTAGCCATTCGCCAGACACACTGGTTCACTGGGTCGAACGACAAGCTGTGTGTGTTCATAAAATCTATCCCCAGGATGTGCTCTGCTGTCCGGGGAAGATTTACTAAAACTACGGGGTGTCTTGTGGAAATGTTCCCTAGCTGGATCGCTACGGGTGCTGTGATATGTCCCTGCTGCGAGTGTCCGGTGAACCCGCTAAGTGTGATGGTGGAGGTGGTCGGCCACGTGTCTGCGTGTGCCGTGGTTGTGGAGTTAATGGTGGTGCGGGAGCCTCCTGTGTCCCACAGTAACTCTATGGGCTTCCCTTTGACTTTTGCCGTGACTACGGGCCTCCCTGATGAGTCCCATAGTGTGTCACAGACCCAAGTGGGGGAGCCCGAACACCGTCAGTTCGTCTCGTCCACATTGGTGGGTCCTGACTGTACTGCTACATTGTGGATGGGTTTTGCCTTGTTGCGGTTCAGAGTGCCTGTCTGCTGGCCTCTCTGAGATCGCTGGGGTGCATTACACTCTTTTGCCCAATGCCCTAACTGTCCACAGTTATAGCACTCCTGTCCTTTCTGTTGAGGGCTGCTCTTGCCTTCATTTACCCATGCGGGCTTCTGGTGCTCTCTGACTGCTTGGATATCTGCAGCAGCCTGAGCCTCTTCTGGGGATCTAACCTTTCCTTTTGCCTGAAGCGATTGCTCCCAAGCGCGGGACAATCTTTTCAGGACCCATTTTTCGTTATGGGCCTCTTCTGAGGGGTCGTAATTATTGCAAGCGCTCTGTCCTGCTTCTGTTGCGTGTGAGATAATTGTGCGCGTCCACTTAACCATGTTTTCGCGGGTTAAATGCGCTCTATCTAGCTGTCCGAAAACTGCGCTGAAGTGAATCCACAGCCTTCCTGCGAATGCTGTGGGGTGTTCGGATCTCTTCTGCCTGCACTTATTCAGTCCTTCTACGGGGTCACCTCTATTGTACCCGATGGCATCTAAAATGGCAGTGTGCATCTCCTCTAGGCTGCCTCCTGCCACGTTCTGTGGGTCGGGGAGGGCTGCCACTACACTCTGGTCTAAGCTCAGCACGGTGAGCTTAACCTGCTCTCTCTCATCCAGGCCGTACATGGTAGCCTGCTGTTTCACTTTAGCAAAGAACTGGTGGGGGTCTGCGGTGGGGAGGAACGGAGTGATCTTTTCACAAGCGTCCCTTAGCTGGGTTACTGTTAAAGGGGTGGTGTAAGTTATGTCTGGGGCGCCTTCTGATTCGGCTTTCCTCTGTGTGGTTACGGGATTCATGGGTGCGGTTATGATCTGAGCTGTGGGGGGTTGGGGTGCCTGTCGTTTCTGCTGAGCTGCGGGCGCACATGTTCCCTGAACATAACGCTGCGCTGTCTCGCTTAATTCCTGCCAATCTGGGGCATTTTCCCCATCTAACTGAGCTCCAAAGGTGCTTTGGAAGCCATTCTGCACCGAAAGCAGAGATTGCAGTTCCGCAATCTGTTTCCTGCATTTCGCGTGGTCAACTGTGCTTTGTCTTTGTTCGGTCGTTGCAGCGTGGAGTGCTCTCAAAGCTGCTTTGAGATCGGAACATTGCCTCTGCAATGCCTCCACCTGCTTTTCCGATTCCTGTCTTATCAGAACGGCACGTTGCACGTCCTGATAGGCTTTCTCATACTGGGTCTGGGAACTGTTCAGATGAGCTAGACAAGACTGGTGAGCCCTCTTGGCATCATCCACCTCTCTACCCTTCTCTGCCAACTTCCCTTTTAATTCCAGGTTTTCTTTCTCGATGTCCCTGACATCGACCTTACTCATTCGGTTCCTTTCCTCTAAATCTGTCCGGAGCGTCCTGATGACCTCCTCTGCGCCTCGCAACTGTGCCAAGCAGGACACAATCGCCATCGGCTTGCGTGCTTTTCCTAAACTCTTTTTGTGTATTTGAGAGAGGTTCTCCCACCAAGTATGACCTATACTTCCGGGACCTGTCTCCTCATTTGCACAAAACTCTTTCCAAAGGGGCCATCCCTTTCCCTGCAGATATTTGCGGAGTTCCAGCTCCCACGTGGGACACTGGCCTACCCTGCTACTGCTGCTGGTCGCTGCGACCACAAACTTTTCTGGGTCCATCAGACGTTCCATTGCCTGCATGGCCATTTCCTCTGACTCTCTTTTTATAATTTGGAACAGGGGGTTGCTGGGGTGGTGTTTCGTAAAAAGGGTACGGCTTACGCTATTTTCCGATTACAAAACTACCGAAAGTTTGTCGTAACAAAAAGCTTTCAGTTTTACCTTACAGCCCTGTTAGTACGCATGCACTAAAACACACTTCCGAATTTCGCTTATTATTTTGAACACCTTGAATACTTGTGATCTCTTTCTTTCTCTGCAATTTGGAGTTCTAATTCAAATTTCAGGGTCCTGGACACTGTGGTGTTTCCACTTACAACAGGGTCCCGGCGGATGTCGCCACTAAATGTTGCACGTTTTACTATGGGCGTAAAACGCGTTTATTGGAGTGTATTAACACGCCTCCGAGTTCGACGTGTGCTTAACACTGCTAGGCTCTGCTCTATGTAATTATTTAGCTCTGGAGTCGCCAGTTGCCGTATAGGCAACGTCACAAGTATTCCAAGGTCAAGTTCAAAGTAATAAAGACGATACACCGATTAGTCAAGTTCAAACGATCAATATTTATTATACAGTTAATAATAAATACTCATGCACACACACTAAGAGACTAAGCTACAACTAAACATAAGCAAACAGAATACTTATCTAACAGGAACAGGCAAGGTCAGAGAACGAGGCCTTCGTCCTGGTTTTGTCTGCAGCCTTCAGCAAGCGTTCTGGTACTTGGGAGTCTAGTGGGCTTGGATCGCGTAGCGAGCGTTGAACTTACGGTTTCGGCGGCTGGTGCTCAACGGCTGGAGTCAGGATACCAGGTGTCAGTCGGGGCCGGAGCACGGGTTTAACAGACCGGACAACACGAGGTCCCTATCTTTTATAGGGGTTCCGTTGTCCTTCCCTCTTCTCGGGCGGGCTCTACCTATTGGATCAATTTCTTATCGATACTGGATTAATTCCCCAATGCGAGGGGGTCTCCGTGATGGAGGGGGCGTTTCTTATGTCCTTTTGTTTGGAGGTTTCTGGTGCCTCGATGTCTGGGTCTTGATTGGAATGTGTCCATTCAGAACCAAATGTATCTATTGTGTGGGTGTTCAAGTCTGATGGCCTCATTAGCATGCAAAGCGTTTTGCCATTTGCACCTAGCTAAGGTCTTTTCACCTGAGCCCAAACTGGTTCCTGCTGCTGCAGAATGCAAACTGCTCTTTGCAGACTGCTGTTCTGGCTGAACTGTCTGTTTCTCAGCAGCCTTCCATTTTAGTTTGGCTCAGTGTCCATTTTGCGTGGCCAGCATGGCTACAGTGTACAGTACCTTGTAGGGCAGAATGGGTCAAGAATCCTGAGTCAGATGAAGGTGTCCACTGTCTCGCACAGATCATCAGATCCATGGGCCTCGCTCTTGGTGATGTCATACAGAGAATACAGCAAACTCAAATGTTGAACTGCCCAATGGATTAGCGCTCCTCACTATATATACACCATGCGGTATGTGTATACTACGTGTACTCTATCCTCACTACGTGTACACCATGCGGTATGTGTATACTACGTGTACTCTATCCTCACTACGTGTACACCATGCGGTATGTGTGTGTTTACTATCCTCACTATGTGTACACCACGCGGTATGTGTATACTACGTGTACTCTATCCTCACTATATATACACCATACGGTATGTGTATACTATGTGTACTCTATCCTCACTACGTGTACACCATGCGGTATGTGTATACTACGTGTACTCTATCCTCACTATATATACACCATGCGGTATGTGTATACTACGTGTACTCTATCCTCACTATATATACACCATGCGGTATGTGTATACTACGTACTCTATCCTCACTACGTGTACACCATGCGGTATGTGTGTGTTTACTATCCTCACTATGTGTACACCATGCGGTATGTGTATACTATGTGTACTCTATCCTCACTATGTGTACACCATGCGGTATGTGTATACTATGTGTACTCTATCCTCACTACGTGTACACCATATGGTATGTGTATACTACGTGTACTCTATCCTCACTATATATACACCATGCGGTATGTGTATACAACGTGTACTCTATCCTCACTATATATACACCATGCGGTATGTGTATACTACGTACTCTATCCTCACTACGTGTACACCATGCGGTATGTGTGTGTTTACTATCCTCACTATGTGTACACCATGCGGTATGTGTATACTATGTGTACTCTATCCTCACTATGTGTACACCATGCGGTATGTGTATACTATGTGTACTCTATCCTCACTATATATACACCATGCGGTATGTGTATACTACGTGTACTCTATCCTCACTACGTGTACACCATGCGGTATGTGTGTGTTTACTATCCTCACTACGTATACACCATGCGGTATGTGTATACTATGTGTACACTATCCTCACCATGTGTACATCATGCGGTATGCGTATACTATGTGTACTCTATCCTCACTACGTGTACACCATGCGGTATGTGTATACTATGTGTACTCTATCCTCACTACATGTACACCATGCGGTATGTGTATACTATGTGTACTCTATCCTCACTACGTGTACACCATGCGGTATGTGTATACTATGTGTACTCTATCCTCACTACGTGTACACCATGCGGTATGCGTATACTATGTGTACTCTATCCTCACTACGTGTACACCATGCGGTATGTGTATACTATGTGTACTCTATCCTCACTACATGTACACCATGCGGTATGTGTGTGTTCACTATCCTCACTATGTGTACACCATGCGGTATGTGTATACTATGTGTACTCTATCCTCACTACGTGTACACCATGCGGTATGTGTATACTATGTGTACACTATCCTCACCATGTGTACATCATGCGGTATGCGTATACTATGTGTACTCTATCCTCACTACATGTACACCATGCGGTATGTGTGTGTTCACTATCCTCACTATGTGTACACCATGCGGTATGTGTATACTATGTGTACTCTATCCTCACTACGTGTACACCATGCGGTATGTGTATACTATGTGTACACTATCCTCACCATGTGTACATCATGCGGTATGCGTATACTATGTGTACTCTATCCTCACTACATGTACACCATGCGGTATGTGTATACTATGTGTACTCTATCCTCACTACATGTACACCATATGGTATGTGTATACTATGTGTACACAATCCTCACTACGTATACACCATGCGGTATGTGTATACTATGTGTACTCTATCCTCACTATGTGTACATCATGCGGTATGTGTATACTATGTGTACTCTATCCTCACTACATGTACACCATGCGGTATGTGTATACTATGTGTACACTATCCTCACTACGTGTACACCATGCGGTATGTGTATACTATGTGTACACTATCCTCACTATGTGTACATCATGCGGTATGTGTATACTATGTGTACACTATCCTCACTATATATACACCATGCGGTATGTGTATACTACGTGTACTCTATCCTCACTACGTGTACACCATGCGGTATGTGTGTGTTTACTATCCTCACTATGTGTACACCATGCGGTATGTGTATACTATGTGTACACTATCCTCACCATGTGTACATCATGCGGTATGCGTATACTATGTGTACTCTATCCTCACTACGTGTACACCATGCGGTATGTGTATACTATGTGTACTCTATCCTCACTACATGTACACCATGCGGTATGTGTATACTATGTGTACTCTATCCTCACTACGTGTACACCATGCGGTATGCGTATACTATGTGTACTCTATCCTCACTACGTGTACACCATGCGGTATGCGTATACTATGTGTACTCTATCCTCACTACGTATACACCATGCGGTATGTGTATACTATGTGTACTCTATCCTCACTACGTGTACACCATGCGGTATGTGTATACTATGTGTACTCTATCCTCACTACATGTACACCATGCGGTATGTGTGTGTTCACTATCCTCACTATGTGTACACCATGCGGTATGTGTATACTATGTGTACTCTATCCTCACTACGTGTACACCATGCGGTATGTGTATACTATGTGTACACTATCCTCACCATGTGTACACCATGCGGTATGTGTATACTATGTGTACACTATCCTCACTACGTGTACACCATGCGGTATGTGTATACTATGTGTACACTATCCTCACTATGTGTACATCATGCGGTATGTGTATACTATGTGTACACTATCCTCACTACGTGTACACCATGCGGTATGTGTGTGTTTACTATCCTCACTATGTGTACATCATGCAGTATGTGTATACTATGTGTACACTATCCTCACTATGTGTACATCATGCAGTATGTGTATACTATGTGTACTCTATCCTCACTATATATACACCATGCGGTATGTGTATACTATGTGTACTCTATCCTCACTACATATACACCATGCGGTATGTGTATACTATGTGTACTCTATCCTCACTACGTGTACACCATGCGGTATGTGTATACTATGTGTACACTATCCTCACTACGTGTACACCATGCGGTATGTGTGTGTTTACTATCCTCACTATGTGTACACCATGCGGTATGTGTATACTACGTGTACTCTATCCTCACTATATATACACTATACGGTATGTGTATACACGTGTACTCTATCCTCACTATATATACACCATGCGGTATGTGTATACTACGTACTCTATCCTCACTACGTGTACACCATGCGGTATGTGTATACTATGTGTACTCTATCCTTTTTCTTTTTTTAATTTAGAGTACCCAATTATTTTTTCCAATTAAGGGGCAATTTAGTATGGCCAATCCACCTATCCTACACATCTTTGGGTTGTGGGGGTGAAACCCATGCAGACACGGGGAGAATGTGCAAACTCCACACGGACAGTGACCCAGGGCCGGGATTCGAACCTGGGACCTCAGCGCCGTAGGCAGCAGTGCTAACCACTGTGCCACCGTGCTGCCCATGTGTACTCTATCCTCACTATATATACACCATGCGGTATGTGTATACTACGTGTACTCTATCCTCACTACGTGTACACCATGCGGTATGTGTGTGTTTACTATCCTCACTATGTGTACACCATGCGGTATGCGTATACTATGTGTACACTATCCTCACTACGTGTACACCATGCGGTATGCGCATACTATGTGTACTCTATCCTCACTACGTGTACACCATGCGGTATGTGTATACTATGTGTACTCTATCCTCACTACGTGTACACCATATGGTATGTGTATACTATGTGTACACTATCCTCACTATGTGTACATCATGGGGTATGTGTATACTATGTGTACTCTAGCCTCACTACGTATACACCATGCGGTATGTGTATACTATGTGTACTCTATCCTCACTACGTGTACACCATATGGTATGTGTATACTATGTGTACTCTAGCCTCACTACGTATACACCATGCGGTATGTGTATACTATGTGTACTCTATCCTCACTACGTGTACACCATATGGTATGTGTATACTATGTGTACTCTAGCCTCACTACGTATACACCATGCGGTATGTGTATACTATGTGTACTCTAGCCTCACTACGTATACACCATGCGGTATGTGTATACTATGTGTACTCTATCCTCACTACGTATACACCATGCGGTATGTGTATACTATGTGTACTCTATCCTCACTACGTGTACACCATATGGTATGTGTATACTATGTGTACACTATCCTCACTACGTATACACTATACGGTATGTGTATACTATGTGTACTCTATCCTCACTACGTGTACACCATATGGTATGTGTATACTATGTGTACTCTATCCTCACTACGTATACACCATGCGGTATGTGTATACTATGTGTACACTATCCTCACTATGTGTACATCATGCGGTATGTGTATACTATGTGTACTCTATCCTCACTATATATACACCATGCGGTATGTGTATACTATGTGTACACTATCCTCACTACGTATACACCATGCGGTATGTGTATACTATGTGTACACTATCCTCACTACGTGTACACCATGCAGTATGTGTATACTATGTGTACTCTATCCTCACTACATGTACACCATGCGGTATGTGTGTGTTCACTATCCTCACTATGTGTACACCATGTGGTCGGGAAATTCACCCAGTCCAAACCACCTCAACTACACCTTTATTGCAAGAGAATTTGGGTGAAGAGGTCTTGCTGCAATTGTGATGAGCCAGCACCTGGAGCACTGTGCACAGTTTTGGTCTCTGTAACCAAGAGGGAGTGCAGCAAAGATTCACCAGACTGATTCTTGGCATGGCGGGGCTGCCTTATCAGGAGAGGTTGGATTGAGTATTCCTGTATTCACTGGAATTCAGAACTCAGCATGGTAAACGCTGGAAGGATATTTCCCGCTGAGGGTCCAGAACCAGGGACACAGGCTCAGATTAAGAGGTAGATCGTTTAGAACTATTTTTCTGTCATTAATTTATGGGATGTGGGCATCACTGGATTGGCCAGCATTTGTGTATACTATGTATACTACCCAGGACCCCGGAGCCCGCCCACGCTACCAATCCCGCCGGCACCAGAGGTGTTCTGATTCCCGCCGGCGGGATTGGCCTGTCAGCGGCGGGACTTCGGCCCATCGCGGGCCGGAGAATCGCTGCGGGGGTCCCGCCGACCGGAGCAGGGGGTCCGCGACGGGCGTGGCGCGATTCCTGCCCCTGCCAATTCCTGGGTGGCGGAGAATTTGGGCCACGGCGGGGGAGGGATTGACGCCGGCCCCGCCCAGGGTACCAGGATTTTGACTCAGCGACAGTGAAGGAATGGCGATATATTTCCAAGTCAGGATGCTGAGTAACTTGGAGTCAAACCTCCAGATGGTGATGTTCCCAGGGATGTGCTGCTCTAGTCCTTCTAGATGGTAGTGGCCGTGGGTTTGGAAGGTGCTTTCGAAGAAACCTTAGTGGGTTACTGTAGCGCATCTTGTAGATGGTACACATGGCTGCCACTGTTCGTCGGTGGTGGAGGGACTAACTGTTTGTGGAAGGGGCAACAGTCAAGAGGGCTGTTTTGTCCGAGATGGTGTTAAACCTCCTGAGTGCTGCACTCATCCAGGCAAGTGGAGAGTATTCCATCACATTCCTGACTTGTGCCTTGTAGGCGGTAGACAGACTTTGGGGAGTCAGAAGGTCAGTTACTCACTGCAGGATTACTCGTCTTTGACCTGCTCCTGTAGCCACAGTATTAATGTGGCTTGTCTAGTTCAGTTTCTGGGGGATTGTGGGGGATTCAGGGTCCCAGGTTCGATTCCGGCTTGGGTCACTGTCTGTGCGGAGTCTGCACATCCTCCCCGTGTGTGCGTGGGTTTCCTCCGGGTCCTCCGGTTTCCTCCCACAGTCCAAAGATGTGCAGGTTAGGTGGATTGGCCATGATAAATTGCCCTTAGTGTCCAAAATTGCCCTTAGTGGTGGGTGGGTTTACTGGGTTATGGGGATAGGGTGGAGGTGTTAACCTTGGGTAGGGTGCTCTTTCCAGGAGCCGGTGCAGACTCGATGGGCCGAATGGCCTCCTTCTGCACTGTAAATTCTATGATCTATGATTCAGAGATGGTAATGCCACTGAATGCCAAGGATCGTTGGTTAGATTCTCTCTTTTTGGAGATGATCATTTTCTGATACTTGTGTGACGCGAATGTAACTTGCCACTTGTCAGTCAAGCTTGGATATTGCCCAAGTCTTGCTGCATTTAGACATGGACTACTTCATTATCTGAGGAGTCGTGAATGGTGCTGAACATTGGTGCAGTCATCAACGAACATTCCCACTTCTGACCTTATGATGGAAGGAAGGTCGTTGATGAAGCAGCTGAAGATGGTTGGGCCTAGGACACTATCCTTTTTTAAAATAAATTTAGAGTACCCAATTCATTTTTTCCAATTAAGAGGCAATTTAGCGTGTTCAATCCACCTACCCTGCACATCTTTGGGTTGTGGGGGCGAAACCCACGCAGACACGGGGAGATGTGCAAACTCCACATGGTCAGTGACCCAGGGCCAGGATCGAACCTGGGACTTCGGCGTCTTGAGACTGCGCCACCGTGCTGCCCTCTAGGACACTATCCTGAGGAACTCCTGCAGTGATGTCCTGGAGCTGAGATGATTGACCTCCAACCACCACAACTATCTTCCTTTGTGCCAGGTATGACGCCAACCAGCGGAGAGTTTCCCCCCTGATTCCCATTGACTCCAGTTTAGCTAGGGCTGCTTGAAGCCATACTTGGTCAAATGCTGCCTTGATGTCAAGAGCAGTCACTCTCATCTTACCTCTGGAGTTCAGCTCTTTTGTCCATGTTTGAACCAAGGCTGTAATGAGGTCAGGAGCTGAGTGATCCTGGCAAAACCCAAACTGAGTGTCCGTGAGCAGGTTATTGCTGAGTAAGTGCCGCTTGATAACACTGTTGATGACTCCTTCCATCACTTTGCTGATGATGGAGAGTAGACTGATAGGGCGGTAATTGGCTGGGTTGGATTTGTCCTGTTTTTTGTGTACAGGACACACCTGGGAAATTTCCACATTGCCGGGTAGATGCCAGTGTTGTAGCTGTACTGGAACACCTTGGCTAGGGGTACGGCAAGTTCTGGAGCATAAGTCTTCAGTACTATTGTTGGAATATTGTCAGGGCCCAGAGCCTTTGCAGTATCCAGTACCTTCAGCCGTTTCTTGATATCGCATGGAGTGAATCCTATTGGCTGAAGACTGACATCTGTGATGCTGGGGAACTCCGGAGGAGACTGGGATGGATCATCCACTCAGCACTTCTGGCTCAAGATTATTGCAAATGATTCAGCCTTATCTTTTGCACATATCTGCTGGGCTCCTCCATCATTGAGGATGGGGATATTAGTGGAGCCAGTGAGTTGTTGAATTGTCTATCACCATTCGTGGCTGCATGTGGCAGGACTGCGGAACTTAGATCTGATCTGTTGGTTGTGGAACCGCTTAGTTCTGACTATTACTTGCTGCTTATGCTGTTTGGCACACAAGTAGTCCTGTGTTGTAGCTTCATCAGATTAACACCTCATTTTTAGGCATGCCTGGTGTTGCTCCTGGCATGCTCTCCCGCACTGAATATATTCAAGAGAGAGATCAATGGATTTCTAGATAGTAAAGATAGTGAGGGATATGTGGATAGTGCAGAGAAAACGGTGTTGAGGTAGATCAACCATAATCTAGGTGAATGGTGGAGAAGGCTGGAGGGGCCGAATGGTCTACTCCTATAAGACCATAAGACACAGGAGCAGAATTAGGCCACTCGGCCCATCGAGTCTGTTGCACCATTCAATCATGGCTGATATTTTTCTCATCCCCATTCTCCTGCTTTCTCCCCATAACCCCTGATCCCCTTATTAATCAAGAACCTATCTATCTCTGTCTTAAAGACACTCGGTGAATTGGCCTCCACAGCCTTCTGCGGCAAAGAGTTCCACAGATTCATCATCTTTCTCATTTCTTTAGCCCCTTTAGTCTGAGATTGTGTCCTCTGGTTCTAGTTTTTCGTACAAGTGGAAACATCCTCTCCATATCGACTCTATCCAGGCATCGCAGTATCCTGCAAGTTTCAATAAGATGCCCCCTCATCCTTCTAAACTCCAACGGGTACAGACCCAAAGTCATCAACCGTTCCTCATACGACAAGTTCTTCATTCCAGGGATCATTCTTCTGAACCTCCTCTGGACCCTTTCCAAGGCCAGCACATCCTTCCTTAGATACGGGACCCAACCCACTCACAATACTTCAAATGGGGTCTGACCAGAGCCTTATACAGCCTCAGAAGTATATCCCTGCTCTTGTATTCTAGCCCTCTCGATATGAATGCTAACATTGCATTTGCCTTCCTAACTGCCAACTGAACCTGCACGTTAACCTTAAGAAAATCTTGCACAAGGACTCCCAAGTTTGATTTCCCGAGCATTTCCCCATTTAGAAAATAGTCTATGCCTCCATTCCTCCTTCCAAAGTGCATAACCGCACACTTTCCCACATTGTATTTCATCTGCCACTTCATTGCCCACTCTGCTCGCCTGTCCAAATCCTTATGCGGCCCCCCTGCTTCCTCAATACTACCTGTCCTTCTACAGATCAAACTTAGAATGTATATTGTGAAAGGTTGTGGTCCCAGCACAGACTACTGAGATACACCGCTAGTCACCGACTGCCATCCTAAAAAAGACCCCTTTATCCCCACTCTCTGCCTTCTGCCAGTCAGCCAATCCTCTATCAATGCCAGGATCTTACCCTGAACACCATGGGCTCTTAACTTATTTAATAGTCTCCTATGCGGCACCTTGTCAAAGGCCTTCTGGAAACCTAAATATATCATGTCCACTGGTTCTCCTTTGTCTCCTTTTCGGCCAATAAAGGGGCGGGTGCCTTGGTAGCTGGGCAGGTCCTTAGCGGTCATTGACCTCGGCAGTTGGGCTTTCTGAGCAAGGGGAGTGGCCCCGATCAGTCTGTGGCTGTACCAGTTGCTTGATTCGAGTTCTATTGTCCTGGGAAAATGGGCCATTGAAATGTAAACGAGCGGGAGTTACGATCAGGTCTGGTTACCTGTAATTTAGATACACATAGGCTGTGTATCTGTCTGAGTCCTGGGTTGGCCATAATTCCCATGGTCCTCTGCAGGTGGCCATCAGGTTGGCTACAGGGGTGAAACCCACGCAAACACGGGGAGAATGTGCAAACTCCACACAGTGACCCAGAGCCGGGATCGAACCTGGGACCTCAGTGCCATGAGGCAGCAGGGCTAACCCACCGCGCCATCTCTATTAACAGTAAGCGAGTAGCTCCTACATGCTGTGTGTCTGGGCCCGTTCCGGGAGAGCTCCATCTTGCCACCACATCATCCCTATAGCACATGACCACCCGGTCAACATCTTCCCCATTATTTGGACAACTGATAGCACTGAGGTGTAACAATGTGGGAGAACAGTCATAAATATAAACTGTTCACACACATAAAATTAAACAGGGCTAACAACATCTAATTATTTACAATGTGCAAAATATGGATTGGCCGACTGCAGCTGGCGTATTGCCCATCACATCCCCCCCCCCCCCCCCCCCCCCTTAAAACAAAGTCAATTTATTGACCAGTTCATCACAGAGCCCTTGAACCTTATATCTGGTTGGCTTAGACGCCTCGAGTATGTGATTGTACCAGCTGGCTTTGCTAGAGATGTCCTTGAGGTGTTGTCTTCTGTGTGAATGACATCAGGGGTCCTTGTGGTGTACCAAGAGGCTGCTAAGCTTGCTGCATTGGCCTCTGGAGGGCCTCCACTTCCATTGGTGTGGAGGGTTTAGATTGCAGGCTGGATGCATGGTGTACAGTGGTGGTTGAGGGTGCAGACCCTGCAGCGCAACTCAGCCATTTCACCTTACAAGCCACCGGGAGTTTACCTTTTGTCAGAAATAGGGATTGTTTTCTGTTTTCTTCATCTTCCCACCTGAAGCGATCATGGTCAATCCTCTCAGGTGAATATCCATTTATCTAAGTTGGGCAGCAGAAGGCATTATGAGGATTCAATTTTATTGTGTGTTACAGTGCCAGCTGATGTTACTGTTGGACAAGTCAAATCCCAGGGTGGAACCCAGCTCGGTAGATCCTAACTTTTATTTTTTGTTTAGATACATGGAAGGCAGCAACTGAACAGTCACAAGAGTCAGTTGATGAACTTTTAACAAAAGAAAAAACATTTAATAAACCCAAAAACATGAACAATGATACATTACTTCACCCAAACTATATCTTTACAGATTTGTAAGGATAACACAAGTTACAAAATCTTATTTGTGGGTGTGGAGGATGAGTGTGGGAGGTGTGGGAGGGGCCCAGCTAATCGTGTGCACATGTTCTGGTCGTGTCCTAAGCTCACAGGATTCTGACTAGGTCTCCTTCTGCAGCACCATGTTGGCGATTCTACAAATAGGTGCCATATTTGGGGTATCAGGCTTGCCTGGACTGTAGACAAGGGCTGGGGCAGATGTCCTGGTCTTGGCCTCGCTGGTTGCTCAAAGGCGGGTGCTGCTGGGGAGGAGGTCAGCTTCTCCACCCAGTGCCTCGGTGTGGCTGGGGCACCTGATGGGGGTCCCCCCATGGGTTCTACCTGAGTCGGCAGCCGTTTATCCTGTACTTTAAAGAGCTGGTCACCGTTAGCTGTTAGATGGGATGAGGGCGGGGCTGAACTAGGGGAGGGGGGGGGGTCTTTCTGTTGGTGGTTGTGCCGCATTGGGCCGGGGGGGGGGAGATTTCGGGGGTTTGTTTATTGTGTTATTGTCTATGTATAAAATTTGACAAATGTGAATAAAATACCTCCTTCTGTATAAAAAGGCTATGTTGAACAGGATGGTGCCTGATGCCGTAGAGGGAGTGGGTTCTATTGAAGATGGAGGGCTCCCAAATTCAATGTTATTGTGTTACAATCCCAGTTGATGTTATAACTGGCTGGGAAGATCCCAGAATGGAACCCTGGCTCAGAAGACCATAATTTATCTTTTTTTAATACGATATGGAGAAACAGAGTCACAGGACTGGTAATTAGCTTTAACAACAAGAAAAACAAAATCTGTTAAACAAGAAAAAATTGGCTTATGGTACAATACGCCTTTATTCCACTCCTATCTTAACAATTATACACAAAAAATGGCAAAATGTCAGCTCTGGTGAGGAAAAGGTGCAGATTTTGAGTCTCTTTGCCAAATAAAGTGAGTGGGCGCGGTTTGCGATAACATTCTGGCAGGGCGGGGCCTCTTCGAGCCAGTTCCCAGCTCCAAGCAAACCAGGCTGCCATCTATAAAGGGTGTACCGACCAGCGCTACAGTCTAACGGCCTCCAGCCCACTTCACGGAGGAGTCTCGGAGGCTCTTCTCACTCCCCCCCACCACCGACATTCATTGCTGTAAAATCACCCACTCGCTACACATATCTGCAACCCCCCCATGAGGCTCCCACTAGGGTCTGGCCTGGCACTTCCACCTGGCTCAGGTTGGCAGTGCCAACCTGTGCCGGGGGCATTGCCCTGGACATTTCCCACTACACACACACACTCCCGGGGAAGCTCCTTACCTCTGCACCCCTGGCCGGACTCTTTGACTGCCTAACGCCTGGCCAAACCTGTTGGAAACCTCACCGACGTGACGTCACGCCGGCACCCGGTAAATATTCCATGAGGGGGAAGGTCTGGAGTGAGTGCTATCTAATAACCTGGTGATGTATTAAATTGAGGTTCCCAAGCTCGTGTGGCACGATTTGCAACATTCCACCGGAGAGGGGGGGTGGTGAAAATTACAAAACCCAATCACGTTGCAGCGAATCACGTTTTTCCATCCTCCCCAGATTCTGAGCCCGCGCCGAGTTTCTCATGGGCGGAGATTGCAGGCTCGAAATCTACCCCTCTTTTTACTGCACCAACATCTCCTTCTGTTCCCTTCGCCTGCAAATGTCAACTAGTTTTCCCTCAAATGAATCGAAGCTATAGACCTCAGCTACAGTTCGTGGTAGCAAATTCACACACTAATTCTACGCAGACTAAAAATTCATTTGAGAGCTAGTAAATTGGAATTTTATTTTTCTATGCAGTTATTAAACTTGTTGTCTAAAAGATTAAAAACACAAGTCAGAAGTGTGAACGTACGTACCAGTAATGATGTTGTGACTGTGCCTCTTGGGATGGAATTCAGGAAGATTTGCACAAAGTGGCTGATGGTATCGGATATCAAGCATTGAAGAATAAGAAGTGGAGTAATTTTGACTGCAACTTGTCGGATTAGTTATTTCTTTCATTGCTAGGCCCCGTGTACCTCTTGTTCGATTTTCATTAACTACTTTGTTCAGAATGCTGCGCTTTTAGAAATAAAATAAATTTGAATAATTGTTTGAAATTTGCATTCGAAGTTACACAAATTAAAAAAATAAGTCTTAAAAGGAATTTGTCATGATATATTTAAAATCAAGCTTAACACTGGCTTTAATCAATAAAACTAAATAGTATCTACAGGATGCAATTTTTGAAAATCAAAGGCTATATTAAAAACATCAGAAATGAGAGCAAAAACAAACAAAAAAGTCTCCCCAGGGAGGCCCTGTAAATACATGAATCTGATTTTAAAATTCCTGTCTGGGAAACGAAACCTGTCAACACCAGCTTCATCTTATTTCCTTTTTTTGGGCGACTCAAACAGCACCTTCCAACCCAACGGCCTCTACCATTTAGAAGGACAAGGGCAGCAGATACCTGGGACCCCCACCACCTGGAGGTTCCCCTCCAAGTCACTCACCACCCTGACTTGGAAATATATCACCGTTCCTTCACTGTCGCTGGGGCAAAATCCTGGAACTCCCTCCCTAACAGAACAGTGTGGACTGTAGCGGTTCAAGAAGGCAGCTTGCCACCACCTTCCGAAGGGCAACTAGGGATGGGCAATAAATGCTGGTCTAGCCAGTGGCACCCACATCCTATGAAATTTGGCCATTCACGTGTGTTTTATCCCTTTAACCATTTGGATAACCTTACTTCCCCAGCAAGTCGGTTATCTTTAAAACCCCTCATTTTGTTTTGCATCTCTTGCAGTGTAAAATATTCTCTGTAATTATTCCCCCCTCCACATTTACCAATGCTATGATTATGCTGCCCTAGTTTTATATTCCACTAGCTGTGTCCTGCTTTTACATCATTTGTAAATCTTTTAATGGAAAGAAAGTTGGCGCAGTGGTTAGCACTGCTGTTTCACGGTGCTAAGGACCCGGGTTCGATCCTGGTCCCTGGTCACTGTGGCGTTTGCACATTCTCACCGCGTCTGCGTGGGTCTCACCCCCACAACCCAAAGATGTGCAGGGTAGGTGAACTGGCCACTCTTTTGAGGTCCACCAACAAAATAGAAGAAAGGAAACAAACTAAGGGAAAAAACAAAAAAGGCCGCTCCTGTGAGAGGCACTGCCTGAACGTTAGAAAGCGCAACAGAAACTTAAAAACTTCAAATAAGAGTGCAATTAAAGGGCTCAATAAAGCACGCCATCCATTGCAGTGCCCACTGGACATGGAAGGCCTCGGTAGTGTCCGTGGACACCGCATCCTCTCTTTCTAGGGACACCCAGCCGCAAATGTGTAGACGTGGAAAAGTGGCAGACAGTCTGGTCGGACGAACCCCTCAGTCGCCCGCTACCAGGACCTATAAATGGCACGCTTCGCCAGGCCCAGGAGCAGGCTCACAAGGAGATCCTCCGCATTCCCTGCCAGGTAAATTGGCCACACTAAATTGCCCTTTAATTGGTTAAAAAAAATTGGATACTCTAAATTTATATTTTAAAAAAAGAAAAGAAAGTGAAGAAACCCATGTTTGTATGAATAACCCTGCTTCCCACCAAATCCAAATGTTAATAATAGATAAATTCCATATTCATTTTCTGGGTTTGCTGAATACACACGGATACAACAATTCCTTCTCACATTGCTGTCATGAAATAAATGCACTGCATGGCTAACAGAAAGGAATAGGAATGTTACATTTTGAATTAGAGACTGGGTTATATGATCTTCCGAAGTATTATTCTCAGGGAAATCAAGTGCAATTAAAAAGAGAAAATAAACCTCAGAGCAAAAAGCTAAACTTACAGGAAATTAAAATAACGTGACAGAGGCGCTGACATTTTTCTGAGAGGTTTCATGAAGATGTTCGCAGACTGGGCACAAATGGCCAGATTGTGCAATTACTGTGACAAGTTTACATAAGCAAATAATGAATGTACATATAGGAAATTATTTTAAAAATGTAACAAGATTTGAAACACAAAGTCAATTGGTACAGAAGGGGAGTGCACACCGATGCAAGATTTTAAAATGAAATAGATTAAGAGAGGAATGGTTACAAGCAAATTACTGCGGATTCTGGAATCTGAAACAAAAGCAGAAAATGCTGGACAATCGCAGCAGGTCTGACAGCTTCTGTGGAGAGAGAAGGGAGCTAACATTTCGAGTCTGGATGACTCTTTGTCAAAGTTGTTCTTTAAATTAATTTTAGAAATTATTGCTCTATCCTTAAATTGACAAGTTTATAATTACCTGGTACATTTATAGGAATTGACTTTCTAGCATTTATTATTAATATTTTCATGGGTAATAATTGGGTATAAATGTATAATTAATAAAACAGCTTATACAGAAATTAACAGTTATTTTAAATATAATTAAAATTCAAATCAAATTAAAATGTAAAAAGCGGAGTAATGTTATTTCAAATGGTTAAATATACAAAAATATAAGCACAGCTGTCTGTGTATAAAACAAGTTCTAGAACTTACTGGTATAACTTCCTTTAGATAAAAGGTTTCCCTGTGTGTGGTTAAATGTTCTTTTTCATCTGTGTTCATACCAAGGTGTTGTATCTCATCAGGGTAACCAGAATATTTGAATATCGGTTGAATTCTCCGACTCGTATAAGACTGGCAAAATAAGTGAAATATATGTCAAAAGTGAAAAATCTAAAAGAACATTTCCCAGTTCAGGATTCTTTTTTAACTTTTGGAGAGGGACATAATGAAGCCAAATGACATGAGAGCAGAGGGGAAACCCACGGTAGAACAGTGGTTCGCACTGTTGCTTCACAGCTCCAGGGTCCCAGGTTCAATTCCCAGCTTGGGTCACTGCCTGTGTGGAGTCTGCACATTCTCCCCGTGTCTGTGTGGGTTTCCTCCGGGTGCTCCGGTTTCCTCCCACAAGTCCCAAGAAACGTACTTGTTAGGTGAATTGGACATTCTGAATTCTCCCTCAGTGAACCCAAACAGGTGCTGGAATGTGACGACTAGGGGCTTTTCACAGTAACTTCATTGCAGTGTTAATGTAATAAAGATTATTATTATTATACTTGGACCTGTTTGTATGGATAAGCAGGCGGGTGTCATTCTTCTATTGCACAACCCCATCAGCCTGGCCTTCTTCCATTACACTTCTGCCAAAAAGATAACCTGTTGTGGGCAGTGTGAAGCACAGGGAATGGCTGCCTCACAACAGATGATAGAATGGCTGATAGCAATAACGTCGGTAAAGTTTATGTGCTCAGTTCATCAAATTCCCCTTGTCCGTTTCCCAGGTACCAAACAACCTGAAACCTTCTTCTATTTGGTGTGGTGGCCACTGAGTGCAATTGAGGTGGAAATGGCACAAAGTAGGTCAGATGACCTCACTGTGCCTTTAGCACTACCTGCCTGTGCAGTCAACTAAAGCAGGCTTTCTCGTGGTGCGGGTCATGACCCATGCAGACAGGTATCGGAAAGTCGCGGAGTGATCGGTTGCGGTGTGCCCAATCCTGAAAGGAGATCCCAAAGGCCGCTACTGGGATTTAAAATGAGAACGGCTGCATTAACGGCCATGCAGTCTGCCAACCAGAAGAGGCAACGGTGAGCAGGTCATGCCCCCTGCATGTACACTTGATGCCAAATGCCCTGTATGTACGGAGAGGAGAGCTTCTTCCATTTTCTAGCTGCCAGCAAGCAAGGCAGAACGTGTGTGAAGATGGATCCTCTTGTTCCAAGGGACAGTCAGAGACAAAAATAGGCAGTGTACCTTTGGCTAGGATCTCACATTGGTATCTGCTGGAGAGAACTGCACAGGAGAGTCCATTACAGGACAGAGCAGTGCTAGTGTTAGCTCTGTACAGAGCTTCAGGGCCTCCGCTGAACAGCCACAAAGAGGTTTGGAAAGTGAGAGTACAAAACCAAAACTACTACCCGTTCCCCACACTGCTATGGCGCATAGAAGAAAACTGTAAGTAAGGGAACTGTCAATTGATCGGTAAGCCTTATTCCGGCATCTGGCTGCGCTGATCAATAGTTTTTGTCGCTACTTTCCAGAGGAGAAGTTTCAGATATTGAAAGAGAAAATGTGGAGAAAAGAGAAAAATCCCTTTTGAATTTGAGATCCCAGAGTCAATTATTAATTTGCAGCTGACTCCAAATGAGAAGATTGATCTGTTGCACCTGACCTGTGACAGCACATTGAAAACACGCCACAAGTTCATGAAGCTGTCTAGAGTAGCATCCCACAGGACCATCCAGTGCTGAGTAAAACAAGCATTTTTTTTCTCCTGCCCTTCACAATTGTCTACATATCCGAGGTTGGATTTTCCGTTCTCACAAAGGTGAAGACTATACAAGGGAACCAGCTGAACTCTGCACCTGATATGCACATTCCCCTCTCCTCCCTGGGAACCTGATTTGAGTGAGATCACGAAGACCAAGCAGGCTCACCTGTTGCATTAAAGGTAAGCAAATGTGGCGTGTGTCGCGAAGGTCGGCCGGCGTGGGTCACAAAGGTCTGCTGGTTGGCAACAGTAGATCCCGGGAAAAAAAGTTTGAAAAACACCAATCTGAATAAAATTAGGCTACGCAATTTCACCTTCAGCCAGAAACGGAAGTGCCATTGAAGTGAGTGAAGCCCCCCGTCTCGATGAGGAAGTATAACTGACATCAGTCAGTCATGTGTTAGACTCTCACCATGAGGTTGGAACACACCAAGCCCAAAAGCATCATTCCGACCGTGTAACTCATTCATATGTAGGACTAATAAACTATTTCAAGAGAGTGTCAGAGTCCAGACAGTCTGTCGAAGGGAAGATAGATCAGGCATACCAGTAACCAAGAACCACGCCAAGAATCCACAGATCAGGGGAACAAAACGTACTGGATTTAAAATTGTATTGAACAAGTCTGAATATATTTTCCTTTTAAGCTGTATTGTAAACAGTAAGTAATTAAAATTTCGCACAAATACATATTGAGCAAGTTGAGAAGATTGGAATCTTTAGCTTTATTATTATTATTCATAGTGGAATCGTGTACAAAAGCAAGAAAGTTACGTTAAACCTTTGTAAAACATTTCTTAGACCTCAGTTTGAGAAACATGTTCAATTCTTGACATCACACTTCAGGGAAAATGTCGAGGCCTCAGAGAGAGCGCAGAAGAGTTTCACTAGATTGGTGCTGACGTGAGGAACTTCAGGTTAATGGGTGTTCTCCTTACAGCAAAGAAGGGTAGAAGAAGATTTGATAAGTTCAAAGTTATGAACAGTTTTGACAGAGTAATTAAGGAGAAACTTCTCAGTAGCAGGAGGGTCAATAGTGACAGCATAGACACGATGGACCAGATGGCCTTCTTCGGTGTTCTAACTATTCTACGGTTCTACGAATAATACGAGGAAACAGCTTAAAGGAAAAGAACATCAGTAAACTATTTTTTTTAGAAGTTTTTCTTTTAAAACATTTTTTCCAATTAAGGGGCAATTTAGCGTGGCCAATCCTGTATATTTACCCTGCATATCCTGTAGGTTGTGGGGGTGAGAATGTGCAAACTCCACACAGACAGTGACCCAGGGCCGGGATCGAACCTGGGTCTTCGGTGCCGTGAGGCAGCAGTGCTAACCACTGCGCCACCGCGTGGCCCATCAATTTTTTTAAAACAAAGTACGTTGTTGTGATCTGAACTGGAAAGGCTGGTGGATGCAGATTCAGCACTGATAAACAACAATAATAATCACCAGTAATAATAACCGTAATAAGCAACAATAATAAACATTAATAATCAAGTAATAAGCAACAGTAACAAACAGTAATAAACAACACGAATGATGAAAAGAGAATTGAAAAATTAATTGTCATAAAAAATGTAAAGGATTATGGGAAAAGAACAAAGGAGAGGTGCAAAGTGGACCGCTCTACAACAGCGTCACAATGATTAGCACACACTTCCTTGCTGTATCAATTCCCAATTCCTATCTGGCCATCACAGTAGTGTGATATGTTCAGAGAACGTGTCTTTCCATTTGTTTTACACCAAAGTCTGCTCTACCCCAAGTGGGACTTAAACCAACAATCCCTGACTTAGAAAGCCTGTGTCATATCCATAAGGCCACAGCAGCTTTGCAATGTTTGAATTTGGAGTTTGGAACTTGCCCTTTTTTCTCTCTGTAATTACCACCAAATCTGATGCCTTTTTGTGAGCCAGCCCTTTCTTTCCAAACACAACCACGCTGTAAGTCCAAAGATCCCAGCAATGCCGTGGCAGAATCGGACCTGCTTTTACACATTCAAAATTAGTACAATTGATTACTGGACCAAATGTTGATTGAACATCAGAGCAAGAATCTTCGCACAGTTTTCCTTATATCATAAGAAGCAAGAAGATAACATTTGAAATTCCCCTTTAGCTCAAAGTGAAATCTATAGATGAGGAATGCACTTTGTAGTGCACATACCGCTGTTTATTCAACATGATTTCAATACGCAGCTTTTCCTTAAGCTTTTCCCTTTGCTTAAGCTTGGCTGCTGCACCGCAATTACAAAGTTGAAAAAATAAATATTTTTATGAGCTTCTATCTGACTGAGGAGGCTTCAGGCTAATCCATATTGTTTGCAGACAAACAGGCTATAAAACAGGTTGCAAACATTATTGCTGCCCACTTTTAGTTGGGGAGGTAATAAAACTGATCATTATTTAGCTCAGAATTAGGTGCTGTAGAAAATAGTACATTATGATTAATCAAAGTGGCACCAACAATTGCAAAAAATGTGTTTGGTGTTATTCTCATGGGTCGATGAAGAGGTAAATTCTGGACCCCTATTCAATTAGTGGCAGTGTAAATGTGAGGAAGATGGTTGTGTTTGATGTGGGATTCTCAGTCATGTGTGGCTGAAGGGACAATAGGGACTAAAGTTTAAACAGTGAACACATTTTAGATGCTCACTGATGGAAAGTGAGTGGTCATGTAGAAATGATCAATGTTGTAATCTCCTGGGTTGAACAATATTAAAAGTAGTGTTCACGGTGCCGACACCATGGGCTGTGGAGAGAAAATAGGAGGCCAAAAAAACGATTTGAACTGAACTCAAAAATGCATTAAGTCTGATACAGTTCAGCACATTAAATGCTGCATTTATTATAGTAAGAAGTCTCACAACACCAGCTTAAATTCCAACAGGCTTATTTGAAATCACAAGCTTTCGGAGCGCTGCTCCTTCATCAACAAAAAACAAAGAACAAAGAAATGTACAGCACAGGAACAGGCCTTTCGGCCCTCCAAGCCAGCGCCGACCATGCTGTCCGTCTAAACTAAAATCTTCTACACTTCTGGGGTCCGTATTGTTGTGCCTTCTTTACCTACTGTAAATATGGCTGTCAGTGAGGTTGCCCTCCTTCCTTTGGATATCAATATTCTAATGCTCAGAGTCACCAAATGATACCACCACAAGGTTCAACCGGCTATCGATCAAACAGCCAAACACCAGTTAGTTAGTTCAAGGTCAAGGGTACTTTATTTACACTCAATTAGTCATGCAACATAAACACTACTAGTTAAACTACACTATCGACTAAGACAACCTGTACTTAACTTCAGGCACCCGGCTTAGGTCAGAGAAACAGCGGCCATTGTTCGATTCTGGATCTATCGTGTCTGTAGAAGTAACTGCTGCCCAGCTAGGCTCATCCGTCTGGTAGCGAGCGTTGAACTTGCTTCTGGTGGGGCTGCGATTGGAGATGGTCGTTGCCGGGGCGCCAGATCCAAAAGAGGCCGAACACATGGCGGACTCTCTTCTTATTCCTGGGGGTTTTCGCGCTCTTTTGGGCGGTCCTTCAGTTTGGGTGATCCCTGATCACTATATTCGATTCGAACCAATAAATGGGCGGGTGTCTGGATGGCTGGGCGTGTCCCAAGCAGTCACTGACCCTGTTGTTTACGCTTCCCTAGTACAGGGAGTGGCGCCGGAATGTCTGGGACTGTACCGGTCGCTCAAGCACCAGTCCTTTGTCTGGGGCAGATGGACCATCAAATGCTAATCGGTTGGGGTTTCGATACCGTCTGGATTCCTCACTCGCAAATATACGTTTCAGGCTCTGAGCCTGCCTGAATCTCGCATTGTCCATTTTACCCACTATGCTTTGCGACCTTCCCTGTTCCTGGTTGTAAGTGGCCATCCCAGGTGGCTACAGTATCTCTCTATTCCCATCCTATTCATGCATTTGTCAAGCTGCCCCATAAACATCACTATCGTCCCTGCTTCTACCACCTCCTCCGGCAGCGGGTTCCAGGCACCCACTACCCTCTGTGTAAACAACTTGCCTCGTACATCTCCTCTAAACCTTGCCCCTCGCACCTTAAACCTATGCCCCCTAGTAATTGACCCCTCTACCCTGGGAAAAAGTCTCTAACTATCCACTCTGTCTATGCCCCTCATAATTTTGTAGACCTCTATCAGGTCGCCCCTCAACCTCCTTTGTTGCAGTGAGAACAAACCGGGTTTATTCAACCGCTCGTCATAGCTAATGCCCTCCGTACCAGGCAGCATCCTGGTAAATCACTTCTGCATCCTCTCCAAAGCCTCCACAACCTTCTGGTAATGTGGCAACCAGAATTGAACACTGTACTCCAGGTGTGGCCTAACTAAGGTTCTATCCAGCTGCAACATGACTTGCCAATTCTTATACTCAATGCCCCGTTTCTACATGACCACTCTCTTTCCATCAGTGAACTTTAACCTGTTGGACTTTAACCTGGTGTTATGAGATTTCTTACTCTGCCCACCCCAGCCCAGCAAAGGCATCTCCACATCACAATTATTATAGACAACTGACATTTATTTCTGTAAATGCATAACATGCCTATCAGGGAGCTTACTTGCTTATAGGAACTTGTATAATCTGTTACAGCAGGTTTTTTTTCCAGTATCAGTGTACTTCTATGCATAGGTCTGGCACCACGGTGGCTCACAGGCTCTACTTCCTTCGAAATGTTTGTCCGATAAGGTTGGTCCCTGAGCACAGGTATATCCATGGCCTGGTCAGTGAGAATTGTGTTGGTGCTGCAGCCTTTACCAAAGCCAGCTAACATCTGGGCACATTCTTGATTTGGCATGTTGTACAATTAAACTGTGATGATACAGAAAAAGCAAATTTAATTTGAATAGACAATATTTATAAGAGCTCTTATGTCGAATTAATATCCTACTGCCAAAATATTCAAATTGTGCACTATACCGTTTTCAAACCTTATTTGCATCGCAACGTTCACTCAGAGTATTAGAAATTGTCATATGATGATTGAGTAACAAGATTAGAATTTAATTAGCTTGTTTAATATCTTAAGCTACTAACATGGAGCTCAAACGGCCCAAAGAATTTTGCATGTGTGGTTGGAATTTATTTTTAACTCTTGCAATAAAGGCTTTAAAAAAATCGCTCAATTATAATATTCATCTGTAATTCTCGAATTCATATATATCAGCGATACTTTGCAAGCATAACAAAGAGACGTTAGTCAGTCCATGCTGTTCTCACCTGAGCTAGAGTGAAACATTTACAAAAATCTCTCACCCCTCAAACATCTGTCTGACAATGGCATCCCGATTGATCTCAGCATTTACAGCTTTTAATCTATGCCATCTTGAAGAGATATGTTAAGTGCACTGCAGCAGTAGAATACTTTGGACATCATATCGATAAATGATACAACAGCCAGGCAGGTGTAGTTAAAGGTGGAAATCAGTAAGATGCTGTCCGACTGTCTTCTCCAGAAAACGGTATCATTCAGGGGTGCTGCCTGAATTTTCATTGAGCCCGAGAGGGTCTTACTTCGCCAAAATGGTGTCAGAGCTCCAATTCCTAACCCAACATTCACCAGTTTCACCGGGGGAGGCGGGGGTGGATTGTAGTTTTCACATCTATGATTCACGGAGGCAGTTGCACATGTAAAAAGCTGACTACAAACAAATCCAATTTTTATAACTGGAATGGCCAAAGCATTTTTGTGGATTTTAGATCTTTCAAAGGCAGTTCTAAAGCTGTCTCTGGAAAGGAAGGCTAACTCTTTAGACAGGTTAAGTGCCTTTTGGGATTGTTTAAAGTAGACATGAATGTGCATAAAAAGTGGTTAAAGCCATTCGAACTGTCAAGCTGTCAAGGGAACTGTCAAGTTGCCAAAGTTGTTACATCTCTGGCCTTTAGATTAAAATAAGCAGTATGCAGTTAAAATCAGTGTTTGCTATTTCACTCTGTCGGCTGACATATGGCAGACATTAATCATTATAAGATTTCTGCATAATGACTTATTCCATAACCTATCATTATCACAGTGGGGTGGCTGTCAATTCAGTTTGATTTATAGCTCCAACTGGTTATAAAGTTTTGACGTGGGGCTATGAATACAAATACAAATGTCTTGTTTTTATAGAGAATTAAGTAATTAAAGGGAATGCATGTTAACTTTTTTATTTGTTCATGGGATCTGGGCCAGCATTTATTGTCCATCTCTAAATGCCCTCAAGAAGATGGTCACAGAGGTCAACAGCACAGAAGAGGCCCTTCGGCCCCTCGAATCTTTCACAGTCATGTCACCCAAGCTTGTTTCTAGTTAGACTTCAGAAAAGAAGAGTGGCACGGTGGTTAGCACAGTTGCCTCACAGCGCCAGGGACCCTGGTTCGATTCCGGCCTTGGGTGACTGTGTGGAGTTTGCACGCCCCCCCCGTGTCAGCATGTGTTTCCTCCGGGCGCTCCGGTTTCCTCCCACAGTCCAAAGATGGTTAGGCAGATTAGCCATGCTAAATTGGCCCTTTAAGTGGAGTTATGGGGAAAGGATGGGGGCGCAGACCTCGGTAGGGTGCGCTTTCGGAGAGTTGGTTCACTCGATTTGCCAAATGGCCTCCTTCTGCACTTTAGTGATTCCATGATTCTAAGACCACATGGCCCTCTTCATTTCACCCAAAGTTAAAGACATAGTCCCAAAACATAACATTCTTATAATCCTAATATTTGCAAAAAAAAGACAAAAAAACAGAAAAGACAGCAAAAGTTTGACATTGTCAAAGTCTCCAACAATTCATTATCTGAAGGAAGACTTTTTAAAGAACACTTTTAACAGCTAATTTTCCAGGCGACAGAAGTAATTGGCAGTTATTCGCAATTATCATACAATTAAAAGGATGCTTATGCTATAAATTACTGGGCTTAACTTCCGGTGGTGAATTTCATAGAAAGCTGATGTACGCCAACTGCAATTTTGTGAAAGTCAAGGGGAGATTAAGGGTGCAATGCCACTTTCACAAAGTGGGCCAAATTGTCCAGCAACTTGTCGTGATTTGCAATTCACAGAAAACCTTCCTTGCCACAAAATGCTGCTGAACTTTCATATTAAAATGATGTGTGTCATTCACAGGCCATTATTACGCCAGAAGAATATGGCCTAATAGATATGACATGCAGATGTCAGTGGAGTAACACTGTACTTCGATTTTCTGGTTGATATTCAGAATTTCAATCAGCCCGAAAGTCTGACAAGGTAACGTACCTGCAGCAAAAGAAGTCAAGTACCACTAAAATTAGTTTCCTTGTTGATGGAACTTAAAGGATCCACAGATTAAACTCAGTTGCTGCCATTTATAATTTTGTGTCACAAAGTGATAAACGTGGCTAAAATTAAAAGTTGCCCCAAAATGACAGGTGTGATGCCGTAACTACAGAAGATGATCACACTTGTCACAAGGAGCGGGATGATAAATAGCACCCACAAGTCTTCACAACTGTACGTTTTCCATTTTTTACATCAATCATTCCAAGATAGGGCAGTTGGTGCAGAAACAATGAATGAACGGAATTCCTGTAAAACTGGGTTTAGACAACAGAATCTTAAACTTGAATTCAGGAGAGTGTGTTGAAATAGTTAAAGGTAGGGTGATAGTTATCATAAAACAGAAAAGTCTAAGAAAAATTGAAAAGTATTGACAGATTAAAGAAACAGAACAGGAAGTGACCTTAAGTTAGCAACCTTGAGCAAAGACTGGCCAAGTGTTGTACTGCAGAGCTGAACAAATCTGGCTTGAATCCGTCTTTATTTAGACAAAGGCATTGTATCCTGCTAGCAAAAGTAGATGTGCTACGATCGAGGTATGAATGTAGAATCCAATGCATCTTCATGGGGTTGAGATGTAGCTCCGATCAAGAACAACCTAAATTCATTACCCTTTTTGTTCCTGATGAATATTCTACTTATGAGTGTAACATACATACTTGTTTGCTGGTAGCCACTTATATGTTCAACATTGGTCTCCCCGTGTTTGCGAGGGTTTCGCTCCCACAACCCAAAGATGTGCAAGTTAGATGGATTGGCCATGCTAAATTGCCTCTTAATTGGGGAAAAAATAATTGGGTACTCTAAATTTAAAAAATAAAATTTTTCAACATTGGGCCGGATTCTCTGTTTCAGAAAGTGTTGACGCCGGGACTGAATTGGTGGACATCTATAACAACAAAATTGGCGCCCGTCCCACAGCAATTCATGATCCATTAATGGGCTAGCATTGTCGCCACGTGGAACGCGATAGATTCCAATGAAAATCAATATCTGATTCGACAGACTCAGGATTGACACTCGAGATGCTGACAAGTTGCAGTCGCATATCAGCACTCCACTCCCCTCACACACACTCATCCTAGTCAACAAGATGGCCGCAAGATCAGCGGCACCCTAGTTGTGGATGCAGAGTTCGAGGCCTCACTGGACGTCGTGGAGGAAAGGCAGGCCACCCTATTCACCAAGATGGAAAGAAGGTTGCCACCCGCCACTACACCAAGCCTGGGCACAGATGGCAGAGGCCATGAGTGCTGTGGGCTCCACTGCAAGGACTGGACAGCAGAGCAGAAAGAGGTTGCACAACCTCAAGGTGACCCGGGTGAGTAGGCAGCACTGTGCCCCTGGCACCAACCCGTTCCGAACACCTGTAACTCTTCCCAACCCGGAGGACGACCGAACCCCACCCGCTGGCAGTGTGCACACGTCTCCCCTGCATCACAAGTCAGCATCCATAACGCCTGCCATGGTTGGGTGCCCTGAAGACGAAGACCACCAGCTTCCCACCCCCTGCTGCCCGCGTCCGACTGTCTAACGCGGTGCACTTTCTGTCTGCCCCTCCAACCTCCAGGAGAAGGCAGCGCATAACCGGAGAGAGAGAAAGAAGACCACCGGACCTGCGGCCCCTCACTGGACGTGGTCGGTGAGCCCGGAGAGAGGACAGTCATCAAGGTGGAGATCGGCATTGGGCAATCAAGTGAGACCCCACTGCGTTGCAGTTTCCCATGGCAAACCTGGCACCAAAACTCTCCACCATCTCAGAGACACTCACCTCGGTTGGGCACTATCTGGTGCGCACCACTGACGTGCTGCAGAACATCAGGTTGGCGGAACTCCCAAGGGGCCAGACAGTCAGAGGGGGTCCCGACCCCAGGCCTAGCTGCTGTCCAGACGGGTCTTGGGCTTCTGGAAAGGGCGGTCCCATCAATAATGGAGATGCAGACACAGAGCCAGAGATTACATGAGGGGCTGTCAGCGACCATTCAGCAGTTGGCGGTGGAGTTGGAGGGGTCCAACCACGTGCAGGGCAGGAGGCGGTGCTGACCATGCGTGCCACCCAGGCCAACACCGCGCAGGTGGTGTCCACAGTGGAGGCCTTGGGGGAGAAGGTATTGGCCATGAACTGCAAATGGAGAGAACACTGTGTAATTGTCAGGATGTCCGAGGCCTGGGCACTCTGTACAGGCATTGGCCAAGGGCACAGGACAGGGCTGCCCTGTCACAGGCAGCTATGTAACCAGGGCCACTTGGACATTGCAGCGGCGCTCCTCAGCGTGGCCCAGTCACAACGGATTATAGCTGAGGGCGCCGTCGGCAGTGCCTGGTGCTGGCTGAGCTGTACCAGTCCCAGAGGGAAGTGGCCCAGTACCTGTGCTCCATGGTCGTGAGCGTGGAAACCCTCGTCAATACGAGAGTGGGCCCCCAGGACTGGCAGCGCCAGGTGGCGGGGGAGCCCCGGAGTTTGTTCCGGTCGCACCCCTGTCCCACAGAGTAGCCCGGGGGGGCCATCGGGCACCCCAGGGGAGGAGGAGATAATGGGGCGCCTGCCATGACCCCAGCGGATAACCCCTGCCACCCAGGAGCCAATTTCTCACCCGGGGATGTGCAAAAATGTCAGGAACCATCGAGTATGCCAGGATGAAGGCGTTGTGCACACTGCATAGATATCGGGCAGAGACGTGCATAATGTGCATCTCATGGTCACGCACCATCTGCACGTTCATCAAGTGGAATCCCGTTCGGTTTGTGAAGACTGGCCCGTCAGGGGCCAGTGCGCGTAGGGAGGCATGCATCCCATCGATCAGCCACTGAACCTGGGGAATCCTGGCGATGGTGACAAAACCCGCTGCCCGGGCATTCTGGTGGGCTCGGTCCACATCGAATTTAATATATTCCGGGCATATAGGGCCTCGGTGACGGCATGGATGCACCTGTGCTCCGGGGTCTGCAAGATCCTCTAGGTCCCCAAATGGTGCCTGGAAGGGCCCTGTGGCGTAAAGTTTCAGGGCAGCCGTCACTTTGATGGCCACTGAGAGCGGATTCCAGGTGTGCCATGATCCGGCAGGTACGTCGCTTTATATCCCTCTGCTCAGTCGGAGTCTCCAGCAACATGTCCGGCCCGGCACGTCCAAGAATGACAGGTGCTGCCAGTACATACAAAGCCTGATGCAGTGTGTCCTTCCCACCTCCTCCTCGGCCTGTTGAGCGGCCAGCTCTCCATCCTCACCAACTGCCTCCTGTTGCTCTGGGGCAGGCTCCACACTGCAGGGTCTTCCCGAGCAGCTCCTGCTCGTACAGCCTCAGTGCATCCCCCGGGCAGCACAAGTGGCTAGCACTGTGGCTTCACAGCGCCAGGGTCCCAGGTTCGATTTCTTGCTGGGTCATTGTCTGTGCGGAGTCTGCATGTTCTCCCCGTGTCTGCGTGGGTTTCCTCCGGGTGCTCCGGTTTCCTCCCACAGTCCAAAGATGTGCAGGTTAGGTGGATTGGCCATGATAAATTGCCCTTACTGACCAAAAGGGCGAGGAGGGTTTTTTGGGTTACGGGGATAGGGTGGAGGTGGGGCTTGGGTGGGTCGGTGCAGACTTGATGGGCCGAATGGCCTCCTTCTGCACTGTATGTTCTATGTTCTAAGGCTGCAGGGGAAATTATGAAGGCCAATATTCCTGGTTGGATTCCGAAGTCACTTGTCTGCAGGCGGTGAAAGGCAGACATGTTAGCATGGTGCATACTCTGTGCCAGGTCCAACGGGCTACACAGTGGCCTTGGCCTGCACTGCAGTCTCTGCCCCCACATGTCCCTCCCCCCCACATTTCCCCCCGCCCCCATCTCCACGCCTACCCCAGGCACTCTGCCCTCCGCACCTCTCCCCTGCGGAGCCACTGCGGGGGGAGGGGGGGGGGGGGTTACCCCAACCCCAGGGCCCATCCCCTGGTCACTCCCCCCTGGCCCTGGCAAATGCCCCCCCCCAGCCAGCTGGCAGCCCACCATCATGCCTCTGGGAACACGTCCTATCTCCTCTCTCCCTCAGCAGCCGCGGCACCTGTTTCTCGATTTTTAAAACCACAAGTGAAACCCACCGTCAGCAATTCCTCCTGGCGGGGGTGAAGCATCGAAGAGGGCTCAGAGAATACAGGGTCAGGCCTGTTAATGATATGCCAACGCCATGTGAAGGCACCGGAGTATGACATTCCGTCGGGTGCCCAGCGCCGGCCAAGATTTTTGCCTGACATGCAATTCTTCGCCCAATCACGTTTTGCGATTCTGCCGTTGCTGAATGGGGAATCCTGCCCAACTTGTTTCTATTTGGGTTTAATCCAACATTCCCTTGCACCTGATGTTCTTGTCTTCCAAGGTGATAGAGGCTGGGTTTAAGAACTGCTATTAAAGAAGCCAGGGGCCATGTTTAGATGCTCCTATGCATCCCATGTTCTGGATGGTATCCATCTGCTGTGCATCCCATGTTCTGGATGGTATCCATCCTGCTGTGCATCCCATGTTCTGGATGGTATCCATCCTGCTGTGCATCCCATGTTCTGGATGGTATCCATCCTGCTGTGCATCCCATGTTCTGGATTTTATCCATCCTGCTGTGCATCCCACATTCTGGATGGTATCCATCCTGCTGTGCATCCCATGTTCTGGATGGTACCCATCCTGCTGTGCATCCCACGTTCTGGATGGTACCCATCCTGCTGTGCATCCCACGTTCTGGATGGTACCCATCCAGCCACATGGACAACATTCTATCACACTTCAGACCTGTGCTTTGTAGGTTGGAGAGTCTTTAGGGAGCTTGGAGGTGAGCCATTTTCTGTAGAATACCCAGTCAGCGATCTGCTCTAGTAGCCGGCATATTAATATAGCTTCCAGTTGAGTTTCTGCGCAAGGGTGACCACCACGATGTTGATGAAGGGGAACTTGAAAATTTCATGCCATTGAATATCAAGGTGAGGTGATCAAACCCTCTCCTGTTGCAATGGTCATTGCCTGCTACTACTATGGCATAAATATTACTGGACAATTATCACACCCAAGGTTGGATGTTGCATGCCAGCATGAGCTATTTCATTATCTGAGGAACTGCAAATGGAGAGAACACTGTGTAATTGTCAGTGAACAACCATCACCTCTGACCTTATGATGGAAGCCATGATGTGGAGGTGCCGGCGTTGGGCTGGGGTGAGCACAGTAAGAAGTCTTACAACACCAGGTTAAAGTCCAACATGTTTACCTGGTGTTGTAAGACTTCTTACTGATGATGGAAGGAAGGTCATTGCTGAAGCAGCTGAAGAAAGCCAAGCTTAATATCTGCTCTGTGGAATTCCTGTCGTGAGTCCAGGAGCTGGAATGATTTGTCTCTTTGATTCCATTCATCTGAACCAAGTGCCAAAAGGTTAGTGTGCTAGCATGTAGAGCTTGCCAATACTGCAATAAATATTTTCAGATTAAAATCAAAATTGGTTTAGATTAAAAGCAGAATTAAACAAATAATGAAAACATGGAAGTGATAACCAGGTAGCAAACTGAAGAGATTGCAGGGTGATTTGATGGCCTGGTATTCCGCGTGTCTCTGTACACTGAAGGCAGGTAACCTTCAATTCTCCTGACATTAATAAAACGTTTTCCTGGGAAGGACCCCTGTGACTGTTACTTCCAATTGGGAGTGTCCGATTACAGAGACACATTCATTATATTCTTAGGATCACTAACAAATGCTTTCATAGTATCAGAAGCTCCACTTACAGCTTGTCTCAATAAACGTAGAATTTATTTTTAAAAAAGCAATGCTTTTCTTTTATTCAGACCAGTTTTTGATTTGCCCACAGATCCTGGTGACATGTTGATTACTGTTCACAGTGAGCCTCCCAATTTTACACTCGTCACCAGCTGCCCTCCTCTCACCAGCTTTCCACTCACATTACAGAAATTTAACAGGTGCTTGTCTGTAAGTTTCAACACCCGGGACTCTCCAATGTCATAACCAACAGAGTACTGTGATAATACAGCATCTGGGATGTGGTAACATCATTCTCAACAACAGTTGTAGTAACAGGGCAGACCTACGCCAACTGTCATGAATGACTTGCATTATATATCGATCTCTCCTTTGTTGCAAAAATGGGGGAAAGAGGCTGAAAATCATAGGTCCCGCCCCTGAACATGGCACCTACTATTTTTGCAGGAGCAGGAAATGGGTCGTACCACAATTTTCACTTGCCCGTTTCACGGAGGTGGCTTCCCAAATAAATCAGCCGCTGCCTCCACTCATTTGGTGACTCATATATATGAAACAAAATATGTGCCTGTTTCTTTTTTAAAATATATTTGTTCAAGGGATGAGAGTGTCGCTGGCTAGGCCAACACTTATTGCCCATCCCAAATTACCCTTGAGAAGGTGGTGGTGAGCCGTCTTCTTGAACAGCTGCAGTCCATGTGGTGTAGGTACACCCACTGTGATGTTAGGGATGGAGTTCCAGGATTCTAACTATACAATTTTACTAATCACTCCATCTGGATCTGTAAAGACTTAATTACCTGCAAAGATTCACATTCAAAGTATCATCTTGCATCATTGACTTTGTCTATTTATGTGGTTGTGGACCTACCTCTCCAAACAAAGTGATTCCAAACAAACCTGTTGTAAGACTTATTACTGTACAATTTTAGAGATGGTACTAAGTTAGATAGAAGTGAGCCGGAAAAACTGTGGCAGATGGAGTGTGTGAGGCCATCCACTTTTCATCCAACAAAGACAAATCAGAGTGTTTAATTGATGCTGAGACTGGGAACTGTGAAGGAACAAATAGATTTAGATGTCCTTGTACACACACCACTAAAAGCACAGGGACAAAAAGCAATCCAAAAGGCTTTTGGAATATTGGGCTTTATTTCAAGAAGATTGGAACATAGAAGTGAGGACATGAGGTTTCAGTTAGACAAAGCCTTGTTCAGGACTTATCTGGAACATTGCATTTAAATTCGGTCTTGGAGGGGGTAGTATGCAGATTGGTGAGAATAGCAGGGTGTAAAGGGGGAAATTACAAGGTCAGGTTGCTTAAACTTGGTTTGTATTTTCTCGAGTTCAGACGTTTGAGGGATGATATAATCAAAGTCTTCACAGTTACAATGATAGGTGATAGGATAGGTGCAGAGAAACTATTCCCTCGGTTGGGATGATCCAAAACAAGGGGGAATAATCTTAAAATAACAACTAGGGCATTGATGAGTGAAATCAGGAGGAAGCACTATTTTCACACAAAGAATACTGAGTATATGGAACACTTCCCCTCAAATACCCCTGCATAGGGTATGTAAAAATGTCATGAGTGAGATTAATGGATCTTTGATGGTCATGGTTACCAAGGGATATGGAGCAATGATGGTTAAATGGAGTTTGAAGAACATATTAGCCATGATCTAAGTGAATGGCAGAACAGGTGAATAGACTATCCCTGTTCTCATACTTACATTTTGCGGGTGATCCATTGTCTCAGACAATGGTGCCAGTGTGGCACGGTAACACAGTTGCTTCACAGCTCCAAGGGCCCAGGTTTGATTCCTGGGTTGAGTCACTGTCTGTGAGCAATCTGCACGTTCTCCCCGTGTCTGCGTGGGTTTCCTCCGGGTGCTCCGGTTTCCTCCCACAGTCCAAAGATGTGCAGGTTAGGTGGAGTGGCCATACTAATTTCCCCTTAGTGTCCGAAAAGGTTGGGTGGGGTTAGTGGATTATGAGGTTAGGGTGGAGGTGTGTCTTAAGTGGGGTGATCTTTCCGAGGTCCGGTGCAGACTCGATGGACTGAATGGCCTCCTTCTGCACTGTAAATTCTATGATTCTATGACGTACTTTGGGACATTCTAAGGTCGTGTATGACTCCAAAGGTCTTTCATGTAAACATTTGACCTGGGGTGAGAGGTGAAACAGGTAAGCAGAACGTTAAATAAAGTGAAAGGAATCCCAAAGTGAAGGCACAAACTAAGTGATTGAGCGGCTGAAGAATTCTTTCAGTTTAATAGCTGGAAAATGGACGTGAAGCTACACATGGATAAGGCGTCTGTTATTCTAACAAACCCTTTCCAGAGACTCAGTGTCACATGGCTGTAACTAGGTTTCAGGCTGTTTGCATTATCTGCTTTCGGCATCTGTTCTCAGGTGCTGCAGTGAATATTTGAAGGAATTTGGGGAAATAAGAGTACCCTGGAGTAGCTGCATGTATCTGCTAGACTGCCCAAGATAGCACAATGCAAAGTTAAATTGTTTAATACTGCGTTCCTATACTTACTGCTGACTCATGCCAGGGACACAGTCAGCATTTTTGCTACACTTATTCATACCCCAGCTGAACATAACTTTGAAATGCAAACGTATGGTTGAAACCCTTGACACGTTCACATCTTTCAAGCACTTACTACTTCATAGGATTGCATATGCCTGACCCGGAGGTCTGTTAAATAGCGCGTGATAGTGTCGGGCGTGCAACCGAACATCATCGTGCACCGTTTTGTTAGGTGGGCACAAGCGCAGATCATGAACGCTCCCACGGGAATTGGGTTAAAGATTAAAGGGGATTAAAACCCCAATTAGCCGGAATGTCAGATTGCCTGTGCAATTTTAAGGGCAACACAAACGGGTGACCCAACCAGAATTGATCTTTTAAAATTCCAGTGCAGGATACAAAGCCCCCTGCTGGCAATACCGGCTGCAGCGTGTCAGAGTGAGGTGCTTTCTGCAGAGTGGAAAGGCTGTTTGTTGTGTGTGTTGGGTTCATCAGAGTGTTGAGCTCAAAGAAGTTTTCTATTACCTGGCACCAGAGGTTTGGGTCCCTCTGTATATTGTTTTTTTAAAATAAACATTTTATTGAGGTATTTTTTGGTATTATAACAACAACACAATAAACAATGCACATGAAAGTATGAAATGAAATGAATGAAAATCGCTTATTGTCACAAGTAGGCTTCAAATGAAGTTGCTGTGAAAAGCCCCTAGTCGCCACATTCCAGCGCCTGTTCGGGGAGGCTGGTACAGAGGCTGAACTATAAACATAGTGTAAAGGCCGTCTCCCTCCCTTACAGGTCCCACCTTTATTAACCCCCTACTCTCAGCTAAACTTTTTTCCCTGCTTCTGCTGACGATTAATTTTCCACAAAGAAGTCGACGAACAGTTGCCACCTCCGGGTGAACCCTAATAGTGACCCTCTCAAAGCAAACTTGATTTTCTCCATACAGAGAAAGTTAGCCATGTCCGATAGCCAAGTCTCCGACTTCGGGGGCTTTGAGTCCCTCCAAGCTAATATCATCCGTCTCCGGGCTACCAGGGAAGCAAAGGCCAGAACGTCTGCCTCTTTCTCCTCCTGGATTCCCGGGTCTTCCGACACCCCGAAAATCGCCACCTCTGGACTTGGCGCCACATTTGTTTTTAACACCGTGGACATGACATCTGCAAACCCCTGCCAAAATCAACTAAGCTTCGGACATGCCCAGAACATGTGGGCATGGTTCGCTGGTCCTCCCGCAGACTTTCCACACCTGTCTTCCACCCCAAAGAATCTGCTCATCCGGGCCACTGTCATGTGAGCCGGTGAACGACCTTAAATTGTATCAGGCTGAGCCTGGCACATGTTGCGGACGCGTTGACTCTATCCAACGCGTCCTCCCATAGACCATCCTCTACCTCTCCTCCCAGCTTCTCCTCCCACTTGTGCTTCAGCTTCTCGGTCTGCATCTCCTCTGACCCCATAAGTTACTTGTAAATGTCCGAGACGCTCCCTTCTCCTACCAATCCTCTGGAAACTACCCTGTCCTGAATCCTCCTCAGCGGTAGGAGCAGGAAGGTTGACACCTGTTTACGTAGGAAGTCCTGCACCTGCAGATACCTGAATTTGTTTCCCCTCGCCAACCCAAACTTCTCCTCCAGCGCCCTCATACTCAGAAAGCTCCCCTCTATAAACATATCCCCCATCCTCTCAATCCCTGCTCTCCGCCATATCCGGAACCCCCATCCATACTTCTCGGGGCAAACTGGTGATTATTACAGATTGGGGGCCAGACCGATGCTCCCTCTGCTCCCTCATGTCTCCTCCATTGCCCCCAGACTCTCAGGGACTCCACCACCACAGGGCTGGTGAAGTACCGTGCCAGTGGGAACGGCAGAGGCACAGTTACCAATGCCCCCAAACTGGTGCCCTTGCATGAAGCCGCCTCCATACACTCCCATGCCGACCCCTCCCTCACCCACTTCCTGATCATGGCTATATTCGCTGCCCAGTAATAGTTACTAAAATTTGGCAGCGCCAGCCCGCCCTCTCCTCGACTCCACTCAAGCATTACCTTCCTTACCCGCAGGGTCTTGCCCGCCCAAACAAAGCCATAAATCACTTTGTTGACCCATTTAAAAACGACTGCGGAATAAAGATGGGGAGACATTGAAACACGAACAGGACTCTCGGGAGGACCGTCATCTTCACCGTCTGCACCCTCCCAGCTAATGACAACAGGAGCGCTTCCCATCTCCGAAAATCGTCCTTCTTTTGGTCTACTAGTCGGGCCAGATTTAATTTATGCAGCCGGTCCCATTCCCGCGCCACTCGAATGCCGAGGTACCTAAAGCTTACCCCTACTAATCTAAACGACAGCTCCCCCAATCGCCTCTCCTGTCCCCTCGCCTGGACCACAAACATCTCACTTTTCCCTGAAAACTGGCCAAATTCCCCTAGAATCCTCATGAGTTCTTCCAACCCTTCTAATGGACCGATGCATACAGAAGCATGCCGCCTGCATAGAGCGAGACTCTGTGCTCCACTCCCCCCCCCCCCCCCCCCGCTAAACCCTGGACCAGCCCCTTGAAGCTCTCAGAGCAATTGCCAACGGCTCTATAGCTAGCGCAAACAACAGTGGGGAGAGGGGGCATCTCTGTCTCATACCCCGGTGCAGTCTAAAATAGTTCGATGTTGTCCTATTCGTCCGTACGCTTGCCACAGGAGCCTGGTACAGCAACCTAACCCAAGCAATAAAGCCCCGCCCGAATCCAAACCGTCCCAGTACCTCCCACAGATAATCCCATTCTACCGATCTAAAGCCTTTTCTGCATCCATTACGACCACTACCTCCACCACCCTACCTTCTGGGGGCATCATGATCACATTTAACAACCTTCTTACATTGGCCATCAACTGCCTACCCTTAACAAACCCCATCTGGTCCTCCCCAAACACGTCCGGAGCACAATCCTCAATCCTGGAGGACAAAAGTTTGGCCAGCAGTTTGGCGTCCACATTCACAGGGGGATCGGTCTATAGGATCCACACAGCTCCGGGTTCTTGTCCCGCTTCAGGATCAGTAAAATCGTGGCCTGTGACATCATCGGGGGCAGTACCCCTCTTTCCCTTGCCTCATTAAACATCCTCATCAACACCGGCCCCAATATCCCCAAGAACTGTGCAAGCATTCTGCTGGCCTTCTCTCCATACCCCTCGCCTTTCTCAGCTGCTCCACCGCCCTCTGGTTAACAAGCCGAACTCCGCCTGTAGCCTCCGCCGTTCCCTTAAAAGCTCAGCCTCTGGGGTCTCTGCATACTTCCTATCGATCTGTTGTATCTCCTTTACCAGTCAGTCCGTCTCTGCCCTGCCCACCTTCTCCCTATGGGCCCGTATTGAGATCAGCTCCCCTCTGACCACCGCCTTCAGTGCTTCCCAGACCATCGCTGCTGAAATTTCCCCCATGTCGTTGACCTGCAGGTAGTTCTGAATACATTTCCTCAGCCGCTCGCACACCCCTTCATCAGCCAATAGTCCTACATCTAACCTCCAGTGCGGGCGCTGGTTACTGTCTTTACTAACCTGCAGGTCAACCCAGTGCGGAACATGGTCTGAGATTGTAATCGCCGAGTACCCCATGTCCACCACCCCTGCCAGTAAAGCCCTGCTCAAAATGAAGAAATCGATCCAGGAGTACACTTTATGCACGTGTGAGTAGAAGGAGAACTCCTTCACCCTCGGCTGCCCAAATCTCCATGGATCCACCCCCCAATCTGCTCCATGAACCCTTTTAGTTCCTTTGCCATTGCTAGCACCCTGCCCGTTTTTGAACTTGACCAGTCCAGACCAGGGTCAATAACTATGCTGAAGTCCCCTCCCATGACCAATCTCTGCGAGTCCAGGTCCGGTATCTTCCCCAGCATCCTCTTTATAAATTCCACATCCCAATTTGGCGCATACACATTTACTAATACCACTTGCACCCCCTCCAGTTTCCCACTAACCATAATGTACCGACCTTCCACATCTGAGACCATTCTACCCGCTTCAAACACCACCCACTTATTGATCAGCATCGCAACCCCTCTAGTCTTTGAATCCAGTCCTGAGTGAAAGACCTGACTGACCTAGCTTTTCTGCAATCTAATCTGGTCAGTTACTCTAAGGTGCGTCTCCTGCAACATTACCACGTCTGCCTTCAGTCCCCTAAGATGAGCGAACACACGTGCCCTCTTGACCGGCCCATCTAACCCTCCAACATTCCAGGTCATCAGCCTAGTTGTGGGGCTCATTGCCCCCCCTCTTCACTGATCAGCCATCCATTTTGGGCCCGCCTCCAGCCCATGCTCTGCGCCTTCACCGGCCCGCCCCCAGGCAGTCTCCGCCCCCAACCTCCTCTCTGTCTCTCGGCCCAAGTCCTTCCTCGTCAGCAGAACATTTCCCCCTAGTAACAACACTCTGTAACCCAACCCCTTTGATAAACCGAACATATAACATAAACCAAATGGCCTGCTTCTGCACTGTAAGTTCTAAATTCTATATGCACACCCCCCACTGCGCTTCCGTGAGCTCGCCCGCCCAGCTAGCTTGGTGGCCCCCATCCCTGGTGCCAGGTTGTCTCCCACCTACTGTTCCCTCCCCACCCTCCCCCCCGCTCATACAAACATACTCCAACATCAAACAATCCCCATACAATTGCTCGACAGAAAAACACCAAAATCTAAACAAGCACACCTCCATCCCCCACAGTGCGATTGAAAACCTTAACTCACTCAGCTCTGCAGGTCTCAAATCAATACAGAAGGCATTACAAACAGCTTCCACAAAATGAAAATCGAGAAGCTTTTTTTTTAAGAACAGAGAAACAAAAAGCAAAAAAAAATGAATGTTGCAGCAAAGTTCAAAAGTTCTCAATCCACCACCAGTCCTTTCCTTTTCACGAAGTCCAGCCCATCCTCAGGCGACTCAAAATAAAAGTGCTGTTCCTCATACGTGACCCAGAGATGGGCCGGATACAACAGTCCGAACTTCACCTTTTTCTTAAAAAGGATCGACCTAATCTGGTTGAAGCCTGCTCTTCCCCTGTCCACCTCCACACTCAGGTCTTGGTAAACCCGCAGGATACTGTTGTCCCACTTACAGCTCCGTGTCTGCTTGGCCCACTGTAGAATGCGCTCCTTATCCAAGTACCTGTGGAATCTCACCAACATTGCCCTCGGGGCGTCTCCCATTCGCAGCTTCCTCACGAGTGCTCTGTGAGTCCTGTCCACCTCCAAGCGTCGGGAGAATGCCCCATCCCCCAGCAGCTTCTCAAACATATCTGCGATGTATGCCCCAGCATCCGTTCCTTCGGACCCCTCCGGGAGCCCAACGATTCTCAATTTCTGCTGGCGGGACCTATTCTCCAGGTCCTCCACCTTCTCCAGGAGCTTCTTCTGCTGGTCTCTCAGCATCCCCACATCCAACTCCACCATAGTTTGATGTTCCTCCTGCTCAGCCAGCGCCTTCTCCACCTTCTGGATCGCCCGATCTTGGACATCCAATCTAAGCTCCAGCTGCTCAATCGACTCTTTTATCGGGTCCAAGCAGTCCCGTTTCTGCTTAGCAAAGCCTTCCTGAATAACTTGCATCAGCTGCTCCGTCGACCACTGGGTCGACAAACCAGAGGTCCGGTCCTCCGCCATGCTGTCTCCCGCTGCAGCTTCAGCCCAGGCCTTCTCTTTCTGTTTCTGCCTTTACGAGCACTTCTAGTCCTTCTCTCCATGCACCGATGTGGGAATTCAGTACACAATTGCCTCTGTCTTCAGTTTTACAGTTCAAGTCCGATAGAAAATCAGGGGAAAAGGTCCAAAAGTCTGACCCGAGCGGGAGCCACCAAATGTGCGACTTACTCCTTCATAGCCGCTACCGGAAGTCCTGTTTATTGTTTCTTGCTAAAATCAGTCACATAGACCAAAGTACAGTGAACAGTATTATTCTGCGTAGAGACCTGGCAGATCACTCCATATATCTATAAGTACAACACGCACAAATAATTACAACTGTATAAAGGTAAAATGCATAGAAAGATCAATTTAATATGTGGACGGGCCATTCAAGAGTCTAGTAGTAGCAGGAAAAAAAGCTGTTTTTGAATCTGTTAGAACGAGCTCTCAAGCTTTTGTATCCTCTGTCCGATGGAAGAAGTTGGAAAGAAGGGTAACTAGGATGGGAGGGGTGTTTGATCATGTTTCCCGCTTTCCCAAGGCAGTGAGAAATATAGACAGAGTCAATGGATGGAAGACGGGCTTACATGATGGACTAGGCTGTGTTCACAACTCTGTAATTTCTTACAATCTTGGGCCGAGCAGTTGCTATACCAGGCTGTGAAGCAACCAGATAGGATGCTTTCTATGGTGCATCTATAGAAATTGGTAAGAGTCATTGTGAACATGCCTAATTTCCTTAGTTTCCTGAGGAAGTAAAGGCATTGTTGCGCTTTCTTAAGCGTAACGTTGACGAGGGTCGGCCAGGACAGCTTGTTGGTAATGTTCACACCTAGGAATTTGAAATTGTCAACCATCTCCACCTCAACATCATTGATACAGACAGAGGTGTGTACTGCACCTCGCTTCCTAAAGTCGATGACCAACCAGCTCCTTTGTTTTGTTGACATTGAGGGAGAGATTGAATCATTGCACTAGGCTACTAGATTCTCTATCTCCCTCCTGTATTCAGACTCGTCATTATTTGAAATCTGGCCCATTACGGTCGTATCATCAGCAAACATATAGGTGGAGTTGGTGCCAAATTTAACCACACAATCATGTGTGTGTAAAGAGTATAGTAGAGAGTTGAGTACGCAGCCTTGCGGGGCCCCGATGTTAAAGACTATCATGGAGGAGAAGTCGTTACTGATTGCAGTCTGTGGGTCAGGAAATTGAGAATCCAATTGCAAAGGGAAGAGCCAAGTACTAGGTTTGGTATCTGGATTTGTGCTTGGTTGGAATTATAGTATTAAAAGTAAAACTACAGCCAATAAACAGGAGCCTGACATAGGTGTCGTTATTGTTAAGATGTGGTGCATGACCAGGGACCCATCAGGACCCATTGCTTTCCATGGATTAACTTTCGAGAAGGCCAATCTGACTTCTGAGGCTGTAACTGGTCGTATAGGTATAGATGTATCCAAGGCTATTGGTGCAGGTGACGTTAGTTCATTGGCTTCCTGCTCAATGCGAGCACAAAATGCATTAAGCACATCAGGGAGAGATGATCTGTTACCAGAGATTCTATTCGACTTTGCTTTATAACCCGTTATATTGTCACCCTTTGTGCACAGATTAGCCCCGTTAGCTGACCTGCTGATGGATATCGTGCACTCAGCAGGGAGCAACTCTTCTGAGGAGGAGGAGAGGGGACAAAGATTGCGAGGTCCAGACACAGGATGATTAGGGCCAGCAGAGAGATCACCTCCGCAGAAGACGGCATTACCGAGCTGCTAGGGTGTACGGGCAGCGATCAAACTATCTTGACATGACCAGGGTCCAGTGCCGGAGGAGGCTCCGGCCTTCAAGGAAAGCTGCGACAAGCATCTGCCAGCTGATTAGGCCTGGAACAGCCTCAAATTGTGCGGAGGACATCCAATACCCTTGGCTCTGAAGATCATGTGGGATTAAACATTTATGCCTCTGCATCACTCCAGGATGCTGTAGGTGATCTCTGTGGAGTCTCACAGTCAGCTGTCACTAATGCACTGTTCAGGCATGTGAGCCGATTCATCTATTTAAGGACAGACCAAGTCAGCCAGGCTGAGCGGGCTTGAGATTTCGCAGCCATTGCTGGGCTCCCCCATATCGAGGGAGTGATTGATTGCACCCATATGGCCATCAAGGCACTAGCTGGCCAGCCAGGAGCTTTTAAGAACAAGAAGGGCTTTCACTCTGAACGTTCAGACTGTGTGACCACAGGACCCAGATCCTGCAGGTGTGCGCTAGATACCCGGGCAACTCCCACTATTCATACATTCTCTGTCACTCGCAGGTGCCCAGGCTCATCTGGATGGGTGGTTGATTGGCAACAAGGGTGGCTGTTGACACATTTCAGGTGCCCAAAGACACAGAGGAGAGATCCAATTGCTGCCATGGAGTGGTGGAAAGGACCATCAGCCTGCTGAAATAAGGTTCAGATGCCTCGAATGATCTGGGGGTGCCCTGTGGTACCCACCTGAGCGAGTGTCGCACATTGTGGTTGTGAAGTGCTGCGATCTTCACAATCTTGCTATCTCCAGGAGGGAGCCCCTTGAGCACGAGGATGATGGTGCAGTTGCTCCAGCCACAGACGAGGGCTCTGATGCCGGACAGTCAGTGGGCGAGGACGATGAGCAACCTATTCGGAAGCTCCAGGGGCAGGGACACTAGGGGCACGCTCATTCTGTATTTCATCATGTAGGCTGGCATGCCCTGCCTTCCAGCCATACCAGTGGGTACTACCATCATCCCAGACACATAACACGCACCCACTCCATGAGGCCACTCCCACCCAATAAAGCCCGAGACCCTGGACATTTCTGATCAGGCAGTGATAAGTCTGACACCAGTACAGCACGCAGGACATTTCTGGCTTGAATGGAGTATGATATTTAAGGTAACAAATTCAGAGATATACAAAAAGGTTGATTCACACAGATCATAAACACATTGATTTCAAACAAATTAAGAGCACCCAGTTCAGATCCCTGCTTGTGCCTAGAGTGTCTTAAGCTGACATTTTCACGGGTCACATCCAGATGCCCCCCTCCTGCTGAGAGTGGCATTGGGGGTAGGTTGCTGTTGTCTTTACTCTGGTGACACAGATGACCTTGTCGATCATCCTTTGGTTGGAGGGTCCTGAACAGGCACTGTCCACGGGGGACGGTTGACTAGACGCTATGGCCGGGCATCCCTCAGTCATCGTGGACGGCTGGGGTGGCGCAGAGCCGGAGGAGCTGGTGCCCTCGTCCAGGGTTCCGTGAGAGGAGTCCACAGGGACGGCGACCAGCTTGCCCGCCATTCTGAGGCGAGTCCTTTCTCTGTTCCATGCTCACAATGAAGGATGGGCACCCAAGGGTGACACTGGATGCTGCCTCCTTCTCCCACACGGCATTGACCTGGAGACTCGCCGTTCCGACCTCAATCCCAGTCACTCAGCATGGCTCCTGGAGCTGCCTGACCACAGGAGCCGCCATTCTCTCAGTGGCTGCTCCTTAAAGGCAAATTCACTCCTTTCGGTGATTTTTGTCATCCCATCTCTTTGCTCCTCAACCCCATTGAGTTTCTTACCTTCCAACAGGGCCTCAGTCAGTCAGAGTGTGTCTCCTCCAGTCCACATGAAGCACCTCACACCTCGCTGGGGAGTCATTATTTTATCCTCCAACCAGCAACCCCCCCATTCCAATCACAAACAATCATTAGGAATTGTTGTCAGAGGTCCAGGTCCAAAAAGCGGAAATAAACTGATTCTCTTTTAATTGCGGAGATAAAGTGGATCTGGTGTTGAGGGAAGGGTCTGACCCTCAGCTCCACTTAATTCCCCGCTCCCCCACCAACAGCAGCGGGTTAGAGGAGCCCGGGAGGCCTGAGGCCTACTCCGTTGCTATGCGACCTGCTGTGGGCGGGGCCAGGCGCTTGGGGCGGGGCAAAGGGCGTGGCCGTAGCGCAGGACGCAGAGCAGGGGGCGGGGCAATGTGGCGGTTGCCAGGGACCGGGTGCTGGATCACATCGACGACCTTGGGGCGCGGCCAGAGGCTGAAGGCGGGGCCAGGCAGACGTGGGGCCTGCGAGGTGCGAGGCCGTGACGCGGAGGGCGGGGCCGATACGCGGAGGGCTGTGCTGGGGGCGGTGCCGAGACGTGGAGGGCGGGGCCGATACGCGGAGGGCAGTGCTGGGGGCGGCGCCGAGACGTGGAGGGCGGGGCCTGTGCTGGGGTCGGGGCCTAGACGCCGGGGGGGGCGGGCCTGGCTCCTCAGGCTGCAGACGGATTGAAACCACGCGCAGTGACGTGACCTCGCGAGAGCTAGAAATGTCCCATCAGGCGGTTCGGCCGGGACTTCCTTCTCTTTCCGCCATATTGACCGAAGCGGTAAGATGTCTGATGAGCCGGGCCGGTTGGCAATCCGGCCGATATCGGCGCCATCCTGGGCGGCAGCGCTCTCGACCCGCGTCCCGGTTGAAGCGCGTGGTGTGGGGATCCATCCGATAGGGCTATTGGCGGGCGTTCGGTGTGCTGTGTGTGTGAGGCTGGTCTCGGAGTGTGTGCCCCCCCCCCCCCCCTGCGGCTCTTGAGGTGGCGGCAGAGCGGGGCCTGGGGGCGCGCGGAAATCCCGGCCGACCTGGTTGAAGGGATGGGCGGTCTGGTCTGTCTCCCTCACTGTGGGGCTGCTGGGCCTCTTGTGCCTTCTGTCTGGGCTGGGGGGAGGGATGCACAGCCTGTGGGCGTGGGGGAAGGGTGATGGACAGCCCTTCCCCCTGGCGGGGGGGGGTGGCTGGGGGAGGAGGGGGTGTTGGACAGCCCTCTCCCCTGCTGAGGGGGGAGGAGGGGGTGATGGACAGCCCACCCCCCTGGCTGGGGGAGGAGGGGGTGATGGACAGCCCTCCCCTGGCTGAGGGGGGTGATGGACAGCCCTCTCCCCTGGCTGAGGGGGGAGGAGGGGGTGATGGACAGCCCTTCCCCCCTGGCTGAGGGGGGAGGAGGGGGTGATGGACAGCCCTTCCCCCTGGCTGAGGGGGGAGGAGGGGGTGATGGACAGCCCTCTCCCCTGGCTGAGGGGGGCGGAGGGGGTGATGGACAGCCCTTCCCCCTGGCTGGGGGAGGAGGGGGTGATGGACAGCCCCCTCCCCTGGCTGAGGGGGGGAGGAGGGGGTGATGGACAGCCCTTCTCCCCCCCCCCCCCCCCCCTGGCTGGGGGAGGAGGGGGTGTTGGACAGCCCTCTCCCCTGGCTGAGGGGGGGAGGAGGGGGTGATGGACAGCCCTCCCCCCCCCCCCTGGCTGGGGGAGGAGGGGGTGTTGGACAGCCTTCTCCCCTGGCTGAGGGGGGAGGAGGGGGTGATGGACAGCCCCTCCCCCTGGCTGAGGGGGGAGGAGGAGGTGATGGAAAGCCCCTCCCCCTGGCTGAGGGGGGAGGAGGGGGTGATGGACAGCCCCTCTCCCCTGGCTGGTTGAGGGGGAGGGTGTGATGGACAGCCCTTTCCCCTAGCTGTGTGTGTGTGTGGGGGGGGGGGGGGGGGGCTGATGGACAGCCCTCCCCCCTGGCTGTGGGGGGAGAGCAGAGGGTTGTAGACAGCCCCCCCACCCTGGCTTTGGGGGGCGGGGGGGGGGGGGAGGAGAAGAAGAGGGTGATGGACAGCCCTCCCCCCTGGCTTGGGGGGGGGTGGAGAGGGTGATTGACAGCCCTCCCCACTGGTTGGGGGGGGGGGGCTGGGGGGAGGAGGGGGTGATGGACAGCCCTCCCCCTGGCTTTGGGGGGGGGGGAGAGAAAGGGTGATGGACAGCCCTTCCCCTTGGCTGGGGGGAGGAGGGGGTGATGGACAGCCCTCCCCCCTGGCTTGGGGAGGGAGAGGGTAATGGACAGCCTTCCCCCTGGCTGGGGTGGGGGTGGAATTGAGGGTGACTGGCGTGTGCTGCAATCTCGGGCTGTGCTGAGGGGGGTCAGGGTTTTCTATGTGGTGTGAGTGAGGTTAGCTGTGAGTTAAATGCCAGAGCATCCTATCTAATAACCTGTTCCCTCCCTTTCAGGCATCATGGTGCGCATGAATGTTCTCGCTGATGCCCTGACCAGCATCAACAATGCAGAGAAACGTGGAAAACGGCAGGTCCTCATCCGCCCATGCTCCAAAGTGATTGTGAGATTCCTGACTGTAATGATGAAGCATGGTGAGATGTTTGGTCCTGTTTGCTTGCTGAGTATGAGGCAGTGGGGGCAGGCATTTGGTACAATGAATATAACTGCACAAGGAGGCCATTCAGCCCATTGAGTCTGCACCGACCTACTTAAGCCCTCACCTCCACCCTATCCCAATAACCCCATCCGACCTCTTTGGTCACTAAGGGCAATTTATTGCGGCCAATCCACCGAACCTGCAAGTCTTTGGACTGGGGGGGGGAACTGGAGCACCCGGAGGAAACCACGCAGACAGGGGAGAACGGAAGCTAGGAGTTTCTCACAGTGGAACTTGAGGCCCAAGTCATTCATTATCTTGAAGCCCCAAATCTTTTTGATTGCTAGTTCTTGAATTGTCTTCTCTGCTTTGATTGAGCATTGTGTGCTTTTAAAAATAAAATCATGGGGTGCTCGCTGGGCCAGCATTTTTTTGCCCAACACAATATGCTATGGAGAAGGTGGTGATCTGTTCTTGCAGCCACAGCCTTGCTTTGGCATAGTGCAGAATGAGAGATGTTTTATATTCCTTTATTCTGGGCTATCATTTGGAAAGTTTTTGTGGAATATTTATTGTGGAATATCATTGGGTGATTCTGGTGCCTAAAATGTGTCTTTTTCCACAGGCTACATTGGAGAGTTTGAAATTATTGATGACCACAGGGGTGGGAAAATAGTTGTCAATCTCACAGGCAGACTGAACAAGGTAAAAAAAAAAAGAGAAATTCACATACTGTGTTTACCAAGTCGTGGAATCATGCATTTCCCGTAACTACTTTTGTGAAGATTAACGCCTTTTGTGTGCTTGTCCTGGAAATTGATTGCTTTCACCTTCCCTTGTTCACTTTATATTTTTGGCACAAACTGGCCATTCAAATTATTTTCCTCGACTGCATTAAGTAAGCTTTCTCGCCACCTCTAAATGGCAGTCAGATTGTGCACATTACCCTCTTTAAACGCAGCAATGTGATAGACCAGATAATCTGTCATGTTGGTTGAAGAATAAATCTAATAAATTTGTGTTTGTAGCCTAGGTATATGCTAGGAAAGGTTGAGGGTGCTAGGCCTTTTCTCGTTAGAACGGAGAAGGATGAGGGGAGACTTGATAGAGGTTTATAAGATGATCAGGGGAATAGATAAAGTGGACAGTCCGAGACTTTTCCCCCGGGTGGAACAAACCATTACAAGGGGACTTAAATTTAAGGTGAATGGTGGAAGATATAAGGGGGATGTCAGAGGTAGGTTCTTTACCCAGAGAGTAGTGAGGGCATGGAATGCACTGCCTGTGGAAGTAGTTGAGTCGGAAACATTAGGGACCTTCAAGCGGCTATTGGATAGGTACATGGATTACGGTAGAATGATGGGGTGTACATTAATTTATTCTTAATCCAGGACAAAAGTTTGGCACAGCATCGTGGGCCGATGGGCCTGTTCTGTGCTGTGTTTTCTATGTTCTATAGCACTTCAGGTGTGTGTTGTAATCTGATTGTTTGTTTCTTGTTCCCTGTTAGTGTGGTGTCATTAGCCCCCGATTTGATGTTCAAGTAAAGGAGCTAGAAAGGTGGCAAAATGGTCTACTGCCTTCCCGTCAGTTTGGGTAAGTTTTACCACAGCAGATATTCCTAGTCGCTAATTGACTTGCATAAAACTCTTAACTTTGGTTTTCATAACCTGTGTTTGGATGGACTTGTTCTGATGTTGAATGATTTACTGATACGCTGCCTCAAAACTCTGATCCTCTGGTCTCTGCATCTCCCCGGCGTTGGTAGCATTCCCTTCAGTTAACTCTGTTCCATTATTTGGAGTCGCCTCTACTACAACATAACTTTCTGCGGGATTGAGAACCTGAAATTTCTCTGTCCAACCGCTTCCTCATAATCGTACCAAGTCTGGATGAACTAATGATTAGTTTCCCCATACCTTCTATAACTGACCTCTGGTGCCTCCTGGTTTATTTTTGAATGCTTGGAGTGAATCCAGGCTTTCCACAAATTATTAGTGATTATGCTGTAGCTGTTTGACTACTTTAAGAAGTAATGTTCTGTTCTTTGACATGAGTTTTTTGTACTGAAGCCTCCTTGCATTCCCTTGCTGGATTGAGTTGCTCCTTGAGAATCTATTCCCTGCTAAATCAAGGGGTTAGGGTTAGGTCCCTGAGTTTTCACTTTCATAATCCCTCTGGATTTCCTTTATTGCTGCTTCCAAGTACAATATCTTCCAACTACCCGAGTACAAAGGTTTAACTGACTTCATTCTGGGTTCTGATTCCACTGAAAACACTGACACTACCTGGACCTCTCCAGACGATAGTAGACCCAGAGTTAAGGCATCTCGTGCCACAGGCTGATCTCCCTTTATCATAGCCAATTTCTGCACTGACTTCCAAGGATTTAATTCTCTTATCGAGAGTCATGATTTGTTCTGTTGGTTATTTCTCATTTTGCTGGGCCAATTAAGTCGGGTGTCTTCCCGCATGTGCTCCCGCGCCTTCCTCCCCTTACTATAGTTACCAGCTGCTGTCAGAACTCAGCCCAAATAGCTGATCCATTTCCTTCCCGCTCCAAATGAGGAAAATAATAACTGCTGCTCCATTGGGGAAATATGTAGATGGGTTGATCCAGCCTTTTTAAAACATTGAACTGTATTTGGTTTTGCTGAATATTATATTTTGTGAAGTAAATAATGTGCATTGACTATACACATGTACTCTGCTCTTGGGCAGAACATAGTGAGCATACAAAAGAAACCAGAGCAGAGAAGACCAAATGGCTGCTCTGCCATTCAATAGGATAAACATGATGTGGCAATGCCAGCATTGGACTGGGGTGACACCCAAGTTAAAGTCCAACAGGTTTATTTCAAATCACTCCCTTCCTCAGGAAGGCACAGTGCTCCGAAAGCTAGTGATTCGAAACAAACCTGTTGGACTCTATTCACTTTTTCCAATTGAGGGGCAACGCGTGGCCAATCCACCTACCCTGCACATCTTTGGGTTGTGGGGGCAAAATCCACCCAAACATGAGGAGAAAGTGCAAACTCCCACGGACAATGACCCAGAGCTAGGATCAAACCTGGGACCTCGGCGCCATGAGGTACCCTTGCCTTCAGTATATTCAGCGATGGAGAGTCCGCAGCCTGTGGGAGTAGAAAATTTCAAAGATTCACAATCCTCTGAAGAAATTCCTCATCCCTGACTGAAATCATTGGTCCCTTGAGTGCTTCCTTGTTCCAGATTCCCATTTGCCAGGCTGCTGCTACTGGAATGAAGCAGTGTGCTTGTGGGTCAGTTGGACAGGACTTCGATATGTGGCTGAGGGTGCTCCAGCTTACTCATAGAAAACTAGACTGGGTGTGAAGTACCTTCAGCCTGGTGTGCATTGTTAAATCTTCACGTTTGTTTGCCTTTCACTTGTTCAAACTAGGCTTTTGAACAGCAAAATCTGGGTCATTTTGAATTGTGTACAGAAAGATTAACTGATCAGTGTTGATCTTTGTGTAGATGCAGCTTTAGATGTTCCTGCTGATCATGCACATTCTACCCCATCATGTTTATGTAATACACTAACCCAGTCTTTGTCTAGTTGAATTCACTTTGTGTTGACTGGCGGGTATGTAATATGGTTCTTGACAAAGTTGTACCCCTCAAATCTTGCCAAGCTTCCTGCTATTTTGTGGTACGCCACTGCAAAACTTCCTGCACCACCTGAGTGTATGTTGATGCCCGGAAGAAATTCACCCTCTTAGATACTTTGTTTATAGAATCATGGAATTTACAGTGCAGAAGGAGGGTATTCGGCCCATTGAATCTGCACCAACCCTTGGAAACAGCACCCTACCGACCCAAGTCCACACCTCTACCCCATCCCAGTAACTCCACCTAATCTTTTTATACAGTAAGGGCAATTTAGCGTGGCCAATCCACCTAACCTGCGCATCTTTGGACTGTGGGAGGAAACCGGAGCACCCGGAGGAAACCCACAGACACGGGGAGAACGTGCAGACTCCACACACAGTGACCCAAGCCGGGAGTTGAGCCTGGAGCTGTGATGCAACTGTGCTAACCACTATGCTCCTGTGTGCTGTGTTTTTGGATTTAATTGCCATGGTTGAATACTTTTTAAAAAATTTAGATTACCCAATTAAGGGGCAATTTGACGTGGCCAATCTACCTACCCTGCACATCTTTGGGTTGTGGGGGTGAAACCCACGCAAGCACAGGGAGATTGTGCAAACTCCACACGGACAGTGACCCAGAGCCAGGGTCGAGTCTGGGACCTTGGCACCGTGCTGCCCACCATGGTTGAATTCTGAACACAATGGCTAATGTTAGATGTGATTTTGATGGGCAGCACTTGCTGAACAATCTCAACATGCTAAGTTCGTAAGCTATAGGAGCAGATTTAAACATCAAGTCTGCTCTGACATTCTATCATGGCTGATATGTTCCTCATCTGTTGCCTACAATGCTACAGACCAAGAGCTAGATTTTGAAATCAGCCAAAGCATTTCCACTCTAGAACACATGACATGGGAGTCGGCAATCACATCTTCCGAGCCTAAACACCTTCAATAGGATCATGGCTGATCCCATCCTGGCCTCAACCCTACTGTTCTGCCCATTCTCCATAACCCTTCAACCCATTACCAATTAAAAATCTGTCTTAACTGCTCCAATGTATTCACTGTCCCAGCATTCACTGCACCCTGGGGTAGTGAATTCCACAGATTCACAACCCTTTGGGAGAAGTAGTTTCTCCTCCAATCTGTTTTAAATTTGCTTCCCTTAATTCTAAGATTATTACCACTTGTTTTAGAATGTCCCAGAAGAGGAAGCATCTACTTTATCCATACCTTGTAGCATCTTGTATACCTCAATACTGGCAATAACGTTGAGGAGGAATTCTTGTGTATCCAGAGTGGTTTTCTGGGCCAATACATTGAGGAACCAACTAGAGAGTAAGCCATCCTAGGCTGGGTATTATGAAATGACAAAGGAACAATTGGGGATCAATTGTGAGAGGAATAAACGGGTCTTTTATCCAAAATAGTAGGCTGTAACTAGTGGGGTATTGTGGGGATCAGTGCTGGAATCCCAGCTACTCTCAATCTATTGATTTTAGATGAGGGAACAAAATTGAATATACCCAAATTTGCAGATGAGACTAAGCTGGTTGGAGGGTGAGCTGTGAGGAGGGTGCTTGTGAGATTTGGACAGTGTGGGCAAATGAATGACGGATACAGTATAAAGTGGATAAATGTGAGATTGGCAGTATAAAGTGAATAAATGAGTGTCCCCTTTGGTAGCAAAACTGTAATGATACCTGGGTGTCCTTGTATAGCAGTCGCTGAAAGTAAGCATGCAGTTAGGTGCAGCAGGTGGTAAAGAAGGCAAATGGTATAGAATAGAATCCCTTCCAAGCAGAAAGAGGGCATTTGGCTCATCAAGTCACAGGCCCTTTGAAAGACCCATCCTACCTAGGCCCAATCCTCTGACCTATTCTCGCAACTCCACCCTAATGGGCAATTTAGCATGGCTGATCCACCAAACCACATCTTTGGGACTGGGAGGAGTGCCTGGAGAAAATTCACACAGACATGGGGAGAATGTGAACTCCACACAGTCAGAGGTTGGATTTGAACCTGGGTCCCTGGAGCTGAGGCAGCAGTGCTAACCACTGTCACCGTGCTGCCTTCATACCCAAAGGATTTGAAGATGCAGCAGGGATGTCTTGCTGCAACTATTCACGGCCTTGGTGTGACCACACCTGGAATATTGTGCAGTTTTGATCTTTTTTATTTGAGGAAAGATGTTCTTGCTCTCGAGCAAGGGTTTACCAGACTGATTCCTGGGATGGTGGGGTGGCCATTTGAGATTAAATCGGTCGAATTCAAAAGAATGAGGGATGATTTCATGAAAACCAAAAATTCTAACATGGCTAGACAGGTGCAGGAAGGATGTTCCTGGTGGTGGAGAATCCGGAACCAGGGGTCACAGCCTGAGGGTATGGGGTAGACCATTTCAAGCTGAGATTAGGAGAAATTTCGTAACCTGAGGGATTACCACAAAGCAGTTTGGGCCGAAACATTTCTGTTTTCAAGGAGTTTGATATTTGTTTGAGCAAAGTGGATTAAGGATTGGGGGGGGGGGGGGGGGGGGGGGGGGGAGGGAGGGGGGGGTGTTGGATGATCAGCCATGATGGCGGAGAAGACTCCCAAAGCCGAATGGTATGCTCCTGTTTTCTGTCTCCAAATGAGGAAACGGTTGTAGATCGAACTGATTGGAGTTTGGTGATTAGGTCTATCAATTCTCCAGTTCCAAGTTCAGTCAGCCCTCTGTTAAATCCCATCAGTTAGCCACTTTTTTGTTTTACTAATTTCAGTTTGGAAATCTCAATCCTCCCTTTTGACTAGATGTGTACAAGGACTCTCATTAAATGCTACAAATTAACTTTTACTGGACAAGAGAAACATGTATATTATCCCTTTTGAAGCCTGCATTTTCCATCCAGGTAGGGGAAGTAAAGGTGTGATTTATTTTCAATTGTTGCACGTTGCAAGGATTCAGTGCTGTTGTTCAAAAATTAAAGTAGGTTCAATATTGTCATGGTTTGTTGGCCATTCTGTGCCTACAGTGCTGCATTGCAAAGTGAATCCACTGTCAATCCTTGAGGATTGTCAAATGTAATTGGATATAATGGAAATAAGGCAGGGAAGTTATCTGTAATTGTAACTTCTAATTTTAGTAATGAATGAGACTGATGTGAGATGGATCTGTTTGGGTACCTCAGCATTGTTGTAGGGCCTTCAGCATTGAGCATGTGTTTTTTTAGTTATTATTAGGACTGAATGGTCGGACTATAAATGAATTTGTGGTTATGGAAGTCGGTAGGAATTAGTGTCTGAGTTCTGTTCTCCATTTAAAGTCTAGTTTTTGAATAGACTGAAATGAAAATCGCTTATTGTCACAAGTAGGCTTCAAATGAAGTTACTGTGAAAAGCCCCGAGTCGCCACATTCCGGCGCCTGTTCGGGGAGGCTGGTACGGGAATTGAACCCGTGCTGCTGGCCTGCCTTGGTCTGCTTTAAAAGCCAGCGAGCCCAGTGTGCTAAACCTGCCCCAAGGAAGGAATTACTGTCTACAGAACAAGATTGACTGAGGCATTAGTTTTAGTTCCCTTTGAAGTTTTAAGTTGTAATTGCTGCAGAGAAGATTTGAGGTTTGTTAAATTGTTTCAGACTGATCTTTTCTCAGGAAGCAGTTTGCAATGTTTGTGATTGGATAATGCCACCCATTATGGATCTTGACTGTCATTGCAGAATGGTTAAAGCCTGATTTGTAAACATCCCTATACCATCAGCATGGTAGCACAGTGGTTAGCACAATTGCTTCACCGCTCCAGGGTCCCAGGTTCAATTCCTGGCTTGGGTCACTCTGTGCAGAGTCTGCACGTTCTCTCTGTGTGTCCGTGGGTTTCCTCCGGTTTCTTCTCACAGTCCAACTTGCCCTTGGTTTCCAAAATTGCCCTTAGTGTTGAGTGGAGTTACTGGGTTATGGGGATAGGGTGGTGTGGGCTTGGGTAGGGTGCTCTTTCCAAGAGCCGGTGGAGCCTCGATGGGCCAAATGGCTGCCTTTTGCACTGTGGATTCTATGATCAGTCATCTAATTCGACAATGTAATGGCTAATCGGTTGATGCTGTTAGTTTTTTTAAAAAAAAATTATATTTAGAGTACCCAATTTTTTCCAATTGAGGGGCAATTTAGTGTGGCCAGTCCACCTATCCTGCACATCTTTGGGTTGTGGGGTGAAACCCATGCAGACATGGTGAGAATATGGAAACTCCACATGGACAGTAATCCCGGGCTGGGATTCGAACCCGGATCCTCAGTGCCGTAGGCAGCAATGCTAACCACTGTGCTGCCCTGATGCTGTTAGTTTTAACATAACGCATCCTGGATAATTGTAAATTTGTCCAGTATTTCCTACAACTATGGCAAACAATTGTTTTGTTTTGAAATGTCAATTGAAGTGATTACGGTTTCAGCTTGAAATCAATTAAATTTATTTACTTATAGGTATCTTGTTCTAACGACCTCAGCTGGCATCATGGACCATGAAGAGGCCAAGCGAAAACATACGGGAGGAAAAATCCTCGGATTCTTTTTCTAACACGTGAAACCAGTCTATAATAAAACATTTGAAACCATTTATTTGTCTTTTTAAATCAGTCTGGATTAATATCGAGAACAACTGGATGCTGAGAATGTTCATTTTAGGTCTATGTAGAATCACGGGCAGGAGAATCCTGTTTGGAACCTCGTGCTTGGATCACTGCAAATCTGCTGTGAGGACTAGGCACAGGATTTGAAATCTAGGAAAGTTTTTTAAAATTCATAAAATCGTGTTGTTCATCACACTTTACTGGAGGTTGAGGTTTTCTGACATTCGTGGCTCGCGGTGACTGAAGCCACCAAAAAATGATTTGAGACTGAAGGAGCCAAGCTATGGATATAGCATGTACCACTAGGTGATGCTCTGCACCGTATCAATGGAACATTAATCATTGCAGTTTTCATTTTGTGCTTGGCCAAAACTGCAATTCGGTGTAGAAGATTGAAGAATTTTCACCTGAATAAAATGTTCATTTTGGGATATGGTAAGCACTGTTACGGAAGGCAAAGTATCTCATTCTTTTATGTATGTAAGTTTCACTGTCGCCCCACTTTTTTTGGTCAGTGGGTACCATGAGACCCAATAACTATCTGAAATAGGCCATTCATTGGCAGCTAGCTGCTGATCCATTTGATAAGCTCATGGCTGGTCTGATTGTGCCTCTCTGCTATCTTGTTTATCCCCAATGACCCTAAATTGTTAATCATGCAAGCCTAACTCAGCCTTGGATATATGCAAGACCCAGTCTCCACAGGTGCCGGGAAAGAATTCCACAGGCTAAAGACAAGAGGGAAGGGAAAAATATCCTTTAAAATAGGTGACCTGTAAATTTGTTTTAATGCTTTGAGTCCTGCCCTGCATGGGAAAATGATCCTTGTTTCAATAAGACTCCAATGGTGTGCACCCTGCACATAAGATAACCCTGAGCCCTATGAACAAGAGCAATTAAGGGTGGGCAGCATGGTGGTGCAGTGGGTAGCAATGCTGCCTCATAGTGTCAAGTACCCAGGTCACTGTCTGGCATTTGCATGTTCTGTGTGGGTCTCACAACCCAAAGCTGTGTGGCGTAGGTGGATTGGCCATGCTAAATTGCCCCTTAATTGGAGGGAAAAAGAACTGGGTATTTTAAATATTTTTTAAAAAAAGGATGGGCAGCAAATGCTGGCCTAACAAGTGATATTGATGTCCTATGAGGCAAAAAAAATGCCCCCACTGCTCCTGGCCTACAATCGCCCAATAACTTTAGCTTGAATCTCGGTGAGTAGCTTCTAAAGGTAGGAACTGTTGTGTATTGTATAGAATCGCAGACAATGCAGTAATCTGTAGTCCTATAACATGTGCTGGCCCTTGGACAAGTGCACCAAATTTCAGCTCGCATGGCCTTTTTCGTGAACCAAGTCAAATATTGGAACAGTTGTAGGAGTGTATTTTCTGCCCCTACAAATACAAGATACTAATAGGGAGAATCTAGTAGAACTTTTAAGCTAGAACTAAAGAAATTTGCCAGATTGTCCTTCCTTCCTTTCTCAAACAAGGGAATAACATTGGCTATTCTCCAGTCTTCTGGAACCTTGCCTGTGGTCAAAGAGGATGTGAAGGTATCTTAAGGCACCAGCTATTTCTCCCCTTGCCTGCTGCAGCAACCTGGGATAGATCCAATCTGGCATCAGGGACTTGTCTAACTTAATGCAATTTAGGATACTCAACACTTCCTTTGATATATTGATGTTCTCAAGAAAGTTCACACGGAGAGTTCAATATAACCCGGAAACCATTTAACAGCTCACAGGAGACAGTAGCATAGAACAGTACAGGCCCCTTGGCCCACGATGTTATGCCAACCATTTAACCCAATCGAAGATCAACCAAACCTACACACAAGAAAAGTGCAGCACAGGAACAGGCCCTTCAGCCCTCCGACCATGCTGCCCAGCTAAACTAAAATCTACACTTCCGGGGTCCGTATCTTTGTTCCCATCCTATTCATGTATTTTTCTAGGTGCCCCTTAAACGTTACTATCGTCCCTGCTTCCACCACCTCTGGCAGAGAGTTCCAGACACCACTAGCCTCAGTGTAAAAAAAAAAACTTGCCTCGTATATCTCTAAACCTTTCCTCTCGTACCTTAAACCCTCCCCTAGTAATTGACCCCTCTACCCTGGGAAAAAGTCTCTGACTATCCACTCTGTCTATGCCCCTCATAATTTTGTTGACCTCTATCAGGTCGCCCCTCAACCTCCGTCGTTCCAGTGCGAATAAACCGAGTTTATTCAACCTCTCATAGCTAATGCCCTCCGTACCAGGTAACATCATGTAAATCTCTTCTGCACCCTCTCTGAAGCCTCCACATCCTTCTGGTAGTGTGCCGACCAGAATTGAACACTATACTCCAAGTGTGGCCTAACTAAGGTTCTATACAGCTGCAACATGACTTGCCAATTCTTATACTCAATGCCCCGGCCAATGAAGGCAAGTATGCCTTCTTGACTACCTTCTCCACCTGTGTTGCCCCTTTCAGTGACCTGTGGACCTGTATACCTAGATCTCTGACTGTCCATAGGTTTACCATTCACTGTATATTCCCTACCTATCTTAGACCTTCCAAAATGCATTACCTCACATTTGTTCGGATTAAACTCCATCTGCCATCTCTCCGCCCAAGTCTCCAAACAATATAAATCCTGCTGTATCCTCTGACAGTCGTCATCGTTATCCGCAATTCCACCAACCTTTGTGTCTTCCGCAAACTTACTAATCAGACCAGTTACATTTTCCTTCAAATCATTTATATATACTATGCACAGCAAAGATTCCAGCACTGATCCCTGCGGAACACCACTAGTCACAGTCCTCCAACCAGAAAGCACCCGTCCTTGCTACTCTGCCTTCTATGACCTAGCCAGTTCTGTATCCATCTTGCCAGCTCACCCCTGATCCTGTGTGATTTCACCTTTTGTACCAGTCTGTCATGGGCGACCTTGTCAAAGGCCTTACTGAAGTCCATATACACAACATCCACTGTCCTACCTGCGTCAATCATTTTTGTGACGACCTCGATAAACTCTTATCAAGTTAGTGAGACATGACCTCCCCTTCACAAAACCGTGCTGCCTCTTGCTAATACGTCCACTTGCTTCCAAATGGGAGTAGATCCTGTCTCAAAGAATGATCTCCGGTAATTTCCCTACCACCTTACACCGGCCTGTAGTCCTCTGGATTATCCTTGCTACGCTTCTTAAACAAAGGAAAAACATTGGCTATTCTCCAGTCCTCTGGGACATCACCTGAAGACAGTGAGGATCCACGGATTTCTGTCAAGGCCTCAGCAATATCCTCTCTAGCCTCCTTCAGTATTCTGGGGAGGATCCCATCAGGCCCTGGGGACTTATCTACCTTAATATTTTTCAAGACGCCAAACACCTCGTCTTTTTGGATCTCAATGTGACCCAGGCTATCAACACACCCTTCTCCAGACTCAACATCCACCAATTCCTTCTCTTTGGTGAATACTGATGCAAAGTATTCATTTAGTACCTCGCCCATTTCCTCTGGCTTCACACATAGATTCCCTCCCCTGTCCTTAAGTGGGCCAACCCTTTCCCTGGCTACCCTTTTTATGTACATGTAAAAAGCCTTGGGGTTTTCCGTTACCCTATTTGCCAATGACTTTGTGACCCCCTTCTAGCCCTCCTGACTCCTTGCTTGAGTTCCGTCCTACTTTCCTTATATTCCACACAGGCTTTGTCTGTTCCCAGCCTTCTAGCCCCGACAAATGCCTCCTTTTTCTTTTTGTCGAGGCCTACAATATCTCTCTTCCAAGGTACCTGAAATTTGCTGTATTTATCCTTCCTCACAGGAATTTTTTTTTTTTTTTTTTGAGAGTACCCAATTCAATTTTTCCAATTAAGGGGCAATTTAGCGTGGCCAATCCACCTACTCTGCACATTTTTGGGTTGTGGGGGCGAAACCCACGCAAACACGGGGAGAACGTGCAAACTCCACACGGACAGTGACCCAGAGCCGGGATCGAACCTGGGACCTCAGCGCCGTGAGGCCACAGTGCTAACCCACTGCGCCACTCCTCACAGGAATATGTCGGTCCTGAATTCCTTTCAACTTACATTTGAAAGCCTCCCACATGTCAGTGTTGATTTGCTCTCAAACATCTGCCTCCAATCGAGGTTCTTCAGTTCCCTCCTAATATTGTTATAATTAGCCTTCCCCCCCCCAATTTAGCACATTCACCCAAGGACCACTCTTATCCTTGTCCTCCAGCACTTTAAAACTTACTGAATTGTGGTCACCGAAATGCTTCCCTACTGAAACTTCTACCACCTGGCCGGGCTCATTCCCCAATACCAGGTGAATACCCCTTCAATTTACGGCTGTCCATGTGCCTGTCCAAGAGTCGCTTAAAAGTCCCTAATGACTCTGACTCCACCACCTCTGCTGGCAGTGCATTCCACACACCCACCACTCTCTGTGTAAAGAACCTCCCTCTGGGGTGGGATTCTCTCAGGCCGGAGAATCCCCGCGACGGGTGTGAATCGGGCCGTGACGCCGGCACGCAATTCTTCGTGGTTGGTGCGACACTGGTCGGGAGCCGCTCTACGCGGCCGGCCAACCGATTCTCGGCCCGGGGTGCGCCGAGCAGCCGTGAAAACGGCAAGACCCCCCGGCTCCGTCCACGCCTGCTCTCAGCCGGCAGGAACTTGCCGTTTAAGGGTCGAGGGTGGCCTGTGGGGATCCGACCCCGGGGGGGGGACCGATGTGGCCTGGCCCGCGATCGGGGCCTACCAATCGTCGGGGCCGGTGAGTTGGAAGGAAGGCACTGCACATGCGCGCGTTTGCGCTGGAGCCAACACGCATGCACGGATCCCGCGGTGCCCAGTTCGCACCGGAATCAGCAGCAGGAGCGGCATGAACCGCTCCATTGCCATGCTGGCCAGAATTTGTCGTCGGGTTGGCCCGTACAAGCCGTCGTAAAACGCGGCGGCATTTACGACGGCGTGGACACTCTGCCGCGGGATTAGAGAATCCGACCCTGGTTCTAGCAGTTGTGTAGTCAGTTACTGAAAAGGTGTGAAAAAAGCAGGTTCATTATGTTGGGCAATTTTTACTTCCCCAATACCTGACTTCAACATCCGTCATGTCCTTCTCCCTGGTGAATACCGATACAAAGTACTCATTAAGGATTTCACCCACTTCATGTGGTTCCACGTATAACTTCCCTCCATTGCCCTTAAGTGGGCCTACTCTTTCTCTTGCTCCTAATATATGTCTAAAAATCCTTGGGATTCTCCTTGACCATGTTTGCTAAAGACATTTCATGGCCCCTTTTAGCCCTGCTCCGCCATTCAATCAGATCATGGTGATGTCTTCCTGGTCTCAAATCCACCACCCTGCCTCCCTTTTTAAAATCAAAAATGTATCTACCTCCGACTTGAAACCATTTAATGACTCAGTTTCCATTCCACCGCACTATGGGCCAGCGACTTCCACAAATTTACTGCCCTCTGCGAGAAGTAGTTCCTCCTCATCTCAGTTTTAAATCTACCGCCTCTCAAACTCTATCTGTGACCTCTCGTTCTAGATTGCACAAGGGGGAACGTTCGTTCCACGTTTACTTTATCAATCCATTTTAGTATTTTATATACCGCTAACAGATCCCCTCTTATTCTCCTAAACTCCAGTCAGTATAAATCCAAACTCTTTAATCTCTCCTCAGACATCAACCCTTTCATCCCCGGAATCAATCTGGTGAACCCCCTTTGAACAAATGCTGAGGTGAGATTTTAGGGTTGTATCCCTAGAAATTCAAAGGTTAACGGGTGATTTGATTCTAGTTCTCATAATAAGGGAAACAGATAGGGTGGTGTTGTAGAGTTGATGAGGGGTAACTAGTGGATATGGTATATTTGGACTTTCAGAAAGCTTTTGACAAAGTCCCGCATAATAGATTAGCGTGTAGAATTAAAGTGCATGGGATTGGGGGCAGAGATGGATAGAAAACTGGTTGGCAGACAGGAAACAAAGAGTAGGAATTAATGGGTTTTTTTCAAATTGTCAGGCAGTGACTAGTGGGGGGTACCACAGGGATCGGTGCTGGGACCCCAGCTATTCACTTTATATAAATGATTTAGAAGACAGAACAAAATGTGAGTTCTCCAAATTTGCAGATGACACCAGAGTAAGCTGTGAGGAGGATGCAGGAATCCTTCAGTGTGATTTGAATATATTGAGTGAATGGGCAAATTAATGGCAGATGCAGTATAATTTGGATAAATGGGAGGTTATCCACTTTGGTCGGAAAAAATGAGAAGGCAGACTATTATCTGTTTGACCATAAATTAGGAAAGGGGGATGTGCAACGAGACCTGGATGTCCACATACACCAATCATTGAAGGTAAGCATGCAGGTGTAGCAGACAGTAAAGGAGGGGAATGTTATGTTGGCCTTCCTAGCAAGAGGATTAGAGTACAGGGCCAGAGATGTCTTGCTGCAATTATACAGGGTCTTGGTGAGGCCACAGCTGGAATTTTTTTTAATACATATATATTTAGAGTACCCAATTATTATTTTTTTCCCAATTAAAGGGCAATTTAGCGTGGCCAATCCACGGTGCCAGGCGCACACGATCGGGGCCCACTGATCGGGCGGGCCTGTGCCGTGAGGACACTCTTCCGCTGCCGCCACGGCCTCCACCATGCCGGCGCATCCGTGGACTCACGCCGACCGGCGAAGGCCTTTCGGCCAGCTCCGACGCCGATCAGTGTAGTGCCAAAGGTCTTTGGCACCAGTCGGTGGAGCGGGAGCCACTCCGGCGTGGGCCTAGCCCCTAAAAGTGCGGAGGATTCTGCACCTTTGGGGAGGCCCGACGCTGGAGTGGTTGGCGCCACTCCGCTACGCCGGGGCTCCCCGCCGGATAGGGGAGAATTTCGCCCATTGTGTGCCGTTTTGGTCTCCTTATCTGAGGAAGGATGTTCTTGTTATAGAGGAAGTGCAGCAAACGTTTACCAGACTAATTCCTGGGATGGCGGGACTGATGTATGAGGGGAGATTGAATCGGTTAGGATTGTATTGGGGGTATCTCATAGAAACCTATAAAATTCTAATAGAACTGAGCAGGGTAGATGCAGGAAGGATGTTCCCGATGGTGGGTGTGTCCAGACCAGGGGTCACAGTTTGAGGATACGGGGTAGACAATTTCGGACAGAGATGAGGAGAAATTCCTTCACCTAGAGAGTGATTGGCCTGTGGAATTCTTTACCACGAAGTAGTTGAGGCTAAAACATGTTTTCAAGAAGCAGTTAGATATCGAACTTGGGGCGAAGGGGATCAAAGAATATGGGGTAAAACTGGATTAGACTATTGAGTTTTTAGAGGATCACCATGATCATAATGAATGGTGGAGCGGGCTTGAAGGGCCGAATGGCCTCATCCTTCTATGTTTCTATGTAGGGGTCCCTCTTTATTCCTTGTTTATGCCCTTAATTCCCCTTTTATTTTCGCTCTCCAATTCTAATCCACGGATGAGTAATGGACCTGTGACTTTAGTGCAGCCTGTATCTTTAAAGCAATGCAGCTTGCACACAGCATTTGCCTTTAACTCAAGCAGATCAGTGATGACTCAGTTTAACTGACTTGCCTGGTGGCCAATGGACTGGCTCAAAGTGGTGTGCTTTGTTGGTGACCAGTGGTAATTGGTCCTGATTTCTCAGGAATGTTTCTTAGTGCCATAAAGCTGGGTATTTTCAGTTTCGCTTTTACTTCTGAAGCTGGAAGGAGCATCTCTGATTTCCTCTCTCTGATATGATGAAATCTCTCTTAAAGACCCAGTGCAAGAACCCTTCTCTCACCCCAGTCAGGTTGGATGTCATTTTATTGAAACTGCAAAGGATTGAGTTCAAAACATGGGCCGGAAGCTGGGTTTGATGCCAGACAAAAGGTCTTAAGTGATAACTAGTCTTGAAGGTGATCCTTCAAGTTGAAGGCCCCAGATTAATAAAGACTAAAGTGTCCCTCCAGAAGAAATCCTACAGCCTGTGAGGACTGGATGGATGTTTCTGCAAGAAGGCCATCGCCAACTGTCCACTGGTGACTTCGGTCAATCAGCGTGTTGGGAAGAAAACCTGTTACAAAGAAACCAACATCAACAGCAAGGACTCTTATCCCTTTTACCTTAACCCGTATTTTTTTACCCCTTTCCACCCCTCTGTGGCTGTTTGTTTTATGTGTGTTTGTGTGGGTAGAGGGTGGGTTAGTATGTTTGTTCACCATTATTCATGCAATTACTGCAAATTTCTTCTTTATTTCTGTAATAAATAATCAGTAATTGCGTTTCAACTTCCAAACCTGGTGACTGTAATTATTGGGCAGCCAAGGGCCAAAGATCCCGGGAGTATTTATACAAATTATTGGTTAATTCACTTGTGTTGGGACTCTGAGGCCTATGGGACTGGAACTGACGGCACATTAACCCAGAGTGTTGTAACAGTGTTGTATATCTGAGTTAGCTGATAGAGAATCAGTGTTCCTATGTTGCTCAGATCTTCTGGGCTGGATTCTCTGGTCACTGACGCCGAAATCCCGTTCACCGATCGGCCGGAGAATCAAAGTTCCCGACCAAATCGGAGGTGGTGCCACTTTTGCGATGCTCCGCCCCCTCCAAAGCGGCGACTCGGAGGCATCAGGCCCCACCCCTGATGCTCCGCCCCCGACCTGCCGAGTTCCCGACGGCATCGGTCGCGTGCGGTCTCATCGGGAACTCGGGCGTGGCAGCTGCGGACTCAGTCCAGCATCGCTACAGTCGGGAGGTGAGCCGATCCATGGGCAGGGGGGGATTTATCAGGCTGGGGCACTGTTGAGGGGTGGTCCGGGGTGCACGAGCTGGCCAAAGGGGGGGGGGGGGGGGACTATTCACATGCCGGGCCGCCAGTGGCCTGTGCATGTTGTACGTTGCGGCCGCTGCAGGCTGCCGCAGTGCGCGTGTGCGGCCAGGGTTCCGGCAGTTCCTGGGTCGTATCGGCAGCTCAAGCCGGGTGCTGTATGCTACCGTCCTGCTCGCCCCCAGCCAAACTGAGGATCGGTGGTCGTTTTACACCAATTTTTCCTGTCGCAAAACACCACCGTTCCGACACCACCGTGGGGACATAGCCTCAAAATGGGAGTTACCAGCCCTCTGTATTTAATCTCTGAATTGGAATAAGATGAGGAACAATCTCTGCAAATGATTTGCAGCTACAGACAATATTCCAAAAGTCATTGTCAGAGGCCAGTGGACCAGGCAAAATGTCTTCCATACAAACAGTGGTGAAATCGTTTAAAATCCAATTATACTCGAGGCTTCTTTTTCCAATTGAACATAATTCTGTTCAGCCGTTGTCAATGTTTTTGAAATGAAAGCTATTGGTCGTAGAATCCGAAACTGGCCTTTGCATCTGCTGGTCAAACACAGCCACCTAGACATTCTAATCCTATTTTCCACCACTCGGGCTGCATTGCAAATGTACATCTAAATACTGGTTAAATGTTGTTGAGGGTCTCTGCCTCCCCCACCGTTTCAGGCAGCGAGTTCCAGACTCCCACCACCCTCTGGGGGAAAAGGTTTTTCCTCACATCCCCTCTAACCCTCCTGCCCCTCACCTTAAATCTCTGCCCCCTAGTCATTGACCCCTCCACCAAGGTGATACACCATCAATAACACACGATGAGTGATGAATGTGACTGAGGCTTTAATACACTAAACAGCAAGCCTCCTGCCTCTGGATCTGAACTGGGTCAGGAGGCAGAGACTGCCATCTTTATAGAGAAGCCCGAGGGGAGGAGCCACAGGCGGAGCCAGCCTGGACAAGCCAGGCATGCTCAATACAATACAGTATTATATGCAATAACGTGGTTTACCATTCACCCACTGTTTAAAAAAGAGTCCGGCGGGGGTGAAGTGGTCTTAAAGATCAAGTCTGTCAGGGGCCTTGACCTTCAGCCGTGATCGCCTCAGTCCCGGCTGAGATGTGGGCGCCGGTGTCGAGACCTGTGCGTCTGTGAGCGTGTTGTCATCTTCTTCTTCACCAGATGTTGAGACGGCGAAGGTGGCAGGGCGGTGTATGGGCGGAGGTGGTGGTGCTTGTGGCCGGTGGGCCTGCGGGTGTCAGTTTATGAGGGAGGTGGGCAGGGGTGGGGGAGATGGTATGGGGTGGTCGCTGGGGAACCTGCAGGTGCCAAATCCCAAAGGGAGCCGTGTCCTGCTGCTTGACCTGGTGTGCCACAAAGGCATATTGGGGGTTTGCATGGAGGAGCAGAACCTTCTCGACGAGGGGGTCGGCTTCATGGCTCCCCGCATGTTCCTGGAGAAGGACGGGCCCCGGGACTGTCAGCCAGGACGGAAGCGAGACCCCGGAGGTGGATTTCCTGGGAAAGGCAAACATACGTTCATGAGGAGTCTCTTTGGAGGCTGTATATAGGAGCGACTGGATGGAGTGGGGCGCGTCGGAGAGGACCTCCTGCTAGCGGGAGACTGGGAGACCTCTCGACCATAGGGCCAGAAGGATGCCTTCCAGACCATCGCGTTCTCCCTCTCCACCTGGGTCCCGTTTCCCCAGGGGTTATAGTTGGTCGTCCTGCTGGAGCCGATGCCCTTGCTGAGCAGGAACTGACGCAACTCGTCACTCATAAAGGAGGAGCCCCGGTTACGTTCATCACTCGTCGTGTGTTATTGATGGTGTATCAATTTAATACACTAAACAGAAAGCTTCTTGCCTCTGGACCCAAACTGGATCCGGAGGCAGAGACTTGCCACCTTTATACAAAAGCCTGAGGGGAGGAGCCACAGGCGGAGCCAGCCTGGACAAGCCCCAGCAAGCTCAATACAATACAAATAATGCAATAATGTGGTTGACCACTGTGGTGATACAACCACTGTATATATGCGTACTGCAGTAGGGGGATGTATGGCTGTACCTGTAATACAGGTTTCTCCGGTAAGCCCCTGCCAGCTAGCTCCGCCCACAGGGAGCTTGTGTATAAATATGCGCTAGCTTCACTGAGATACTATTCTACAGCTGCCGCTGGAGGAATAGCATCTCACAGCAATAAAGCCTCTCTTGTACTTCACTCAAGTCTTTGTGTACAATTGTTAGCGCCACAACCACACAAGGGGAAAAGTTTCTTCCTGTCTACACTATCTATGCCCCTCATAATTTTATACATCTCAATCCTGCCCCCCCCCCCCCCCCCCTCAGTCTCCTCTGCTCCAAGGAAAACAATCCCAGTCTATCCAATCTCTCTTCATAACGAACACTCTCCAGTCCAGGCAACATCCTGGTAAATCTCCTCTGCCCCCTTTCCAGTGGCTATCACATCCCTCCTATAATGTGGATTCCAGAACTGCTCACAATACTCTAGCTGTGACCTAACCAATGTTTTATTCAGTTCCAGCATAACCTCCCTGCTCTTAAACTCTATACTTGGCTAATAAAGGCATGTATACCATCTGCCTTCTTAACCACTGTGTCCACCTGCTCTGGTACCTTAAGGGACGGGTGTACATGTACACTAAGGTCCCTCTGATCCTCGGGGCTTCCCAGGGTCCTGCCATTTACCACGTAGTCCCTTGTCTTGTTTGTCCTGCCTGTCTGGTCTATCAATTCCATTTGGCATTATATAAAAAACAACTGCACCCACCACATAGGGCAATGCACCACATGCGAGTTGTAATTTTAACTTCGGGTTGAAATTAATTCTTCAGCACATTTCTGACTTAATTCTATGCGTCAGCAGTCTCTTGTCCAACCCATTGCTGATGCACATGTAATAAAGCGTGATTTGGAAAACATTTTCCGCAGTAATGATGAGTCCCATAAAAGATCTCAGTTGCGATATATTCTGCGATATATTCACTTTGTGGAACTAGTAGCTGATCAACATGAGGTCGCCGAACTCTTTCATCATTCGACGGTGCATCATATTTGCTAGGGTCACAGCAGGCACTCATTTGTCGTTAACGTTTCGAGTCCGATGACTCTTTGTCAAACCTTTGACAAAGAGTCACCGGACTCTAAACGTTAGCTCTTTTCTCTCCCTACAGATCCTGCCAGACTTGCTGAGATTTTCCAGCATTTTCTCTTTCGTTTCAGATTCCAGCATCCGCTGTAATTTGCTTTTACTCATTTGTCGTTGGTGGCTCGGACTCCCCTCCTTGAGTGAATACTCACTTTTTAAAGTTTTGTTCCCGCTGAGCAATCTGTGTTAGTTGATGTTGTTTGGCAATCTCTGAAGTATCGGGTGGAATCAACAAATGGAACTGTGTTTGCAGTTTCCTTTCGAACAGCAGCATTTCTGGTGAACTCTGTGTTGTGTGTGTGGTGTTTTGGTAAGACAACAAGAATATGTTTATTTTCTTGCCAATGTACCTTGGTCCTTCGATGCCTTGTGGAATGCGTCAATAATTGAACAAAACGTTCAACCAATCTATTGGTTACAGGATGGTCCTTGACGTGGTGTATTCTGTTTCACTTCAGGTAGTCCTTGAACTCCTTCCAATTAAACTGAGTACCATTGTCATTTACCTGCTCCAGTGTTCCAAATTTTGCGACTGTTTCGTCTAGCTTTTCAATGGTCTGTTCTGTCGTCATGGATTTCATGACTTCTGCCCATTTAGAGTGTGAATCCACAATCACTAGGAACATGTATCCCTCCACTGGATCAGCGAATAACAGTTGTGTATTCTCTACATGGCTGTGTCGACCATTCCCACAGATGTAATGGGTGTAATGGTGGGGTGTTACTTAGTTTTGCTCAGGATTAACTTTGCCCCACTTTCTCTTTGATTTCAGCATCTAATTCTTGCACCAAAAATAACTATGTGTCAATTCCTTCATTCTTACCGCACCAGGATGTCCCTCATGCAGTTGGTCAAGAACTCTACTACACAAGCACTGAAGAATAATCACTCGGAGTCCCCACAGTAAAACTGTATTCTGGATTGTCAACTCAAGTCTTTGTGTGATGTCAGCCTTGAGGTCTGGATGTTTCCTCTGAATGTCTGACAATATTTTGGAGCGAGAGCAACATAGGTTTACAAAAATGATACCTGGATTACAGGGGTTGAGTTACGAGGGGAGATTACTCAAAAATAGACCTGTTTTCACTAGAATTTAGAAAGCTAAGGTGTGATCTGACCGATGTATTTAAGGGTAGATGAAGATAAATTATTCCCACTAGATGGAGATTCTAAAACTAGGGGGAATAGTCTAGAAATTAGGGCTGGACAGTTCAGAGAGATGTTGGGAAGCCTTTCTTCACTCAAAGGGTGGGAGAGGTTTGGAATTCTCTCCCACACACAGCAGTTGAAGTTGGAACAGTTGTTTATTTTAATTCTGAAACAAAATCGGAACCAAAATAGAATGAAAAGCTTGGGCCAGATTTTGCACTCGACGGCAAAGCCATCGCCCTGACCATTCATCACACTTGCATCTGCCCCAGTCCCACAGACCCACAGGCCCACAGACCCACAGTCCCACAGTCCCACAGACCCACAGACCCACAGTCCCACAGGCCCACAGACCCACAGTCCCACAGTCCCACAGACCCACAGACCCACAGACCCACAGTCCCACAGACCTACAGTCCCACAGTCCCACAGTCCCACAGTCCCACAGACCCACAGTCCCACTGTCCCACAGACCCACAGACCCACAGTCCCACAGACCCTCAGTCCCACAGACCCACAGACCCACAGACCCACAGTCCCACAGACCCACAGTCCCACAGACCTACAGTCCCACAGACCCACAGTCCCACAGATCCACAGTCCCACAGACCCACAGTCCCACAGACCTACAGTCCCACAGATCCACAGTCCCACAGACCCACAGTCCCACTGACCCACAGACCCACAGTCCCACAGACCCACAGTCCCACAGACCCACAGTCCCACAGTCCCACAGTCCCACAGTCCCACAGTCCCACAGACCCACAGACCCACAGTCCCACAGACCCACAGTCCCACAGACCCACAGACCCACAGACCCACAGTCCCACAGTCCCACAGACCCACAGTCCCACAGTCCCACAGTCCCACAGACCCACAGACCCACAGTCCCACAGACCCACAGTCCCACAGACCCACAGTTCCACTGTCCCACAGACCCACAGTCCCACAGATCCACAGTCCCACAGACCCACAGACCCACAGTCCCACAGTCCCACTGTCCCACAGACCCACAGTCCCACAGACCCACAGACCCACAGTCCCACAGTCCCACAGACCCACAGTCCCACAGACCCACAGACCCAGTCCCACAGACCCACAGTCCCACAGTCCCACAGACCCACAGACCCACAGACCCACAGTCCCACATCCCACAGACCCACAGACCCATAGACCCACAGTCCCACAGACCCACAGTCCCACAGACCCACAGACCCACAGACCCACAGACCCACAGTCCCACAGACCCACAGTCCCACAGACCCACTGTCCCACAGACCCACAGTCCCACAGTCCCACAGACCCACAGTCCCACAGTCCCACAGACCCACAGTCCCACTGTCCCACAGTCCCACAGACCCACAGACCCACAGTCCCACAGACCCACAGACCCACAGACCCACAGTCCCACAGACCCACAGACCCACAGACCCACAGTCCCACAGACCCACAGTCCCACAGACCCACAGTCCCACAGACCCACAGACCCACAGTCCCACAGTCCCACAGACCCACAGACCCACAGTCCCACAGTCCCAGTCCCACAGACCCACAGTCCCACAGACCCACAGACCCACAGTCCCACAGTCCCACAGACCCACAGACCTTCGATGCGATTTAGGCTCCAATTTACAATGAATAGAAAGTTAGTTCTGTGCAGTATCCTCAGGAGAAATCCGAAATCTCTTTGAACTGGGTAAGCAGCTCTTTCCCTCAGACTGAAGAATCGTTAATGAGGAGCTCAGAATCCGAAACAGAAAAAGTAAGTTAGAATATTTAGTCCAAATCATGTAAGGAAACAAAATAAAGATGGGAAAGAAAGTCGGGATAAAGAGATGAAGGCGAGTATTGACATTTCATTGTTAGAACCTGTTTGGCAATAATTCAGGCATCACCCCAATGGGAATTTACTCACACACAAATTAACCGTGCTAACGTTTCTTGGTGAATTTAGTGTGTATCAATCACATAAAAACTCCAACTTCACACTGACCCATGTATTTGAATGCAGATTCTCACTGAGTTACTGGTGGCATAACACAGCTTCTAGAGGATCTCGGACAGCAAGTATCTGCTTTCCACGTTTAACTGGGGTGTGCACAGTCAGTTAAAATTGCTGTCCAATTTACACTGTGAGCTCCACCAATGGGCGGAATCTTGTGCTCTCGCTGGTGAGCTTGGAGGCAGGGACATGTGTAAGGGCATGAAAATGAAAATCGCTTATTGTCACGAGTAGGCTTCAATGAAGTTACTGTGAAAAGCCCCTAGTCGCCACATTCTGGCGCCTGTCCGGGGAGGCTGGTACGTGAATCGAACCGTGCTGCTGGCCTGCCTTGGTCTGCTTTAAAAGCCAGCGATTTAGCCCAGTGAGCTAAACCAGCCCCTGAAGGCATGGTGCCACACACAAATCCCATCGCCTTCCCATCTCTGCCAGGATGACGTTCTGGGCAGCAAGGCCCATGGTCGGCCTTCCCACCCCACCGCCAACTGAGACACTGAAGTGGCCAATTAATGACCACATGTGCAACTGATCATCTCCAGCAGGGCCCCTCAGTCAAAGGCATACAGTGCCTGATCATGAGATCGGACATCAGTAAGGGGAGGCGGTCTCCTGAGAGACAGCCCCTGCCCTTGCTTCTGATTGCCGTGCCCTCCCTCTTCCAGAGACACCCACCCTGCAACCTCCCACCCACCAAGCATATTACTTACCTGTGCCCTGGGACGCTTCATGAAGCTGGTACCATGTTGCTGCTCTTCCAGCAGCAGCCACCGTCTCCCACAGTGGCGCTGCTGAGTGCAAAAACTGCCGGCCTCTGATTGGCCAGCAGCTCTCACTAGGGACCTGCGGCCCCTGGGGTCTTTATTTCAGGGGAATGCCGCCGCTGCCTGATTGACTTGTGGGTTTGTGAGGCCTTCCCGAGAATTGACGGGGCAGGTGTCTCGGCAGCTCGCCACCTCCCGGACAAAACCCCGACTCCCCAACAAGATTCCGCCCATTATCTCTACAGTACAATCTGGCCCCTTTCGTTTCTGTTGCTATTCTCTGCACTGGAATCTTGTAGCACCTCAGGCAGTGGAGTCCAGTACCTGTCAGGCGGCTAAAATTCATTTTTATTTCAAATGTTGAAGTGGGTTAAATATCGGCTCCGTGTGAATGGAGTGAAATGAGAAATGAACACAATTTGACATGACTGGTGTTCTGGTGGAGCGGTTGTGTTAGGAATGCGAAGTAGAGCTGTAACATCATGAATTCACGCACATGAAGCTTTGAAAAATTCCCGTGACAAATTTTATTTCTGCACAGAACACATTAGAAGCAGATGTCCCCTTTACCACTTATTGTTTATTTCCATTTAGACACTTCTCTATCCTGCAAACATGGTTTTCTAATGAGGACACATTCCAAACACTCATTTTCATTTGCTAATTATTTTAATGTATTCATGTTCATTTAGGCAGTCCTCAATGCACAAGCAAAACATCTGTCCCATCAGAGACTGAATTATCATTGTTGAAAATTGACTTTTTATTATTCTTTACACTTAGATTTATTGTATCTTGCTCCGTCAGGATATTTAATAGCTTGTCGTCTGCAATACCATCCAGCTCGCAAATGAATGCTGAAAATTAGACTTTAATTGCCCAGAAAAAGGAGAAGTTGCTTGTTCATAGAATCTGTAAATTAGCTGTAGTAATTCTGTATCATTGTTCCTGCAGGTTTTAATTATGAAGTATATCTTATTTGCAGTATTGCACAATGTGTTTCCTGAATATCCAATTTTACAAGTCACTTGGCAGATTTATTATATCCTCCCTTTGTGCAGGAATTTCATCCAGAAAATAAATAAGCTATACTTTATCTTTCGTTTGCTTTAAATGTTCCCAATTTGCATCTGTTGGTTTGAAATATTTGTTTATCTAGCACACTGTTTGCTGCAGAGTTTACTGATGTCTGCAGAGTTTCAGAACACGTTCCCACAAATAGGGCTTTTACTCACTCTATGGGTGAATCGTCTGATGATTTACATTCATGTTGGGGCTAGGCTCCATTGGGCAATATTTCATCAATGTTAATTCTGCACAATGCATTTCTTTTACAAACCATTTTTAGTGAATAAATTTAAGCTCTACCAATGGTTTGGTGAGATCATCCAGCAGCTAATGAAGACGTACAGATGAAGAGGTTTCCATTTCTGCTCCAATGTGACAGAATGATTATTAGCCTCAGTTCCTCTGGGGTAAGGAACAGAAAAATGTCCAAGAAATGTCTTTCTCCTGATCATTCCACCAGTGCGCATCCACAGAAGCAGGAGGAAGATGGAATCGGCAATGGCTATAACAATTTCTTTTTTTCATTATTCGTTCAAGGGTGTCACAGGCTGCCATTTATTGCCCATCCCTAATTGCCCTTGAGGGGGCAGTTAAGAGTCAGCCACATTGCTGTAGGTCTGGCATCACATGTAGGCCAGACCACAAAGGCATTAGCGAATCAGATGGTTTTCTTTCTGACATGGTCATCATTAGACTGTTTAAATTCCAGTTTTTTATTGAATTCAAATTTTACCATCCGCAGTGATGGGATTTGAACCTGGGTCCCCAGAGCATTACTCTGGGTCTCTGGTTTACTAGCCCAGTGACAATACCACCACGCCACTGCCTCCCATACAATTAATGGCCAGATGGCTCTCAATGCTACGACTCAGACAAGACTACGTGGGCAAGGAATCAGTGTCTGGGACCTGTGGACCCAGCTTGGGTCTATCGTGATTAATCTGGGCCCCAAAATAGCAGGCAGAAAGTACTGGCACACTTGGACAAGTTACCAATTCTCTCTCCTCGTGCAGGATCATTTTCATTATGATGAGGTTTGAAGCCCAAAATCTAGGGCTGATTGAACCATACCATTTCTCCCTGGGAGAGTAACACCTACACCAGGGAACACTTGAATTTAACGTGCCATACTTTCAGAAGGCGAGGAGCAAACAAAAAAACTATATTTTCTAATGGATAATATGGATGTTACTTTAAAAATGATGAAGGTTACTTTAGTCTCATGGCATGAAATCATACTAAAATCTCCAGACTTTGCCTTGACATTTTCAGATATATAGGGCTGGATTCTCCGATTTCCAGATGAAGTGCTGATGCCAGTGTGAGAATAGTGGCGTTTTACGCCAGAAAAAACGACGCAACAGCGCGTTGGGGGCTTGCGGCCGTGGTGGGTAAAGCTCCCAGCTCCCACGGCAAACACGGCTGGAGAATGGCCGGGTCCGTGGTCGCGCATGTGCAAGACGTTGGCCGCATCGTGCAACATGGCGCCGGCATCGCGCGGATCCGGCCTGCCAAATAATGACCCCCAGTAACCCCCCTCGCCACCCCCGGACCACCCACCACCATTCCCCCCCCGCCCTCGCCGAAGCTCCCCCGGCCAGCGGCACTGCTCTCCCCCCCCCCGCGACCATGGCAGCACTGGACGCAGTCTGCAGCCAGCACGCGAGGTCCACGAAAAAAAAAGAAAGCGATTTTAGCATGGCGATTGGAGAACCCGATTAGCTCATTTGACTGGACAGTTGGTTCGTGATGCAGAGCGAGACCAGCAGCATGGGTTCAATTCCCCGTACCTGCTGTGATTATTCATAGAGGCCCCGCCTTCTCAACCCTGCCCCTCGCCTGAGGTGTGGTGACCCTCAGGTTAAATCCCCACCAGCAACCTATGATCATCTGGGATTATGGTGACTTTCCCTTTAACTTTGTATAGGGGTTGTCTGAATGCTAACAACCAGAGTCTGTAAACGTTGTAAAATTAGCTGAACTGATTGTTAAATTTGGGAACAGCTGCATGAATTCTGTAAATTACTCAGTAATTATCAATACTAACTCCATTTTGGATTCACGTCACTTGAAGGAGCTGAATCATGTTTTGTTTTATTTCAGGTGAGCAATAATAAAAGGTGTGTATTATCTGCAATTCTCAATATTATGCTCTGACATTCTGGAAATAATGGGATGGATTTGAAATACTGTACACAATGTTCCCAGTAAGCTTGCTCTGAAACATTCATTTCAAAATGACTAGAGCTACTTTTCACTTTCCTTGCATCTTCAAAAACATTATTCAACAAAGTCATGAACAAAATAGTCGCAATAGGTGACATTTTCAATTTACGCAAAGTTCTATTCATTTAATTTCTACCTCTTTCTCTTGGATCCTAATGAAACAATCCTTGACAGTAATATTGTTGTCAGAAACCAAATTAACATTACTTTGGTCAGTTCTTTGCGTATTTCCGTCTTCTCTCCCCACTAAGCAGTGGTTGACAATGTTGTGATTTCACCTTGTCCTTTGTTCACTGCTCTGAGAGTGGTTCAGTCCACACCACTCGCTTTCTGACAGAAGCTATTTCAGAGATTAGATTTCACATGACACCATTACAGCTTTCACTAAAGTTGTCAAAGATTGTAGTTGCAAAACCCGGACCCCATTCGTTCAACCCAAGCCAAGGAAAGATTGGCAGTATTCAACTTCATCCTGAACAACTAAATAGCTTGGCAAAACTATAGCCAAATTCAAAATCTTAATCTCAGTAGGTTACTAATATGATGATTTGCACACTATAGCTGCATCGATCACAGTTTCCACTGGCAAGTGATGTTTATGAAAATTTATAAAGAAAGTTATATGTGTAGCCTTCTGCTCAGATGCGCTTTCCGGTGCCATAATGATTTTTAAACACACGGGGTGGATTCTCTGTCTCGCTCGACCCGTTTTCCAATGCGGCACCCCCCCCCCACGGCACTGGGATTCTCCGCCCCGGCAGCTGGCCAATAGGGTTTCCCATTGTGGGCGCCCCCACGCCATCAGGAAATCTGTGGGTGTGTGTGCGCTGCCGGTGAAACAGAGGATCCCACCGTTGGAGAATCCAGCCCACGATTTTCCTTTAACGTAGTTGTTCAGGGGATATGGGCATTGCTGGCTAGATCAGCAGTTATTACCCATCCTTATTGTCCTTGAGAAGGTGGTGGTGAGCTGCTTTAATGAACCGTTACAGTACCTGAGGCGTAGGTACACCCACTGTGCTGTTAGGGTGGGTAAGCCAAGATTTGAACCCAGCGACAGTGGAGGAACGGCGACATATTTCCAAGTCAGGGTGCGTGACTTGGAGGAGAAGCTCCAGGTAATGGGATTCCCTGGTATCTGCTGCTCTTGTCCTTCCAGATGTTGGTGGTCGTGGTTTAGAAGGTGTTGTTGAAGGGGCCTTGGTGAGTTACTGCAGTGTATCTTGTAGACGGTACAAATGCTGCTACTGTGCGCCGCTAGTGGAGGGGATGAATGTTAAAGGAGGTGGAAGGGGTGCCAATCAAGCGGGGCTGCTTTGTCCTGGATGGTGTTGAGCTTCTTGAGTGTTGTTGGAGCTGCACTCATCCAGGCAAGTGGAGAGTATTCCATCACACTCCTGACTTGTGCCTTGTAGATGGTGGGCAGGCTTTGGGGAGTCAGGAGGTGAGTTACTCTCCGCAGGATTCCCAGCCTTGGTGAGTTGCTACAGTGCATTTTGCAGATACTCATTAATATTCAAATAGTGAAAATGACCTTTTTGGTTATATTTACACTGGGTATGTTATTATTAACATTCTTAGAGGGATTTCCCCCCAGTCCTGCCGAACCCGACCCTATGCAGCGGATCCCCCCCCCCCCCCCCCCCCCCCCCCGAGGGACAGGTGAATCACACAAAAACCTCATGACATTGGCATGACCGGCAGATCCACTGGCAGCCAATGGCAGCCTCCTCCAACACCGGAGCATTTGCCTTGGCGGTACAGGATGGGAAATCCCACCCTCAATCTCTGAGCTGTGCTTATTCACATTGGAAGGTTAATAAGGGCTCAGCCTATTACTGGTTGCCCAGTAATATGAGAGAACAAGATGCATTACAAATGTGATCTACAGTACAAAATATTACAATACTTGACAACCCAAAACTCTGAATGAATGGGAATGGGACTGTGGGGATTGGGAGAGAGCATTTGGCTCGCGAGTGAAATGCTACATTTTTGTGGGAAGGACATTTATTTCAATAGAGTTTGAAGATTCTCCAGGTGATATACAGGCATATTGGGGGCGATGTTCATGTGGCATGCATTGGGTACCAAGGCCCTGCACCCAGTGGCATTGGCAGGAAAGTTGAACCGATATTTTGTGTCCGAGCTCATTTGGGTGACCGAAATTCGAATGGGACCCAAATTGCTTAAAAGAAGATTCCACCTCTTAAGGAGAAAGAGAGCATTTTGTGGACAGAAAGCTGCATCGATTTTGAACTCCACAGTGTGAAGTCAAGACGCCCAGGCTTTCAGTAGGCGCTGTGGAAGGTCGCCAATGGAAGGAGGGCCTCTTTCCCAGTCACGGGTATGGGGTCCCAAGGCAATAGCGGAGCAACAGTGCAGTGACGTGGCTGCCAGGTAAACACATGGCTCCCATATGCGTCAACAATTCAATGACCTCACCAGTGCTGCAAAGGTAAGACCGCTATTCATATTTCTCTTACTCACCCTCAGTCTACACTACAGCCCCCGTAAATTCTTCCTTTCCTTGATCCCATTTCATTCCTCAAATCTGGACGAGCTGAGGCAGCAGTCGTCCCAAAAATACATCACTTGCTCTGATCTTAAGTTCAAACCAGCATCCTGGAGATAATCGCGGAATCCCTACAATGCAGAATTGGCCATTCGGCCATCGAGTCTGCACCAACCCTCCGAAAGAGCACCCTACCCAGCCCATTCCCGCACTCCCCACCCCCTGTCCTATCCCCGTAACTCCACTAGACACTAAGGGGTAATTTTATCATGGCCAATCCATCTAACCTGCACATCTTTGGACTGTGGGAGGAAACCGGAGCACCCAGAGGAATCCCACGTAGACACAGGGTGAACGTGCAAACCCCACACAGACAGTGACCCGCGGGCAGAATTGAACCCGTGACCCTGGCGCTGTGAGCAGCAGTGCTAACCACTGTGCCACCCAGATGACCATGAAAACATGTCAATTATCATAAAAACCCATCTGGTTCACATGGGGCTGGTTTAGCACAGTGGGATAAACAGCTGACTTGTAATGCAGAACAAGGCCAGCAGTTGCAGGTTCAATTCCCGTACGGGCCTCCCCGAACTGGCGCCGGAATGTGGCGACTAGGGGCTTTTCACAGTAACTTCTTTGAAGCCTACTTATGACAGTAAAGCAATTATTATAATTAATGCCCTTTAGACTCGGCACAGACAGTGACCCAAGCCGGGAATCAAACCTAGGACCCTGGCACTGTGAATCACTGTGTTAACCACTGTGGTGAATATTATAATAATAATCCACCAGTGTATTTGTATCTGTGCTATACTGTTGCCCTTGTGGGCTTCTCCTATTGGCCATTCTATGGCATTATCCATAGGGAACATGCTGGGCATGTATGTGCTCCGCCCCTGGCTCCTCACCCTTGAAGGGAGGTATAAAGAGCAGTCGCCCTGTAGGCGGTTCTCAGCATTGGCTCGGTCGCAGGCAGGCACTGTTCTAAGTTGATTAGAAGCCACGGTTTACTTCTACTCATGTCTCGAGTGAATTGATGGTCGCATCAACCACTGTGCTACCATGTCACCCATCGATGTGCCCAAGATAGTCGATGTGATGTTTAAATCACGCCCGTGTGTTTGAGAGGTAGAACAAACCCCGGACAATTTGAAGTAATCGGGAATCGCCTTTAATATTTGGCAATTAATTGCCTTGATTTTATAAAAGCCTTTGAGTCCCGGTTTTTTCAGCTGTACGTGCTGGGAATGAATATTGTCATGTGACAATGGAGATCTGTCTCTGAAGAGTTTAAACTAATGAAGAGAACAACAATTCTGCTGTGCTCGCAGATCATGGTGCAACATCTAAAACATCCAGCCTTTGAGTTACCAGGAACAGACGAGCAGCTAAACCTCCAAATTTATGTCATGAAGGGGAAAGTTGTAATATGAATACTAATTGGCCAATAGCAACAAAGGATAGAATCGGGATTTGAAGTTCTAATCAGGCAGCTGGTACAAGCTGGGATGAACCCTGCTGTTCACTGATCATTAATGATGGTATTAAGAGTACAGCATCTAAATTTGCAGTTGATATTGGACAAGATGTTCAGAGGAAACCCATAAAATTCAGAGTGATCTATAGAGAATTAGCAATGAAGCAGTTGAATGTCATGAAAGGTGAACATCTCAGATTGTCAGTCGCATCTCAGAGATCCGAGACTTTCTCAACTGGCAATTATTTCCACCAGCTTCAGCTCACAGTAAAACTGAAGCAAACACTGATAGTATAGTAATAAAACTTCTCAAATATCAGGAGCTGCTCTCCTGTTAGAAACTAAGCATTTTCATCAGGAATTTAATTGAAAAAGAATAGTAAACATTTCACTTCAGACTCACTGACTTACTTTCCCCATTCTCTCTCTCTCCTCATCATTCTTTTCGACACTGGGCCTCTCCCATTTTGATTTTAAATTTTCTTCTTTCTAACTCCCCTTATTGTTAGAAAAGTATCTCTTTGTTTAACTGATTTCCTCTCTCTGCCGAGTTCCACAATCCCGAGTGAAATCCAAAATCAGCGAACAAGAAGAATAAACCAAATACTGTAAATCTGCAGTGGGAACTGTAGTGTAAGGTCTGGCACACAGAGAGTTAATGTAGGACTGAATACAGCACCGCCTCCACCATGATGTAAGAGATCACATGGCACCCAGAGTCAATTGAGTGTTGGACAGAGACATGTGTAGCAGCCAGCACGGAGCCAGCTTCAAGCTGTACCATTTCATGTACATTTGTATTGTTCTTAGAGTCAATAAACACAGAACATAGAACAGCACAGAACAGGCCCTTCGGCCCTCGATGTTGTGCCGAGCCTTGTCCGAAACCAAGATCTGTCATGTGGTGTGCTCCATGTTCCTATCTAATAACCGCTTGAAAGTTCCTAAAGTGTCCGACTCCACTATCACAGCAGGCAGTCCATTCCACACCCTAACCACTCTCTGAGTAAAGAACCTACCTCGGACATCCCTCCTATATCTCCCACCCTGAATCTTATAGATATGCCCCCTTGTAACAGCTACATCCACCCGAGGAAACAGTCTCTGAACGTCCACTCTATCTATCCCCCTCATCATCTTATAAATCTCTATTACGTTGCCTCTCATCCTCCTCCGCTCCAAAGAGAAAAGCCCTAGCTCCCTCAACCTTTCCTCATAAGACCTATCCTGCAAACCAGGCAGCATCCTGGTAAATCTCCTTTGCACCCTTTCCAATGCTTCCATATCCTTCCTATAATGAGGTGACCATAAAGATTTACAGTTAACCTACTTATGACTACAAACAGCTTTGTCAGATCTACTGAACGGTAACCAACACTCTACAACATGGTGGCAACCTATGGAAAAGCACAAGACCTCTCAGAAAATGCAGGAAGACAGAGAAATATTCAGCATAGTGGCCTGACGTGAATAGAACCTCCAGAAGCTGAGGTGCGGCGGAATGGCTCGGAAGCTAGAGGCAGAAATTTCAAACTCCTTCCAGCATCAGAAGACCCCATTGAATCTCCTTTGAATGCCCAGCTTCAAATCCCAGATTGCAGAGTCAGCAATCAAAGCAGGGGTGAGCTAAATCTTTTAAAACTTCAGGCTCCAACAAGTCATGAGATATCTTTCGAAATTTCGGAGTCGGAAGCCGTCGCTATAAATAAATGATCCCTGATTCAAAGCCTTAATACATGGCGTCCGAGTTTGCTATTAAAAGAATTAACAATTAATTGGATACTCTGGGGAGAATTGCAATGTTTAAACCCAGCTAAAGGCAAGCAAAAGAACAAATTTGTGACTTTAATCATAAACGCTGAGCAAGCGAACTCTGCAGGCAGTCATTCCAGTCAACCGTTGTTGAGAAAGTTGCGCGAAGCGAGCAGTCACTGACAAGGACAAAGTTCTGCTGTAAGCAGGACAAGAAAAGGCCGAAGCAAGGTCAGAATATGTTTGTATCAGGGCCGAGTTGGAAGATTTGAAGCGCAAAATTCAAACTGAATATGTGCCTTTGATAATGCACGATACTCAAAATTCTTCAATGAACCAAGTTGAATGAGATCCAAACAATCAAATTTCTGAAGTGTTACAATGGTACCAGGAGGAACTAACAACCCTGAATTTAACTGTTGACAAATTGAAGCAGGAGTTGGGGAAACTCAACCACAAGTGCAGCCAGGCACAATGGCAGGCAGGAACAGTGCTCAAAGAAGTTGCCACCTTAGAAAGCTCTTAAAAGGACCAATACATAACCCTGGCAAAACAGAAGGAGCTAAAAATGAAGTTGAATACTATTTCAGAAATAGCTGCATTGGAACTATCTGTAGAAACAAAGCAATGGACTGAAGTACTGAGTGAGTTGCAAGAGATCAACAAGAAATAATAGTTAAACGAACATCTAATTGTCCTTCAAGATCAAATGCAAAAAAAAAGTACATAACCCTTCAGCAGCATGAAGAAATGAAGACTTCCTTGACCAACAGAAACACAGGAACAGTAGAACAAAGTTGAGGACACTCTGTGGAATTACAAGAAAACCCAAGATGAAGCAATTCAGCTTTGCAAAGAAATGAAAAATTATGAAGAGAGGCAAAATAAATTGAACATTGCTTTGAAAGAACTGAAGAACCAGTTGGCAGAGAAGGTTCCAGAATGTTCCATATGCCAGGAGGAAACCAAGAATTACTAAAAGAGGATGCAGAGCTGAAGAAAACAGCTGGACATTTGAAAGGAAACTTGGGAAATAAATACGTTTCCGAAGAAATATATGAAGAGATGAAAATTAAGAGGCGAGATTGGCTGAAGCAAGTAAAACTTCTCACAAAAGAGTCTGAGTAACAATTGGCAGAAGTGCAATTGCAGAATGTGATGTTGAAGGATAGCGCACACGCCTTGGAGAAGCTGGTCAATGTAGAGAATCAGCTTTCACGCACGAACAAAGCGTTTGTGAAGGAAAAAGAAGATCCAACGAGAGCATTGAAATGTCACTGGCAGAAAGTAGAACACTTGAAAGAGGACTTGAAATGCTTCAATGACAAACCTGTAGAAGCAAATTCAACAAAGATAGATCTTTAATTAAAACTTAATGAACTTCAAGCACCAGAAGAGTCTTTTGTAAGCATCATATTCCAGAGAACAGGAGTACGAATGGCTGATGAATCATTTGTTTAGAAGCAGAATTAACAGCCAAAACTAATTAACTTGTTGAACTTTGCTTTAAATTGACCAACAATATGGAAGAGCAAACACAGACTTTGAAAACAGAGATGAGAAATTCTATGAAACAGATTGATGACCTAATGAATGATTCGAAAGAGTCCAAAAGACCATGGAAGAAAGATTCAGAACTGAACTGAGTGCTCAGCTGAAGTTGTTAAACTTACAGAAATGTTCTGCAGATAACTTTGACACAAAGAAAACACAACTTATCAGAGCTATTGCTGACCTGACTAAAAAGATTCATAAGCTCGAAAAACAACTGGAAGGGAAGAAAGTAATCAAACTGGATGTTAATGTGTTACATGGATGTTACCATGCTACATGGATGTTAATGTGTTACATGGATGTTACCATGCTACATGGATGTTAATGTGCTACTTGGATGTTACCATGATACATGGGTATTACCATGCTACATGGGTGTTAATGTGTTACATGGATGTTACCATGCTACATGGATGTTAATGTGTTACATGGATGTTACCATGCTACTTGGATGTTACCATAATACATGGGTATTACCATGCTACATGGGTGTTACTGTGCTACATGTGTGTTACAGTGCTACATGAATGTTGTCATGCTACATGGATGTTACTGTGTTACATGGATATTACATTCATGTTATTGTGCTACATGGACGTTACCATCCTACATGGGTGTTACCATGCTACACGGATGTTACTGTTTTACATGGATGTTACCATGCTACATGAATGTTGCCATGATACATGGATGTTACTGTGCTACATTAATGTTATCATGCCACATGGGTGTTTCCATGCTACATTAATGTTACTATGCTACATGGATGTTACCATGCTACATGAATGTTGCTCCACTACATGGGTGTTCCCATGCTACATAGATGTTACAGTGCTACATGGATGGTGCTATGCTACATGGATGTTACCATGCTACATGAATGTTGCTCCACTACATGGGTGTTCCCATGCTACATAGATGTTACAGTGCTACATGGATGTTGCCATGCTACATGGATGTTAGTGTTACATGGTTGTTACCATGTTGCATTGATGTTACTGTGCTACATGGGTGTTACCGTGCTACATGGTGTTACCGTGCCACACGGATGTTACCGTCCTACAGGAATGTTACCGTGCTACATAGATGTTACCGCGCTACATGGATGTTACCGTGCTATATGGATGTTACCATATTACATGCAAACCATGGAATAGAATCATCGAATGGTGCAGCAGAGAAGGACGACGTTCAGTCCATTAACTCCTATCAACTCTTTGAGAGATTTCTCCAATTCCTATCCCTTCCCTATTGCCTGGCAAATTCTTCCCTTTTATATATTTATTCAATTGCCTTTGGAAAGTTACTGTTAAACTGTATTCTGCCCCCAGCAGTAAATCCCAGATGATATAAAGTTGTGTGTAATTTATCCCCTCCAGCTAGGCTCTGCCTCTTCTGTAAATGATCTGAAATCTGTGTTCTCTGCCTCCTGACCCTTCTGCCACAGGAAACAATTTCTCCTTATTTACTAAACCATTTCACGGACCATTCCAGTAAACTCCCGTGCACTCTTTCAAGGTCCTGATATCCGTCCTAAAGTGTGGTCCTGAGAATTGGCTGTAAAACTCTAAGTGGAGCTTGACCAGTGTTTTATAAGCTCCTCACATTACTTAAAGAACCATGGGCTGGATTCTCCGCAGCCTGGTGCCGAAATCCCATTTGGCATGGGGGCGGAGAATCACATTTCACGACGGAATTGGGCCCAGCACCGCTTCGGCGATTCTCCGGGCCCCGAATATCCACAAATTACTCTGCACGGCTGGGGGGTCCACTGCCAGAGCCCCGCAATACTCCGCTCCCGACCGGCTGAGTTCCCGATGGCGTGAAACTAATATGGTCTGGCTGGTCGGGACTCTCATGTGGAGGTTGCAGCTGCTCTGGTGGGGGCAGGGGACGGGGGATTGGGTGCTGGGGGGGGGGGGGGGGGCCTTACGGGTGGCCGGGGCACAGATCAGGCTGGTCTGATGCAGGGAGCGCGGGCGATCGGGGGGGGCTACATTACGGAGCTGCCTCCACAATCCAAGTCCGCCATGGCGCTCGGCGTGACCGCTGGAGGCCGCCGTTGTGCCCAGGCGCGGGCTCCAAACCTGACGTGCGGAGCCCGTATCCACAGCTAAAGCTGCGTGAATTACTCCGGGTCCCTGCTAGACCCCTGAAGGTAAATTAATTGGTCTATCTTTTTTTGAGGAAACTCCGGAGTGCGACGCTAGCATTTGTACGCCGACGTGGTGACATAGCCCCATTTTGGGAAAATCCAACCCCTTAAACTTCAATGCTCAATCCTCACTATCCCCCACCAGCTCATGACTCACAATTTATCCTCAAGGATCGTCCATAGGTGATCATCCAATATCTGTTATGTACAGTCCTCAGATTCCATTCACTATCATAAGAAAATATTTTACATCGCTTTGAATTTTAAAAAGCACTAATAAAGCCTCCATTAAACACACTACTGTATAATTATTTTTAAAACACGCATCCTGCCATGTAAAAACAATTTGTAACACTTGCAACCCACTCACTTGTGTCAACAAACCAGAAACCACATGAAAGGCACAATTGCAACTTCTTAAAACTGTCCTTCATTCTTGAATGAATGGAAAACCTAGAGTAATGAAACCCTTTGAACCTGAAACTCAGCCAAGCATTCAGATTTGCCACAGTTGCAGAAAGAAAAATAGCTGTCAGCATTTCCATCTCAGATAGCGCTCTTCTATTTGACATGAATATTACATCAAAAGTCGCTTGATTCAGAGGAGGGTTAAGGGAAGATTTGATAGCAATGTTAAAGATTCTGGAGCATTGAAGGAGAGATTGTTTCCAATGGCAGCAAGGTTGGCAACATGATTCAAGGTAAGTGGCAAATATAAGCGATGGCAACCTGAGGGAACCTCTCTTTGCAGAGCGAGTCGTTAGGTTTGGAATGCATAAACAGGGAGATCTGGGTGTGTATGTAAATAAGTCTTTAAAGGCGGTAGAACAAGATGAATTTAAATAGCCTTCTCAAATAGAATGTTCCTTTCCCTCAGTGCACTATCTTGGTGATTATTGAGGGGATGCAGTAGCGTAGTGATATTGTCATTGTGCTAGTAATCCAGAGAGCCAGGATAATGCTCTGGGAGCCTGGGTTCAAATCCCATCCCTGTATTTGGTGGAATTTGAACTCAATAAAAATCTGGAATTAAAAGTCCAATGACGACCATGGTCGGTTGTTGTAAAAACCCATCTGGTTCACTAATGTCCTATCATGAAGGAAATCAGCCGTCCTTACCCGGTCTGGCCTACATGTGACTCCAGACCCACAGCAATGTGGTTAACTCTTAAATGCCCTCAGGGTTGGGTGCCAAATGCTGTCACAGCCAACGTCGCCCACATCCCATGAATGAATAAAAAAAATTTAAGATGATGAGGGGGATAGAGAGAATGGACGTTCAGAGCCTATTTCCTCGGGTGGATGTAGCTGTTACAAGGGGGCATAACTATAAGGTTCAGGGTGGGAGATATAGGAGGGATGTCCGAGGTAGGTTCTTTACTCAGAGAGTGGTTAGGGTGTGGAATGGACTGCCTGCTGTGATAGTGGAGTCGGACACTTTAGGAACTTTCAAGCGGTTATTGGATAGGCACATGGAGCACACCAGAATGACAGGGAGTGGGATAGCTTGATCTTGGTTTCGGACAAAGCTCGGCACAACATCGAGGGCCGAAGGGCCTGCTCTGTGCTGAACTGTTCTATGTTCTATGTTAATCTCCGAAACTAAGTTTCCTAAGAACATAAGAACTAGGAGCAGGAGTAGGCCATCTGGCCCCTCGAGCCTGCTCCGCCATTCAATGAGATCATGGCTGATCTTTTGTGGACTCAGCTCCACTTTCCGGCCCGAACACCATAACCCTTAATCCCTTTATTCTTCAAAAAACTATCTATCTTTACCTTAAAAACATGTAATGAAGGAGCCTCAACTGCTTCACTGGGCAAGGAATTCCATAGATTCACAACCCTTTGGGTGAAGAAGTTCCTCCTAAACTCAGTCCTAAATCTACTTCCCCTTATTTTGAGGCTATGCCCCCTAGTTCTGCTGTCACCCGCCAGTGGAAACAACCTGCCCGCATCTATCCTATCTATTCCCATCATAATTTTAAGTGTTGCTATAAGATCCCCCCTCATCCTTCTAAATTCCAACAAGTACAGTCCCAGTCTACTCAACCTCTCCTCATAATCCAACCCCTTCAGCTCTGGGATTAACCTAGTGAATCTCCTCTGCACACCCTCCAGCGCCAGTACGTCCTTTCTCAAGTAAGGAGACCAAAACTGAACACAATACTCCAGGTGTGGCCGCACTAACACCTTATACAATTGCAACATAACCTCCCTGGTCTTAAACTCCATCCCTCTAGCAATGAAGGACAAAATTCCATTTGCCGCCTTAATCACCTGTTTTCATGTTGAAAAATGTAACCTTGAACCTGAACCTAACATTGGTATTTTAGAGAAATTTAAATTTAAAAGTATTTAAATTAAGTTGATCATAAACTATCTAGGTAACTAATTATGATACTCCAGTGTATAGCAGCAGTTGAAAAAATTAATTCAATCCAAAAAAAAAATTTTAGAGTACCCAATTATTTTTTTTTCCTACTAAGGGGTAATTTAGCATGGCCAAACCCTAACCTACTCTGCACATCTTTGGGGGTGAGACCCACGCAGACACGGGGAGAATGTTCTAACTCCACACGGACAGTAACCCAGGGCCAGGATTGAACCCGGGTCCTTGGCACTGTGAGGCAGCAGTGCTAACCACTACGCCAAGTGCCGCCCGTAAAAAATAAATTCTAGTGTCTCCAAGAAGATTGAAATAATCACATTCCAAGGCTGTGATTGTGACTCCTAAAGACCACATGTGAAATAGCTCAGCCAATGGCCACGTTAGAACATAGAACAGTACAGCACAGAACAGGCCCTTCGGCCCTCAATGTTGTGCCGAGCCATGATCACCCTACTCAAACCCACGTATCCACCCTATACCCGTAACCCAACAACCCCCCCTTAACCTTACTTTTTCTAGGACACTACGGGCAATTTAGCATGGCCAATCCATCTAACCCGCACATCTTTGGACTGTGGGAGGAAACCGGAGCACCCGGAGGAAACCCACGCACACAGGGGGAGGACGTGCAGACTCCACACAGACAGTGACCCAGCCGGGAATCGAACCTGGGACCCTGGAGCTGTGAAGCATTTATGCTAACCACCATGCTACCCTGCTGCCCCGTTACTGATAAAATTATCGAAATACAGGGAAGATGATGCACATGCTACTGATCTGCAAAGGTGAGGTAAACAAACTGAGTCAATTCCCTTCTGAAGAAAGAACAGATGGCAATGACCAAAGTGCTTAAAATATTGAAGAAAATCATCACATTGTGCAATATCTGAGAGCTACGAAAGAGATTCGGCACTAAAGAAATCACAAGCTGAACTTAAATTAATGAATAAATTGTGGTTTGAACTGCTCCCAATGAGATCAATATGGAGTCAATCGAAGCACTTACATGAAAAATAGTTCAAATGAAGAGATTGGGATTGGGATCGGAAAAAGATTAATAATTGATTGGATTCTCAAATTGACTTTTTCTTGTTTCTCCCGTCCATGCTTCATCCGTGTCATTCATTTATTTGAGGAAGTTTGGTGCCTGGGGAAGGGTAGGAATCGGAAATCAATTCAACACTAAGATCATCAGCCTGTAGTTCAAAATATAAGGCAGAGCACTGTAACAGTATTACAGTGATACTATTCTATTATTGCCTGCCTAACTTATTCTGTGGTGATGGCATTTTTATCTATATCCCTACACCATAACTGACTTGGGGGCTGGTATAGCCCAGTTGACTGGACGACTGGTTCATGATGCGGAGCAACAATAAAGGCGTGGGTTTAATTCCCGTACTGGCTGAGGTTATTCCTGAAGGTCCACTGTCTTCACCTTGCCCCTCGCCTGAGGTGTGGTGACCCTCAGGTTACTTCACCGCTCTGCCCCTCAAAGGGGAAAGCAGCCTCTGGTCAGCTGGGACTGTGGCGACTTAATAACTTCCTTCCATGAAATGCAAGTATTTAATTTTCCACGGTAACAGTGTGGCTGAAAATTATACTCAAGTTAACCAAAATGCTTTATGTGGAAAAGGCACGATTGAATGATTAACGAACACCCATCCAGTCTTTTCTTAAGGATCATTTTCTCCGCACTTTTCTGAAGGATCGTTATTTATTGGCTCAAATATTCTGGTATCTGGATTGTTAGTCTGGACATATATCTGACATATGCAGATGCACCTTAGGGATCACACAGAATTCCTGATGTGTGACGTCCTTGGGAATTGCCCAGGATGTTTAAACTTCTGTTTCCCAGGACCCTCTGATAATGACCCAAACTCCCTGAGTCATAATCAGGGTCTTTGGAAACTTTCCTCATAGTTAGCCAGGAAATGTTAGACAGTAAAAAGCCTAGCCTCCTGGGTAATGGAAAACTGACCCCCAATCCACTCTCCTCCACCATTCCCGAGCCCTTGACTACACCCCTGACCAGCCGACTCAACCTGACTAACCCCCAGACTAGCCGGCTACCAACCCTCCAGCCTGAACTAACTCGTCATCAACCTGACGTGCTCTCCTGGTCGAACCAACTACCCCCTGAGCAACATACCCACCTCCCCCACCACCTCACTTCCTTGCCTCTTCATCTACCTACCGACCTTCCATCTCCCCCACCTGCCACCACACGCCACTTGCCCACACTACCCACTCACTCGTGCATTCAACCATTCACTAAAACTCACACTGGAAGGGCAGCACGGTGGCCTAGTGGTTAGCACAACCGCCTCACGGCGCTGAGGTCCCAGGTTCTGGGTCACTGTCCGTGTGGAGTTTGCATATTCTCCCCGTGTCTGCGTGTGTTTCGCCCCCACAACCCAAAAATGTGCAGAGTAGGTGGATTGGCCATGCTAAATTGCCCCTTAATTGGAAAAAATAATTGGGTAATCTAAATTAAAAAAAAAAAAACCTCACACTGGACGTTCACAATTGCCATACAGCAGCTAATGGAGTAATAAGGGGGCGTACCTTTACCCCCTGTGGTGAAATACCTATGGGCTATATCATAGTTGGATGGTGTGTGACCTCCAACCAGCAGGTGGCGGGGCAGACACACCATGCGGTCTCTTAGACCAACGTCATGTGACCAGTGACTCCCATATAAAGGGAGCCACATCTTCAGAAGAAGATTGAGAGGGTAATGGACAGTGCTAGGTGTAAGTTCCAGAGGAGTGGTTAACAGACTCCATGATAACGTGCTCTGTATCAGATTGCTACCTTACCACATGAGACTCAATAAAGATTCTGGTTTGGACAAGTCGAAGTGTTTGGTGAATTCCTTCATAAGGTGTAAAGGACCAAACACAACCCCCTCCCCCCCTCCCCCCAAGTCACTACTCTCTGCACTGATACTGCTCTGGCTGTGGTGAAGTTCTTTGATGAAGATTGCATTCCGCACTTTTGGAGAATCCAGGCTTTGAAGAAATTGGACGAAATATGGTTCAGTGTTCAGGTTGGAAACAGTTGAATGAGCGGCAATCCGAAGACGGAATATCTGGGCCATTAATAGCAAAATATTCAGAATGTTGGGAGTCTGAAGTAAAAGCAGACAAACCTTTGTGACTAAAGGCCATCAATCTGAAACATTGGGCCGGATTTTCAATACAGGATTGGGGATACGGTGCCCGGATAATTTCCAGGTCCAGACCCCTATTTTGAAATGTAAATGCCTGAACTGAGCTGCAGGTGAACTCAGGCCCAATTAATGGTGCCAAGCAACTCCAGGAGAGGGGAGCTGCCTGAGGCGCATGAACTACAAAATCAGACAGGAGCCATGATGGGGCCAGACACTGCTTTGAAGAGAGCGGGCAGTTCCTTGCAAGGCCAGCACCATAGCTGTATATAAAATTGTCCAAACAGTTAAATGTAAGTGTAACGTGTATAATCCAACACAGGATTTCCCAATACTTTACTCGGCACAAAGAAACCTTTCACTTTTCTGGCTTTGAACCCAGCAGCCGTTTCGATTTGTCAAACACACACCTGAAAGTTGCAGTTTCACTTTCCTCAACTTGTTAACGATTTCCCCAAGGAGCTGAATGAGTGCATTCCCTAATCACCGCCCCCCCCCCCCCCCCCCCCACCTAATCCTCCCACTGAAATTCGGAATGCACCCTGAAGCTGTTGGGATTTAGAGACACCCTCCAGAGGTCGGATTCTCCGGCCACCCAGCCCCCTGTTTCTAGGCCATGTGCCGTTCACTATCGGCGGGATTCCTTCCCGCCTGCCTGTCAATGGGATTCCCATTGTAACTACCCAACACTACCGGGAAACCCATGGGCGGAGGTGCGCTATAACGGGGAAAGTGAATCACAACGACCAAAGAATTCTGGCCTCTCGCACCCGCACCTTATTCCAATTCATCAGCAAATTAAAATATGGTCCATGAACTTTGTTTCTTGCTGACCTCCACTGGCGACACGGAGGAGGAGGTTGCACGTTGGGGTAGCTCCCGTCAGAGTCCTCAGCTTTTGGGCCTTTTCACCCAGTTGTTGGGGAGAACTTTATGCAAACTTGTCCCAGTTGAGACAAGGGCCGGGATTCTCCCCTACCCACCGGGGTGGGGGGTCCCGGCGTGTCTGAGTGGCGTCAACCACCCCGGCGTCGGGCCGCCCCAGAGGTGCGGAATTCTCCGCACCTTTAGGGGCCAAGCCCTAACATTGAGGGGCTAGGCCCACGCCGGAGTTTGTAGGCGCTCTGCCGGCTGGCGTGAACGGCCTTTGGCGCCATGCCAGCCGGGGCCGAAGGGACTTCGCCGGCTGGCAGAAGTCCGCGCATGCGCCGGAGCGTCAGCGGCTGCTGCCGTCATCCCCGCGCATGCGCTGGGGAGGGGGTGACTTCCGCCTCCTTTATCATGAAGACCATGGCAAAGGCGGAAGGAAAAGAGTGCCCCCACGGCACAGGCCTGCCCGCCGATCGGTGGGCCCCGATCGCGGCCCAGGCCACCGTGGGGGCACCCCCCCCCCCCGGGGCCAGATCCCCCCCCCCAGGACCCCGGAGCCCACTCGCACCACCTGCTCCCACCGGTCAGGTAGGTGGTTCGTCCACTGCGGTGGGAGAGGCTTGACAGCGGCAGGACTTCGGCCCATCGTGGGCTGGAGAACTGCCGGGGAGGGGGGGGGGGGGGGGGGGCTCGCCGACCGGCGCAGAGCGATTCCCGCCCCCACTGAATCTCTGGTGCCGGAGAATTCTGGACACGGCGGGCCGGGATTGACACCGGCCCCCGGCGATTCTCCAACCCGGTGGGGGGTCGGAGAATTCCGCCTATGGCTATTAAAGGATGTCCAAGATCAAGATGAAAGAATATTGCAAAGAAAGGAATGAATACTAGCTGACCAGTGGAGTTGACGTCAGTGCGGAGTTGATTGGGAGGGAAGGTGGCTGAAGCAAACTCGCTGGTTGGAGCCTCACCTTTTACGGTGGATACATTGTCGGAGGTGATAGCAGCTGAATGTGAACGGTGGTACACCAAACATTTCGAATGACAAGGGAGGGAGATGCTGGAGACTTTCAGGCAGTAGGTGAAGGACATGCTGACCCCGATAAGCCAGACACTTGGAAGGATGTCAGAGATGGTGTGGGAGCATGGTGAGGTGTTGATAGGGGTGGAGGAAACTCTGTCGAGGCACAGCGACCAGCTTGCTCACCTCACTGGAAGCAGAGCTGCTGAAGGTGGAGGATAGCAGTAAAGGCCTGAGATCAAAGGTCAAGGAGCCGGAGAATAGGTCAGAATAGCAGAACCTTAGGATCATGGGGCTGCCCGACGGGATGGCGACTCCGAGCTGATGAAGTATTTTTCGACGATGTTTGCGAAACTGCTGGGGGGGGGGAGGGAAATGTCCCCTTTTGAGTTGGACAGGGTCCACCAGTCGGTCCAACTGAAACCACAGGCGGATGAACCACCAAGAGCAGCGATAGGCTGTTTTCACAGCTGTCAGATAAAGGAGAAGGTCCTGAGGTGGGCCGAGCAGAATCGAGAAGTGAGGTGGGAAGGCAACAGTATTTGAATATACCAGGATGTCCTGGTGGAGCTGGTGAGATGGTGTGCAGGTCACGCATAACTCCAGGGATCATTTATTTGAGACGACGGAGGAGTCGGAGATGCTCGTGACGGCCGAAAGACTTGGACTGAATGGAGATTGGAGCAGGAATTATATTGTTGTGGTTGGGATGGGTCAGTTGAGGGACATTGTTGTCACAGGATGTGTGTTTTCTTTTGTTTAATTTTTTGGTGCCCTCTATTGCTTTTGTGCGTAGTTCTGGTTAAATTGAAATGATGTTTGAGGTTTGATCTTTCTGATTTGGTTGCTCCTGTTCTCTTCTTGAGTTTTATTGGGTTGGTGAGGACATTGGGAGGCGGGAAGGGGCGGAGCAGTTTTGGGATGGAGTAAAGGGTGGAGGCGTTTCTATATTTGAAGTGGATGGTTTGGGGTGTGGGGATTCCTTTATTCCTGTGATGTTCACTTGGGGGAGGGGGATTTTGGCAGGGGGCTACCTCACTCGCAAACTGCAGATTGGGAGCGAGGTGGGGGGACGGACTGCGGCCTGCAGATTTTGTTTTTCAGTTTGGGGAGATGGAACCAAGGAAGGCAGAGGGACATTTCAAAAGCATCAGAGAGGCAGTTTTTTTGGAGAAACTTTGGAGAGAAGAGTTGAATTGTGATCTGTCTGACGTTGAGTTCACAATTCTCCAGCAGTAAAGTAGATTGAGAGCTGGATGTTACTTTTCTTGTTGTTTAATGGGGAATTAAGTAGTTGTGTTTAAAGTGTAAATTGTGAGCTGTGCTTTTCAGATGTTAAGTTTTCAAAGTTTAATATTGTATTTATAAAGGGCAGCACGGTGGCCTAGTGGTTAGCACAACCGCCTCACGGCGCTGAGGTCCCAGGTTCGATCCCGGCTCTGGGTCACTGTACGTGTGGAGTTTGCACATTCTCCCCGTGTCTGTGTGGGTTTCGCCCCCACAACCCAAAAATGTGCAGAGTAGGTGGATTGGCCATGCTAAATTGCCCCTTAATTGGAAAAAATTATTGGGTACTCTAAATTTATAAAAAAAAATAAAAAAATATTGTATTTATAATAAAGTTTTGTTTTAAAATACCAAATCCCTATTTCTTCGTGCAATCATCCAGGAGAGAATCATTCTTTCCGCACAGTCTTACAAATAAACTAAAATATTGGGGTATCGGTCCTGTATCCCAACCACAGGTGGGATGTGGTCTGCGATTATAATACCAGTCCCAATACATCCTCACTTGGGTTCAAGAGCAGCTTCTAAAGAGACTGGGACAAGGATGGGGATAAGGGTGGAAAAGCATCAACGTTTGTAGCAATGCTATTCTGAAGCCATGTTCCACCCAAGTTGTCTAAATCTTAGACAAATAGCAAGGGAACATCACTGGGGCCATAATGCCTACGGTGGTGGGCATGACTGAAATTTCGGGTGGAAACTGGAATCCCTAGACCTTTGCCCCAGTCATGCTGCATTTGGAAATCACACTTGTGTTGGGCTGTGACTGGAGACTCCCTGCTTCAGATACTCCACCTTGGGATTAGGTCAATCTTCTCCTCAGTCAGTCCTCTCGATGACAGTGACTCTGCACATCTGGTGGTGGAATGGGAACTCTGGCATGTTGGGAGCAGTGAGCGAGGGATTGCAGACAATGCTGGGTGTTGTTGCAAGCTTGGTTATCAGTGACACTTCTGTACCACCTCCAAGTCTGCACCATCCATTGTGCGGTCAGACACAAGCATAACAATATTTCTGTCAATTGACCAAGGGGGAATAAATGAGTCAAATAAATATTTCAAAAAGTCAGCACAATATAGAAAAATGCAAATAGATGCAGCGTACTTAATTGTCTCAAGCCGATTTAACAGATTGCAACATTTTGCAATGAGACACTGGTCAGGAGGGAATGCAGTGACAATTGATACAAATCTTCTCCTAAGAGAATGAGCAGAAGTGGCAATTTATCATTCTAATTGAATAAACAGCTGACTGCATACCTCTTTGAATGGAATACAGCGATCTTTTTTAGGATGACAAAGGATACAGAATTTTATAATCCTCATTACATGTCCCACTGACACAACAGTGCTTCCAAAATTATGCGCTTAAAGTGTCAATTACTGCTTTATGTTGCAACAGATGCAAATATTTGAATTCTGTTTTTAAACTCATTATGGAAAGCCATTTGCTTTTCTTTAGCTCAGCATTACGGGGAAATTAATATGCAAAACGAGAGAGGCGGAGGGAATTAGGGAGTGAATTCCAGAGCTTGTAGGGACTGAACGCAAAGCCAACAATTGGAGGGTGATTAAAATCAGGAATGATCATGGGGCTAGGATTCAAGGAGCACAGAGTTCTCAGAGGGTTACAGGGTTAGAGGAGAAAGTTAGGGAAGGGCAAAGTCAGAGAGGGAATCCCGGAATCAAGGATGAGGATCAAAATCAAGTTGTTGCTTAAATCTGTGAACACCGGGGCGGTGGGTGAATGGGACTCGGTGGGCCATGAGAAACCGAGTTTTTGGTGACCCCGGATTTATGGAGAGTTGAACAATGGAGTCCACATAGGGAGGCAGTGGAGTAGTGGGATTGTCACTAGACTAGTAATCCAGAGACCCAGGTAATCCAGGGTTCTAATCCCAACAGGAAGATGAATTTCCCGGCGCGGATATGCGCATGCACAGTGGTGCCGGCATCAACGAGGACATGCGCAATGGCACCAGCGCCAACCAGCGCATGCGCGGTGGCCTCGCTCAACGCGCGGATCTGATGCAACATGGTGCGGGAGTTCAGGGGCCGGCGCGTAACAAAATAGGCCCGGGGGGGCAAGAGGCCGACTCGCCGATCGGTGGGCCCCGATCGCGGGCCGGGCACCATCAGAGGCCCCCCTCCCCCCACCGGGGTCCCAAAGGCCACCCCCTGACCCTGCGCGCAGAGTTCCCGCCGGCTGCGACCAGGTGTGGACGATGCCGGCGGCCCTTTGCATTTTTAGATCAGACACTCGGCCACCCGGGCCGGAGAATCAGCGTCCCAGCCGCGTAGAGCGGCCTGCGACTGGCGCCGCTCCAAAGGCGCCGATTCTCTGCTCCGCAAAGAATCGCGTGCTGGCATCAGGGCGGCGTGGCGCGGTTGCGGGGATTCTCCAGCCTGGCGCGGGGATTCTCCAGCCTGGCGCGGGGATTCTCCAGCCTGGCGCGGGGATTCTCCAGCCTGGCGCGGGGACTCTCCAGCCTGGCGCGGGGATTCTCCAGCCTGGCGCGGGGATTCTCCAGCCTGGCGCGGGGATTCTCCAGCCTGGCGGGGGGATTCTCCAGCCTGGCGCGGGGACTCTCCAGCCTGGCGGGGTTTCTCCAGCCTGGCGCGGGGACTCTCCAGCCTGGCGCGGGGATTCTCCAGCCTGGAGCGGGGATTCTCCAGCCTGGCTCGGGGTTTCTCCAGCCTGGCGCGGGGATTCTCCAGCCTGGCGGGGGGAATCTCCAGCCTGGCGCGGGGACTCTCCAGCCTGGCGCGGGGATTCTCCAGCCTGGCGCGGGATTCTCCAGCCTGGCACGGGGTTTCTCCAGCCTGGCGCGGGGATTCTCCAGCCTGGCGGGGTTTCTCCAACCTGGCGCGGGGATTCTCCAGCCTGGCACGGGGTTTCTCCAGCCTGGCGCGGGGATTCTCCAGCCTGGCGGGGTTTCTCCAACCTGGCGCGGGGATTCTCCAGCCTGGCGCGGGGATTCTCCAGCCTGGCGCGGGGATTCTCCAGCCTGGCGCGGGGATTCTCCAGCCTGGCACGGGGATTCTCCAGCCTGGCGCGGGGAATCTCCAGCCTGGCGCGGGGATTCTCCAGCCTGGCGTGGGGTTTCTCCAGCCTGGCACGGGGATTCTCCAGCCTGGCGCGGGGAATCTCCAGCCTGGCGCAGGGATTCTCCAGCCTGGCACGGGGATTCTCCAGCCTGGCGCGGGATTCTCCAGCCTGGCGCGGGGATTCTCCAGCCTGGCGCGGGGATTCTCCAGCCTGGCGCGGGGTTTCTCCAGAATGGCGCGGGGACTCTCCAGCCTGGCACGGGGATTCTCCAGCCTGGGGCGGGGACTCTCCAGCCTGGGGCGGGGATTCTCCAGCCTGGCGCGGGGATTCTCCAGCCTGGTACGGGGTTTCTCCAGCCTGGCGCAGGGATTCTCCAGCCTGGCACGGGGTTTCTCCAGCCTGGCACGGGGTTTCTCCAGCCTGGCACGGGGATTCTCCAGCCTGGCGCGGGGATTCTCCAGCCTGGCGCGGGGACTCTCCAGCCTGGCACGGGGATTCTCCAGCCTGGCACGGGGATTCTCCAGCCTGGCGGGGTTTCTCCAGCCTGGCGCGGGGATTCTCCAGCCTGGCACGGGGTTTCTCCAGCCTGGCACGGGGTTTCTCCAGCCTGGCTCGGGGATTCTCCAGCCTGGCGCTGGGATTCTCCAGCCTGGCGTGGGGTTTCTCCAGCCTGGCGCGGGGATTCTCCAGCCTGGCACGGGGTTTCTCCAGCCTGGCACGGGGTTTCTCCAGCCTGGCTCGGGGATTCTCCAGCCTGGCACGGGGACTCTCCAGCCTGGCACGGGGATTCTCCAGCCTGGCACGGGGATTCTCCAGCCTGGCTCGGGGATTCTCCAGCCTGGCGCGGGGATTCTCCAGCCTGGCGCGGGGATTCTCCAGCCTGGCGCGGGGATTCTCCAGCCTGGCGCGGGGATTCTCCAGCCTGGCGTGGGGATTCTCCAGCCTGGCGCGGGGATTCTCCAGCCTGGAGCGGGGATTCTCCAGCCTGGCGCGGGGATTCTCCAGCCTGGCGCGGGGATTCTCCAGCCTGGAGCGGGGATTCTCCAGCCTGGGACGGGGTTTCTCCAGCCTGGCGCGGGGATTCTCCAGCCTGGCTCGGGGATTCTCCAGCCTGGCGCGGGGATTCTCCAGCCTGGCACGGGGACTCTCCAGCCTGGCGTGGGGATTCTCCAGCCTGGCACGGGGATTCTCCAGCCTGGCACGGGGATTCTCCAGCCTGGCGCGGGGATTCTCCAGCCTGGCGCGGGGATTCTCCAGCCTGGCGCGGGGATTCTCCAGCCTGGCGCGGGGATTCTCCAGCCTGGCACGGGGATTCTCCAGCCTGGCGCAGGGATTCTCCAGCCTGGCGCGGGGATTCTCCAGCCTGGCACGGGGTTTCTCCAGCCTGGCGTGGGGTTTCTCCAGCCTGGCACGGGGTTTCTCCAGCCTGGCACGGGGTTTCTCCAGCCTGGCACGGGGCTGCGAGAATCCAGCCCAATAATGAAAAGTCTAGCGATGAAGCCATTGTCGATTGTTGTAGAAACCCATCTGGTTCACTAATGTCCTTTAGAAAAGGAAATCTGCCGTCCTTACCCGGTCTGGCCTACATGTGACTCCGGACGCACAGCAATGAGGTTGGCTCCTCACTGCCCCCCTCTGAAATAGCCGAGTGAGGCACTCAGTTCAAGGGGCAATTAGGGATGGATAGGAAATTCTGGTTTTGCCAACAACGCTCATGTCCCATGAACGAATAAAATAAACATGAATCCTATTTCTGTCTCCACAGATGCTGCCAGGCCTGCTGAGCTTTTCCAGAACTTTCTATTTTATAACAGATTTCCACCATCTGCAGGATTTTTCTTTTTCCCAGTTGATTATTCTGGAATTTACATTCTTTCTTAAATAAGGAGACCAAAACTACACACAATGGGCAGGTTCTCCGATCGCCGATGCTGAAATTGCGTTTGGTGATCAGCCGGAGAATCCCCTTTTACACCATAATCGGGGGTAGCGCCATTTTTCAAATGCTCCGTCCCCTCAAAAGCGTCAAATTCGAGAAGTACGCCGCACGCCGTTGGGATGGCGTCAGGACGTCACCTGTGGTCCTCCCCAGATGCTCCGCCCCCGATGGACCGACTTCCCGACTTTCGTAAAGCTGGCGTGGCGGCTGCGGACTGTGCCACCTCAGTCAGTGGGGGGTGGGGGTAAGCTGTTCCGCTGGCAAGGGGGGGGTGCTTAATCGGGGGCTGAGGGGACTGGTGGGGGTGGCGAGGGGGGTTACAAGAGGCACTATCTGGCAGGCCGGGTCCACACGCCGCTGGCGCCATGTTATATGATGCAGCCACCGCTGCGCGCACGCATGACCACGGACCCGGCCATTCTGCATCCGTATCAGCAGGTAAAGCCGGGCGTGGCACAGCTGCTTGCCCCCCACCGGACGGAGTATCGGTGTGGGGGTGGCACTGACCTTTTGGTTGTAAGACCAGATGCTTCCTCCAGACATTGGCGCAGAATGGGAGAATCCAGTCCAATATTCGGGATGCAGTCTCACCAATACCCTGTATAACTGAAGCATAACATCCTTTCTTTTATGTTCAATTCCACTTATAATGAAGGATAGCATTCCATTCGCCCTCTTAATTACTTGCTGTACCTGCACACTCGCTTTTTGTGACCCATGCACTAATTCCCTCTGTGCCCAAGAATTCTGTATCCGTTTGCCATTTCAGTAATACTCTGCTTCTTTATTCTTCCTGCCAAAGCGAACAACTTCACATTTTCCCACATTATTCTCCATCTGTCAGGTGTTTGCCCAGTAACTCAACCTATCTACATCCATCTGCAAAAACTTTGGGCAGGATTCTCTGCCTTGGCTAATAAAGGGAAATATCCCGTATGCCTTCTTAACCGCCTTATCTACCTGTCCTGCTGTCTTCAGGAATCTATGGATATGCACTCCAAGGTCTCTCTGGTCTCCTGTACTTCCTGTTCCTGTTCATTATATATTCCCTTCCCTTGTTAATCCTCCCAAAATTTATCACTTCACACGTTTCAGAGTTAAATTCCATTTGCCACTGTTCTGCCCATCAGACCAGTTAATCTATGTTATCCTGTAATCTAAAACTTTCCTCCTCGCTATTTGCCACCCCCCCAATTCTAGTGTCATCTGCAAACTTACCAGTCATAGTCACCATGCTGACTCTCTCTTCCCGATTACCTTGAGATTCTCTAACTGCCCAGCTGTAACCTCCTTAATGATTGAGTCTAACATCTTCCCTGCAACTAATAACTGATCTATAATTTCCTATTTTCTTCCTCTCTCCCTTCTTGAATTGAGGGGCCATATTAGCTACTTTCCAGTTTAATGGAATCTTTCTAGAACCGAGGGAAGTTTGGAAAATTAACACCAAAGCATCCGCTGCCTCATGAGCCATCTTTTAAGATCCTAGGATGAAGCCCATCAGGACTATCAGCTCTCAGCTCCACCAGTGGACCTGGGTAGAGTGTTCTTTCAAAGGGTTGGTGCAAACTCATGCAGGCAACGTACAAACTCCACACAGACAGTCACCCGAGGCTGGAATTGAACCCGGATGCTGTGAGGCAGCAGTGCTAACCACTGTGCCGCCACATAATAGTCTATTGGTGGATTGAATCTTGGATTTACAGTGCAGAAGGAGGCCATTTGGCCCATCGAGTCTGCATCGGCCTTCGGAAAGAGCACTCCACTCAAGCCCATACCTATATCTATATCCGTAACCCAGTAACCCCACCTAACCGTGTGGACACTAAGGGACAATTTAGCACGGTCAATCCACCTAACCCGCACATCTTTGGACTGTGGGAGGAAACCGGAGCACCCGGAGGAAACCCACGCAGACACAGGGAGACCGTGCAAACTCCACACAGACAGTGACCCAAGCCGGAATCAAACCTGGGACCCTGGAGCTGTGAGGCAGCAGTACTAACCACTGTGCCACCGTGCCGCCCATATTTATGATTTGTTTTCAGTTACTGCAAGGAAGATAACGCTGACATTGAACTCTACATTTTCCAGTTGGTTTTGTTTTAACTTTAATGTTCAATCGGATACAATAAGCAAGCATCAGCCTTTGACACACTGAGTGAGTTTCTCAATTGGCACTATCTCAAAAAACAAACCCTTTAAAATAAATAGGTCAATGGCAGCTTTGAAATAATTCCCGTCACAGAATCCAGGCTCTTGTGTTAAAGCTGGGAATCCATGCTGCCTGGAATCTTGGACTTGGTGCTCAGTGAAATAATCAGCTGCACAATAGAATTAAAGATGCAAAACTTCAGCCACAGACTTACAATTGCTGCTTCACTGGGTATGAAGGGGGAAAAAAGGTTGATTCATGTTTATAGAATGCCTTTCACAACCTGCTGAAAGCACTTTCCAGCCAATCTCCAAATAATCGTCAGTTGAGGTGAAAAGACCGTCCATACCCATAGGCATGTTGGGTTCTTTGGATTCCGCCCCACCCCCCCCCAAATTCCCTCTCAACCCCTACATTAATGTCGTGGCCATTGCTTTTGTCTCAATCTCACTAATTCTCATTCTGAGCTTGGCAGTTACTCTGCATAAGTAGCTGTGGATCTCTGACAAGCACTATTCATTTTCTGTAAAGATGACTTGCATCAGCATAATGCAAATCACTGTGAAAGGTATTACTGATATGAATTCCAGCCAGTAATTGCACTGAGCTCTGGGGCCATAAAGCAGTCTTGGCTGATGGAGTATAAAATGTGGTGGTGAGTTCCAACATGCCAACAGTTACTAGTGATGAGACTGTGGGATATTGAAAACATTCACAGATCCTTCCTTAGCACATTGCAGTCTGCCAACAGTGAGTAGGAAATCCTGCAGCTCAAAACCAACACCCAGCATCTACTGTTGAATTGCTTTTATTTCATGTCAACACTATAATTACAAAGGGCCTTGGTGGAGCAGGCAGCGGGAATATGAATTATGGAGTTTGGAATTATTCCTCGTAACTGTGGGTTTCTGGAAAGGTCCTACTCTGAATTGATACAAGTGAGATTGCAAAATTTGTGAAACAAAGTAGTTTCCATTTTTTTAAATCCTTCCCTAAATATGCATTCTCCTATCCATGCTGACCATCACTCCTTCCAGCTCACACACATCTGTTTCCATCGTATCAATTGGTCCAGGATATTTTTGACCATTCGCATCGATTCCACACCACCTTCCCCTGCTGACCAATCCCACTTGTTCCAGACCCCCCTCCAAAAATTATGTGAATCTGGTCTTCGCTGGCTGGACCAGCATTTATTGCCCATCCCTAATTGCCCCTTGAGAAGGTGGTGGCGAGCCACCTTATTCAACCTCTTTAGTCCCTGGGGTGTAGGTACACCCACTGTGCTGTTAGGGAGGGCGTTCCAGGATTTTGTCCCAGCGACAGTGAAAGAAAAAAAGAAATGGTTCCTTTAAATTTATTTTGAAACTAAATAAAAAAAAAAGTCTTATTGAATTGTATATATGTATAGAAACAACATATCAGGTGATCTGTTGTGTAAATGTTAATTGTTGTCTTTGCACCATGAAGTAAAGAGAGAGAGGTGCTGTGTATCTGAGCATACATTCCTGTTGGTTCTGCATCATGTGATGTGTGATGATGGCAGCAGAGTGTTTGCGAGGGCTTTGGGCAGATCACCATCTTGATTGGATTGAGCAACATCTTTAATAAACCTCTCATCGTGTTTTACCCAGATCCAGAGTGTGGGCACTTCCACACCTTTTCATGGTGGACAGGATATTACATCACTAAGGCCAAATCAACATATCGATGATAGACTTAGATCACGATCATGAATAAGATGTAAGATATTATTTAAGACCTAAAGTTAACGGCAACATCATACTGTTCATCTTAGACTTCAGTAAATTCTACAGTAACTATTGATTGGCTGGATAGCTCAAACAAATATCAACCACCTAGCTGTCAAACTTTGTTATCGAGTTGTCCATTGAAGAAGACCATTGAGTCTGGTCATGGAGGAAGCTTGGATGGTGTGTGTGATTGCGTGTGTGTGTGTGTGTGTGTCATTGTGTTTATATTTACAAACCTGGTGACTGTAATTAAAGGAGAGCCAAGGGCCAAAGGCTTTGGGAATTTTGATAAGAATTATTGGTTAATTAATTTGTGTTGGGATTCTGGGACGAGTGGGGCTGGAGTTGACCGCACACTAGCCCACGATGTTGTAACATTTAAAAAAATAAATTTAGAGTACCCAATTATTTTTTTTTCCACTGAAGCGACAATTTAACGTGGCCAATCCACCTACCCTGCACATTTTTGGGTTGTGGGGAGAAACCCACGCAAACACTGGGAGAATGTGCAAACTCCACACGGACAGTGATCTGGGGCGGTATCGAACCTGGGACCTTGGCACCGTGAGGCTGCAGTGCTAACCACTGCGCCACCATGCTGCCCCACTATGGTGTTATAACATAATTAGAAATTTGTTTACTCTTCTTGATAATATCCCTGGATCTTCGGCACTTTGATAGAATGCTTTTACGATTGCAGAAAATGTTCAGCTAATCTTCAACTCCAAAGCCATTTGTGCGTGTGTGTATACGTGTTTGTGTGTGTGATTGTGAACGTGTGTATGTGTTTGTGTGTATGTGATTATGAGCGTGTGTGTGGTTGTGAGCGTGGGTGAGATTGTAAACATTTGTATGCAATTGCATGTGTGTGTATGTGATTTTGTGTAATTGTGAGCATGTGTGTGAGATTTTGAGTGTGTGTGTGATTGTGCATGTGTGTGATTGTGAGCATGTGTGTGAGATTGTGCGTGGGTGGGTCTAATTTTGAGCATGTGCGTGTTATTGTGAGTGTGTGATTGTGAGCGTGTGTGTGTGATTGTGCATGGGTGGGTGTAATTTTGAGCATGTGTGTGTTATTGTGAGTGTGTGATTGTGAGCATGTGTGTGATTGTGCATGGGTGGGTGTAATTTTGAGCATGTGCGTGTGATTGTGTGTGTGTGATTGTGTGTGTGTATGGGGTTGTGCGTGTGATTGTGTGCATGTGTGTGATTGTGAGACTGTGTATGTGATTGTGTGTGATTGTGAGCGTGTGTGTGAGATTGTGAGTGTGTGTGTGATTGTGCGTGTGTGATTGTGCATGGGTGTGTGTGATTGTGAGCGTGTGTGTGTGATTATGAGCATGTGTGTGATTGTGCGTGGGTGGGTGTAATTTTGAGCATGTGCGTGTTATTGTGAGTGTGTGATTGTGAGCGTGTGTGTGTGATTGTGTGTGTGGATGGGGTTGTGTGTGTGATTGTGTGCATGTGTGTGATTGTGAGACTGTGTATGTGATTGCGTTTGTGTGTATGTGATTGTGTGTGATTGTGAGCGTGTGTGTGCGATTGTGAGCATGTAATTGTGCGTGTTTGTGTGATTGTGAGCATGTGATTGTGAGCCTGTGTGTGTGATTGTGCATGTGTGTGATTGTGAGCGTGTGTGTGATTGTGCATGTGTGTGATTGTGAGCATGTGTGTGATTGTGATTGTGTGTGTGTGATTGTGAATGAGTGTGTGTGATTGTAAGCATGTGTGTGATTGAGCGTGTGTGTCTGATTGTGAGCGTGTGTGTGTGATTGTGCATGTGTATGATTGTGAGCGTGTGTGTGATCGTGCTTGTGTGTGTGTGATTGAGCGTGTGTGTGTGATTCTGTGTGTTTTACTCTGTGGTTTGTTTTGAATCAGCTTTGAACATTTACTCTGCTGAATAGTTTTTTTTTCAATAAATTTAGAGTACCCAATTATTTTGATTTCCAATTAAGGGGCAATTTAGCGTGGCCAATCCACCTAACCTGCACATCTTTGGGTTGTGGGAGCAAAACCCACGCAGACACGGGGAGAATGTGCAAACTCCACACGGACAGTGACCCAGGGCTGGGATTTGAACCCGGGTCCTCAGCGCCGCAGTCCCAGTGCTAACCACTGTGCCACGTGCCGCCCCGCCACGTGCCGCCCTACTCTGCTGAATAGTTAATAGTAGGGTTGAATTTTGCATTTTCTGTCTGTCCATCCTCAGGAAGTTTGATATTTAATTCTGATATCTGTGTGCACTCTCAATACTCCCCATTATTCTTGTGTCTGAGCCGTATTACCTAAGTTATAAAGCTACACCCTAGTCATGGTGTTATTAGAATAAAAACTGCTCTTCCGGCCATAGATTCCCCATAACCATTGGCATCAGATTGGATTATTTAGTTATTCATCAAATTGACGTTCTGTCGTGCTTGTTACATTTTCTTATTTCAATCATTCCACCTCAAAGTATCTCCTTACCGGAGCATTTGCAATCTTTCTGGATGAATTGGTAAACTCTTCAAAAAAACGTTCTTTTTTCTGACTCTCCCTATAATTTCTTTAATTTTCCTGTGCAATGTATTCCCCAAACACAAAATGCTAGTCTGCTCCCATGTAACCACCTTGAACTCAGAAAGGTAGCAAGTGAGTTCTGGGCACCGACATGAAACCTGGTACTAAAGGCGAATTAGCGTTTCGACAGGAGGTACCACTGCCACAGGCTGGGTGGCCTTTCTCAGTTTTGATTTATTTTGCTTGTTTCCCAGGAGAAAGAATCCTGATTTGAATACTGGCTGTTTTTGAGGACGTTCAGTTTCGTCAGTTTCTATACTGTGGGGCAAATTGACAACTTGACAAGTTTTCTGACTGGGTATTGGTTCATTAAAGGTAACCAAGATTATCTGTCTCAAGATACCCTCTTGAAGATAACGTGGAAGATGCAGAATTGATGAGGAGGGGAAGACCAGCCTGCCCTTCAAACTGTCCCTCACCAAGATGGCCAGAGCATCGTGACGAAACGCTTGCTCTGTCTCTCCTGCCCACTCTCTGCTCTCCCACCTCCACCCCTCATTTCACCTCTCCCAGGGCACTCACCAGGGGGTGGGAAGGAGAATGTGTGAAGACCTCGCTTGTGTTACCCATCGGACTGTCTCAAAATTCCGAAGGATAATTTGAAATACTGGCCCTTAGTGATGTATATTTGTTTGGACTAATGTGCAGAACAACTAGTCCAGTCATTGTGTAAACAATTAATAAAGAATATTTACACAACAGAAGACTAATATACACTATAACACTTACACGTTATCTAAAGTAACCACTTGTTCCCAAATATACCCACATTCCCTGAACTCACTGAGCAACATCCAGTTTTTGTAACTCTCTAGGTCAAATCCACTTAATAGTTACCACACAATACCGCTTAGGTGACCAAGTCTTGAAAAACGTTACTTCCTGGTTCAGCGAAGACACAAAATTGTGTTTTTTAGAGGAGAATATCTACTGTGGCTCAAAGTGTTAGCTGAAACAGGTCTCCGTGACTCAGATCATGGATGGAACTGGCCTGTCTGGCTGCTTGATGAAGAGCTAACCTCCTTCCCCAATGAGGGTGCTAGCAGTTATACTGAACAATCGCTTTGCTATTCCATTCTATGGATTCCACTGTCTACCTCTCCCAAATGCCTTGACTTTACAAGTCACCATTTGTATAGCCCCACTGATCTCTGGTAAACAATGTTTTTGATATGGCCATTCACATCTCAATGTCTAGACACCTGCTAATCTTGTTACTGGGCAAATCGCATTGCAGACAGTGATGCTGGGTGAGGCCTGAGTGCAGACGGCACTGCTGCAGGTGCCCCCTGTGCAGACGGCACTGCTGCAGAAGGTTCCAGTGCAGACAGTGATATTGCAGGAGACCCCAATGCAGCAGGAGGTCCCACAGCGGGGAGGGAGGGGAGTTGTTCTGAGGGTCTTGGGGGAGACTCTTTTAGCTGGGAAGGTGATTACCTCTGACCCCCCACCTCCCTCACCACAGGGAGAGTGACAGTTTTTACTGCACAGCTTACCCATGTGGAGCCTGCCCCCCCCCCCCCCCCCCCCCCGCACTGCCCCTTACTCCCACCTCCCACCCCGGTAGAATATCAGGGGTCATAGAATCACAGAGTTTTTACAGCACAGAAAGGGGCCACTCGGCCCATTGTGTTCCCGCTGGCTATCAAGCACCTACCTATTCTAATCCCATTTTCCAGCACTTGGTCCAGAGCCCTGCAAGCTAGGGTATTTCAGACGCTCCTCTAAATGCTTCTTAAATGTTGTCACCAAGTCATGAGTGCAATTTATCGTAGGGCTTCAGAGCTTATAATCCTCGACACATCCCCTGTGAAGATGAAGGAGAAGTACATCACATACAACAGGATTGCTAGTTTCTCAAAAGTAATTGGGTCTGTCGATGGAATACATGCTGCATTGAAGGCATTGCGAAATGACACAGTTTCATTCATCAACAGGAAGGGTTCCATTATTTCACTGTGATGATAGTGGATCCTCACTGTAAATGCAAACAACCGGTGAAGTGCCTCATTCATCCCTGAAAGCTCAATGTTACGCCGGCCCATGACAACACCACCAGGAATTGGAGGATGGTTACTGGGTGATAATGAACATTGAGATGGTGGCCTATGCCACCATTCCGGAGGAGCAGCAATGAAGCACAGGGACGATACAACTGTGCACATGTTACAACATGTTAGGCAGTGGAGACGACAATTGGTGTTTTGAAATCACGTTTTCAATGTCTGGACATGTCAGGGGGCACAATGCAGTATGTACCAGAGATAGTCACAAAGATTGTTGCAGTGTGTTGTACACTGCACAATTTTGCCCTTTGGGGCAGCACGGTAGCATTGTGGATAGCACAAATGCTTCACAGCTTCAGGGTCCCAGGTTCGATTCCGGCTTGGGTCACTGTCTGTGCGGAGTCTGCACATCCTCCCCGTGTGTGCGTGGGTTTCCTCCGGGTCCTCCGGTTTCCTCCCACAGTCCAAAGATGTGCAGGTTAGGTGGATTGGCCATGATAAATTGCCCTTAGTGTCCAAAATTGCCCTTAGTGTAGGGTGAGGTTACTGGGTTATGGGAATAGGGTGGAGGTGTTGACCGTGGGTAGGATGCTCTTTCCAAGAGCCGGTGCAGACTCGATGGGCCGAATGGCCTCCTTCTGCACTGTAAATTCCATGAAAGCCTGGATTTTGCATTCGCCCGGGAGATGTGTTGCAACAAGAAATGGACGAGCTGGCGGGAGGTGATATGGAGCCTGATGCAGCCATGCCTCCTGGTTCAGGCGGGCAAGCCTGGCTCCAGGTGACACAAGGGCTATTCGAGATCGCCTGGCAGCTGCTGCTTTCAGACTTTGAACTTGTAAAATTAACAATTGACATGTCAAAACCTGGAAGATCCGGGTCAAAAGTTTTAAAAGTCCATTGAATCGCTACAGTGAAGAAGGAAGCCATTCGGCACATTGGGTCTGCACTGACTGTGGGAATGACACCCTACCTAGTTCCACTCCGCCCCCCCCCCCCCCCCCCCACCTCCCCCTATCCCCATAACCCCACCTAATCAGCACGTATTTGGAAATTTAGCATGGCCAATCCACCCAACCTGCACATCTTTGGACTCCACAGAGTGCTGTTGAAACCCCGCAGTGAATATGTGAGGATCCAACATAAATACTTTTCAACTGAATCTCCCGAGGGATTGAGGACCTATAATACGCTTTTTCTTTAAGGGCTAAAAGAATGGATTTGGAATTCTTGATTACTTGGTAAAAAGAACACAGAATCGTCAACTTGAGTAAAATTAGGATATTGAGAAACTAGGCCATTGAAATAGTCCGCCAAGGATCACAAATGTGTCCACTACAATATTGACACATGTCAGCTGGACTGGAAGCTATTGCAAACAAGAAGAAATGATGCTAACAGTTGCAGAGCTCCACAGAAAGGCTATTAAACTGGCAAGAGATTTCTTAGTGTCAGATGGTGAAAAATGACCCAGGTATGGAAAATGGCTAAACAACAGATTTTGATGGGACAGAATATACAATACAAAATATCAGAACGAGACAGTGTATGAGGCAAAGCTCCTTTCCTCCAAACAACAAGTGACTTTCTCAATCCCTGATCTTCAGTTGCATTTTTTGGAGAAAGGTTACAGGTGAAGCTACTTCTGTCCAATAAAAACTGCCTTGTCTGTTACCAAATTAACTTCTTTAAAGTACAAAAATGACGATAGTTTCTTGCTCGATCTTTGGCCTTTTATATTCTCAACAGAAATTTGTGTTCTCTACAGCCCAAACATTGCCAACACAGTGACCTGGATATTACAGTTGTAATGATAACAATGCTGTCCACATTCACTGTTATTATCCTGTAGCACTGCCAATAAGCTCTGGCAGCTACTCACAGAAATCCAGAAGTCTGTGGCCTCACAGAGTTGAAGTCCTCACACGCAGTCAGTTGGAATGACTGAACTGATGGAACCTTTCTCATATGCTTTAATATTGCTATTAAACCCCCTGAAAAAGTTATGCTTTGTTAATGAGTTACAGCTGCATTGCTAAGCGGATCAACCTCTTTACCCTAGGAAAACTAATTTTATATTTGTATAATGTCAAATCTTTCCATAATTACAAGTTTTAAAAAAGATGATTAGGATTTTTCAGCTTCTAATTTGTATGTCTCAATCTTCATCTCCTGCTCACTATACTTATGTAACACGTGATAGATAAACAGTGCATTTTACTTCCTGGTTTTCTGCCTGTGAGGATATTTCAATGTGATTGGTTGCTTATCCTGCTTGATGACATCTCACTGTTTCTGAATGCTGGTGATCCCCTTGACTTGGCTCAAGATTCAAATTATCATTGGGAAAGGGGGAATCCATATTATAGAGATTATTAGATCTTTGTGGGTAGCGTTATTCAAAGCAAATGTTGAGTTTTCTGACTTCACTGCTGACTTCAAAATCCAGTCCATATATCCCAATTCAAAGTTTCAGAAAAAATGTGCTTGTTGTACTAAAAAGTAAGACAGGTTCTCCATAGGAATGTCTTTTAGAATAACACCTAGTCTGGCATTCTCCTGCCAGATTCTCTGTTCTTGCCGACAGTGAACCCCCGCAGCGTGGGGCGTTACCCAGCAGCGTGGGGTGTTACCCAGCAGCGTGGGGTGTTACCCAGCAGCGTGGGGCCCGGCAGCGTGGGGCGTTACCCGGCAGCGTGGGGTGTTACCCGGCAGCGTGGGGCATTACCCAGCAGCGTGGGGCGTTACCCGGCAGCGTGGGGCGTTACCCAGCAGCGTGGGGCGTTACCCGGCAGCGTGGGGCGTTACCCAGCAGCGTGGGGTGTTACCCAGCAGCGTGGGGCGTTACCCAGCAGCGTGGGGCGTTACCCGGCAGCGTGGGGTGTTACCCGGCAGCGTGGGGTGTTACCCAGCAGCGTGGGGCGTTACCCGGCAGCGTGGGGCGTTACCCGGCAGCGTGGGGTGTTACCCAGCAGCGTGGGGTGTTACCCAGCAGCGTGGGGTGTTACCCGGCAGCGTGGGGCGTTACCCGGCAGCGTGGGGTGTTACCCGGCAGCGTGGGGCATTACCCGGCAGCGTGGGGCGTTACCCGGCAGCGTGGGGCATTACCCAGCAGCGTGGGGCATTACCCGGCAGCGTGGGGCGATACCCGGCAGCGTGGGGCATTACCCGGCAGCGTGGGGTGTTACCCAGCAGCGTGGGGTGTTACCCAGCAGCGTGGGGCGTGGGGCATTACCCGGCAGCGTGGGGCATTACCCGGCAGCGTGGGGTGTTACCCAGCAGCGTGGGGCATTACCCAGCAGCGTGGGGCGTGGGGCATTACCCAGCAGCGTGGGGCATTACCCAGCAGCGTGGGGCATTACCCAGCAGCGTGGGGCGTGGGGCATTACCCAGCAGCGTGGGGCATTACCCAGCAGCGTGGGGTGTTACCCGGCAGCGTGGGGCATTACCCAGCAGCGTGGGGCATTACCCGGCAGCGTGGGGTGTTACCCGGCAGCGTGGGGCGTGGGGTGTTACCCGGCAGCGTGGGGTGTGGGGTGTTACCCGGCAGCGTGGGGCATTACCCGGCAGCGTGGGGCGTTACCCGGCAGCGTGGGGCGTGGGGTGTTACCCGGCAGCGTGGGGTGTTACCCAGCAGCGTGGGGCGTTACCCAGCAGCGTGGGGTGTTACCCGGCAGCGTGGGGTGTGGGGCGTTACCCGGCAGCGTGGGGTGTGGGGCATTACCCGGCAGCGTGGGGCATTACCCGGCAGCGTGGGGCATTACCCGGCAGCGTGGGGTGTGGGGCGTTACCCGGCAGCGTGGGGTGTGGGGCATTACCCGGCAGCGTGGGGCATTACCCGGCAGCGTGGGGCGTGGGGCATTACCCAGCAGCGTGGGGCATTACCCGGCAGCGTGGGGCATTACCCAGCAGCGTGGGGCATTACCCAGCAGCGTGGGGTGTTACCCGGCAGCGTGGGGCGTTACCCGGCAGCGTGGGGTGTTACCCAGCAGCGTGGGGTGTTACCCGGCAGCGTGGGGCATTACCCGGCAGCGTGGGGCATTACCCAGCAGCGTGGGGCATTACCCGGCAGCGTGGGGCATTACCCAGCAGCGTGGGGTGTTACCCGGCAGCGTGGGGCGATACCCGGCAGCGTGGGGTGTTACCCGGCAGCGTGGGGCATTACCCAGCAGCGTGGGGCATTACCCGGCAGCGTGGGGCATTACCCGGCAGCGTGGGGCATTACCCAGCAGCGTGGGGTGTTACCCAGCAGCGTGGGGTATTACCCAGCAGCGTGGGGTATTACCCAGCAGCGTGGGGCATTACCCGGCAGCGTGGGGTGTTACCCGGCAGCGTGGGGCATTACCCAGCAGCGTGGGGCATTACCTGGCAGCGTGGGGTATTACCCGGCAGCGTGGGGCATTACCCAGCAGCGTGGGGCATTACCCAGCAGCGTGGGGCATTACCCGGCAGCGTGGGGTGTTACCCAGCAGCGTGGGGTATTACCCGGCAGCGTGGGGCATTACCCGGCAGCGTGGGGTGTTACCCGGCAGCGTGGGGCGTTACCCGGCAGCGTGGGGCGTGGGGCGTTACCCAGCAGCGTGGGGCGTTACCCGGCAGCGTGGGGTATTACCCGGCAGCGTGGGGCATTACCCGGCAGCGTGGGGCGTTACCCGGCAGCGTGGGGTATTACCCGGCAGCGTGGGGTATTACCCGGCAGCGTGGGGCATTACCCGGCAGCGTGGGGTGTTACCCGGCACCGTGGGGCGTTACCCGGCAGCGTGGGGCATTACCCAGCAGCGTGGGGCATTACCCGGCAGCGTGGGGTGTGGGGCGTTACCCAGCAGCGTGGGGCATTACCCGGCAGCGTGGGGCGTGGGGCGTTACCCAGCAGCGTGGGGCATTACCCGGCAGCGTGGGGCGTTACCCGGCAGCGTGGGGTATTACCCGGCAGCGTGGGGTGTTACCCGGCAGCGTGGGGCATTACCCGGCAGCATGGGGCATTACCCGGCAGCGTGGGGCATTACCCGGCAGCGTGGGGCATTACCCGGCAGCGTGGGGCGTTACCCGGCAGCGTGGGGCGTTACCCAGCAGCGTGGGGCATTACCCAGCAGCGTGGGGCATTACCCGGCAGCGTGGGGCGTTACCCGGCAGCGTGGGGCGTTACCCGGCAGCGTGGGGTGTTACCCGGCAGCGTGGGGCGATACCCGGCAGCGTGGGGCGTGGGGCGTTACCCGGCAGCGTGGGGTGTTACCCGGCAGCGTGGGGCGTTACCCAGCAGCGTGGGGTGTTACCCAGCAGCGTGGGGCCCGGCAGCGTGGGGTATTACCCAGCAGCGTGGGGTATTACCCAGCAGCGTGGGGCGTTACCCAGCAGCGTGGGGCGTTACCCGGCAGCGTGGGGTATTACCCAGCAGCGTGGGGCCCGGCAGCGTGGGGCATTACCCAGCAGCGTGGGGCATTACCCAGCAGCGTGGGGCATTACCCGGCAGCGTGGGGCATTACCCAGCAGCGTGGGGCATTACCCAGCAGCGTGGGGCATTACCCGGCAGCGTGGGGCATTACCCGGCAGCGTGGGGCATTACCCAGCAGCGTGGGGCATTACCCGGCAGCGTGGGGCATTACCCGGCAGCGTGGGGCATTACCCGGCAGCGTGGGGCATTACCCAGCAGCGTGGGGTATTACCCGGCAGCGTGGGGCATTACCCGGCAGCGTGGGGCATTACCCGGCAGCGTGGGGCATTACCCGGCAGCGTGGGGCATTACCCGGCAGCGTGGGGTATTACCCGGCAGCGTGGGGCATTACCCGGCAGCGTGGGGTGTTACCCAGCAGCGTGGGGCGTTACCCAGCAGCGTGGGGCATTACCCAGCAGCGTTGGGCATTACCCAGCAGCGTTGGGCGTTACCCGGCAGCGTGGGGCATTACCCGGCAGCGTGGGGCATTACCCGGCAGCGTGGGGCATTACCCGGCAGCGTGGGGCATTACCCGGCAGCGTGGGGCGTTACCCAGCAGCGTGGGGCGTTACCCAGCAGCGTGGGGCGTTACCCAGCAGCGTGGGGCGTTACCCAGCAGCGTGGGGCATTACCCGGCAGCGTGGGGCATTACCCGGCAGCGTGGGGCATTACCCAGCAGCGTGGGGCATTACCCGGCAGCGTGGGGCGTTACCCGGCAGCGTGGGGCATTACCCGGCAGCGTGGGGTGTTACCCGGCAGCGTGGGGCATTACCCGGCAGCGTGGGGTGTTACCCGGCAGCGTGGGTCAGCTTCAATGGGAAATCCCATTGACAAGCAGCAGGACGAGAGAATCCCTCCTTCAGTGAATGACACGCCCCCACACACGCGACTGAGGGATCTGAGAATCCAGCCCCGAATATGATTCTTCCCAGGGCAGCGTGTTCTGGAAAGGAGAGGAGGCAAAACTGAACTCTTTAATTCTCTCAGCATCTGTCCATCAATATATACACACACACACACACTCACACTCAGGCATACACACACTGTCATGTGAGAGTGCCTTTAAGAAATGGATGTTTAAGCAATGTACCTTTAAGAAATGCAGTGATGTCAGAGTGTGGGTGGAGCTGGGTTTTTAGCTCAGCCATTTTGCAGTGTTTAGGTTTTCAGTTTTGAGGAAAAGTGCTTGGGCGTGTCTGTGTTTGCAGTGAGCTGGATCTGCTGTGATCGCTGCCATGAAAGAATATCTCTGAATCATTTGGGTGGTTTAAACTCTTAATAGTAATGTCTTTAACCTGATGTGTTTCTGTTTAAAGGTGTCAAGTCTTTTGGAGGTTTGAAGGAACATTTTGAGGGAATATTTAGTGTTGTATTATTTTCGGGGTTATCTTTGAAGTAAGGGGTGATAAGCGATCCAATGTTTATTTAAAAGATTAAGTTGAATTCATGGAATAAACATTATTTTGTGTTAAAAACCCACGTGTCCATAATTGTAATACCACACCTGGAGACCAAGCCGTGTGCTTCAAAAGCAACAATACATTAAAGGGGGAGGTTGGTTGAACTCCATGATACATTTCGGGGTTATGAAAACAACTCTCCCATAACAATTGGGGGCTCGTCCGTGATAAAAGTCTATCTATTGGATTGGCTTTTGTGAACTTAAAGACAGTGAAGGTTTGTTGCTTTTCCGGTGTGGTATTTTAGTTTTAGTGTGTTGTGAACAATGGCTCTTTCAGAGGCTCAGAAGTTTTTGGGGGTGGAGAATGTCACATGCAGTACCTTACAGACAGAGACTAAAAGCAGACTGTTAGGTTTGGCAAAAACATTGCAGTTAACATTATCTGACAAAATGCGAAAAGATGAGGTAATTATGGTGGTGGTTAAGCATTTAAAGTTGCCTGAGATACAGTTTGACTCATTGGAAATGGCAAAAAATTCAGTTGCAAATTAAATAAATAGAACATGAGAATGAATTAAAGTGGCTTGAATATGAAAGAGAGAGAGAGGAAAAAGAAAGAGAGAGAGAGGAAAAAGAAAAGGAGAGAGAAGAAAGGAGAAAAGAAAGAATAGCCCGAGCAGAACAAAAAGAAAAAGAAAGGGAGATACAGATCATGGAAAAGATAAAGAGGGAGTTTGAACATCAGAAAATGGCCATGAAACATGACAGTCAGTTAAAATTGGCAGACGTAAAGGGAAACATACAGTTGGATGATAGTGGTGAGGATATTGAGAAAGAGCGCATAGTCGAAGGCTTGGTGGGAATCTATTTAAATATGTCCAAGCATTGCCAAAGTTTGACGAGAAGGAAGTGGAAGCCTTTTCCATTTTATTTGAGAAAGTAGCTAAAGAAATGAAATGGCCACAGGACATGTGGGTGTTACTGATTCAAACAAAGCTGGTAGGTAGGGCTAGTGAAGTGTTTGCATCACTACCGGAGGAGGTATCTGGAACGTATGAGGAGGTGAAGAAACCCATCTTAGGTGCATATGAGCTAGTGCCTGAAGCCTACAGACAAAGGTTCAGAAATTTAAGGAAAGAATTTGGTCAAAAATACATTGAGTTTGAAAGGCTCAAACCGAGTAATTTTGATAGGAGGATAAGGGCTTTGAAAATAGACCAAACGTATGAAGCTCGCAGAGAAATTATACTCTTGGAGGAGTTTAAAAATTCAATTCCTGATGTAGTGAGAACTCATGTGGAAGAACAGAGGGTTAAAACTGCGAGATTAGCAGCAGAAATGGCAGATGATTATGAATTAGTTCATAAATCAAAGATTGGTTTCCGACATCAGTTTCAGCCGGTGAGGGATAGAAACTGGGGACATGAGAAATACTCAAGTGGTAAAGGTAAAGGTGATCTGATGGGAGACAATAAAGAGAGTGTACCTCAGATTAAAAAAGAAATCCAGGAGGGTGGAAGAGAGATGAAAAGTTTCAAATGTTTTCACTGTAATAAACTAGGCCATGTAAAGTCACAGTGTTGGTGGAAAAAAAAAACAAACACGCAAAAATTAACATACATATTTACAGGTAAGCATCTTCGTAGTAGTAACTGCGCCCCCCCCCCCCCCCTCAACATGTTTATTTAGTTTGGTTTTGGGCCTTAGCTAGCCATCGAACCCCCGTACCGAACCTGTAGCCCCCCCCCCCCTCCCGCTACCTTCCCCCGACTATTCTTCCTCTTGTACATTGGCCACAAATAGGTCCCGGAACAGTTGCATGAATGGCTCCCACGTTCTGTGGAAGCCGTCGTCCGACCCTCGGATGGCAAATTTGATTTTCTCCATTTGGAGAGATTCCGAGAGGTCGGACAGCCAGTCCGCAGCTCTGGGCGGTGCTGCTGACCGCCAGCCAAACAGGATTCTACGGCGGGCGATCAGGGAGGCAAAGGCAAGGGCGTCCGCCCTCCTCCCCAGGAATAGATCTGGCTGTTCTGAAACCTCGAAGACCGCCACTATCGGGCATGGCTCCACCCTCACTCCCACCACTTTGGACATAACCTCGAAGAAGGCTGTCCAGTACTCCACGAGTCTGGGGCAAGACCAGAACATGTGGGCGTGGTTGGCTGGGCCTCTTTGGCACCGTTCACATCTGTCTTCCACCTCCGGGAAGAACCTACTCATACGGGTTCTTGTTAAGTGGGCTCTATGTACCACTTTTAGTTGCGTCAGGCTGAGCCTTGCGCACGTGGAGGTGGAGTTGACCCTATGCAGTGCTTCGCTCCAGAGTCCCCACCCTATCTCCATCCCCAGGTCGTCCTCCCATTTCCTCCTTGTTGCGTCCAGTACGGTGTCGTCCCTATCTACCAGTCGGTCATACATGTCACTACAGTTCCCTTTCTCTAGGATACTTGCGTCCAGTAGGTCTTCCAGTAGTGTCTGTCGTGGCGGTTGTGGGTACGTCCTTGTCTCCTTTCGTAGGAAGTTTTTGAGCTGCAGGTACCGTAGCTCGTTCCCCCCAGCTAGCTGAAATTTCTCTGTCAGTTCGTCCAGTGTTGCGATCCTGTCGTCCGTGTATAGGTCCCTGACTGTCAGTGTCCCCCCGTCCTGCCTCCACCTTTTGAAGGTGGCGTCAGTCAGTGCTGGTGTGAACCTATGGTTGTTGCAGATGGGAGCCCTGTCCGACATTTTGGTCAGGCCAAGTTGCTGCCGCAGTTGG